>NW_020174042.1:7143716-7287424 GCF_003031525.2 Neophocaena asiaeorientalis asiaeorientalis | reverse complement strand
TTTTTGCGGTACGCGGGCCTCTCACCGTTGTGGCCTCTCCCACCGCAGAGCACAGGCTCCGCGGCCATGGCTCACGGGCCCAGCCGCTCCGCGGCATGTGGGATCTTCCCGGACCGGGGCACAAACCCGGGTACCCTGCATCGGCAGGCAGACTCTCAACCACTGCGCCACCAGGGAAGCCCTATTTTATATATTTTTTAAACAGGAGAATAGCTTACAGATTTATGTAACGTAAGTCTTATGTGACACGGGAGCCTCCACAGGAAATGAAGGCCCGAAGAAACAGACCTGCATACTTTTCTGCTGGGTTTGATGACGAGTGGACACTCAACTCAGGAACAGCCAGATGGAAGAGATGCACAGTGCAAGGTACGTGAGAAAGAGCACGGAACTTCCATGCCCTCTCCAGGTACACAATTCTCCCCACATCTCCACGTGTTCACTAACCTGGAAGTTCCAGTATCTTTATTTTTTAAAGATCCAATCAAATTAGAAGACAAAACAAACTTTTTGAAACCTCACTAACACCTCGATATAAAAATGAACAAAGGAAATTAACAAACAGGAAATGAAAACGGTTAAGAAACATATAAGGATGTATGAAACCTCATTGATAATTGAAGTAATCCAAATTAAAGAGAGGCCTTCTCTTGCCTATCAGATGGGCGAAACTCCAAGGGAAAGGAGACCTTCATAAACTACTGATGGATATGTAAATTGGTACAACCTTTCTGAGAAACAACTTGAGATATGCACCAACAGCCTTAAACAGGTTCAAAACTTTTGACTCAATAATTCTAATTTTATACAAACTGTCTCCCCAGGAATTTAGTGCAACTTTATTTATAATAAGAAAAAACTTTGGAAACAATAAAAATGTCTAATAATATGGAAATGTTAAGTAAATTCTGATACATTCATACAATAAAATATTATGCAGACATTAAAATTATCAACTTGGGGCTCTGCCGGTGGCACAGTGGTTGAGAGTCCAAGGAGAAACCATATTTTAAATAAAGAAATATTACAATTACAGAAATTTTACCTGGCATCAACATGCCCAGGATCTCAACTGAAAGTGTTAATTATTGCAATAAGCAAGAAATTCGCAGACAAAACCTTGATGATGCATTAGCACTTGCCTTCCATCTTTCTTATACACCTTTGGTTCAAAACTTCATGGCCAGGGCTTCCCTGGTGGCGCAGTGGTTAGGAATCCGCCTGTCAGTGCAGGGGACACGGGTTTGATCCCTGGTCCGGGAAGATCCCACATGCCGTGGAGCAACTAAGCCAGGGGGCCACAACTACTGAAGCATGCACTCTAGAGCCTGTTGCCACAACTACTGAGCCCGTGCTCGACAGCTACTGAAGCCGTTGTGCCTAGAGCCCATGCTCTGCAACAAGAGAAGCCACCGCAATGAGAAGCCTGCATGCTGCAACGAAGAGTGGTCCCTGCTCACTGCAACTAAAAGAAAGCCCGCACACAGCAACGAGGACCCAACACAGCCAAAAATAAAATTAATTAAAAAAACAAAACAAAACTTCATGGCCAAATAGTGTACAGAACAGATGCAATACTAGGATGACTCCAGTGGGCCGGCCCACAGGAGCACTATCGCTCAGAATAATGAATAACCCTGTACAGGCTCCATGACCAAACCACAGATAACTCTACTATAATGGTGTTTCCATGGCACATTGCCTGCCCAGAAAGTCTCCAACCAAGAGCACCCACTTATGGCCCACAAACCATCAGCTGAAAGCAACTGCCTTAATAATCTAGGAATTGATAACTCTGGCATGAAGAGCCCCACATGCCATGCCTAGGCTCCCAAGTGCCTCTCCCCAACCCGGGCTGTTTTCTCTGACAGGATGTTTTATAGTATGTTCAGTCCAACCCAGCTAATAAAGGAGCTCTTTTAAAGTGGAGAAAAACACTGTGTGTTGGGTTGCTGGGTCCAGCATGTGTGCAATACATAAAGAAGCACAGAACACATGTACAGTACCTTCCCGAAGCTGTGTTGGCTTGGCAGAATTTTCCCCACTCATTAAAACAACAAAAGATGCAGCTGCTCGAACTGTAGCCTGCCATGTTGACATGGCAACGGGTGGCTCCTGGCATGGAAAAAGGGCCCTGTTGTTTATGGGCGATCCCATAGTATAAACACATGGCCTGCAGAAGAAAGACAAAGAAACAAAGGGGGAGAATCTTTAAAATGAGTTGTCACTTTTCTCACCACCATGGTAGCGAAGGTTAAGTTGAGCTTTCAAAGAGAAAATATCTCAGACTTTGTAGCTGGCTGGTTTCAGAGCATCTTGAACTGAAACGGCCAAGGGCTGTGTGACTAGCTGAGTGGTAATTTCTCCCAAATGAATTACTTAAACATGTAAAGAGAGTTTTTTGTTTGTTTGTGTGTTTGTTTTTTAAGGGGAAAAATATTTTTTTGGATAAAGTTTTAAATACTAGTCTGCCAAGTTAAAGTTTACATTAACCTTGCCCCTCCCTTTAGGCCCTTAGGCCTTCGAAAGAAAAAAGTTTTAGAGACATTCTTAAAAAATTGTGGAAAATATTCTGGAAAAGAAAATATGTTTAGCGATCACTGAGATATTAATACTTAGAACAAACAAGCCGGTGGTCTCAAATCCAGTGCTGGCGGACAGATACCCCCAATCTTGGAAACCACCACCTCAAAATGGAACCCTTGTGGGAATCCTTGTGTGGAGGCCAAGAACAGGGGTTGGCATATCAACAGGACTGTAGGTCACAACAACCAGGCTTGTGACGGGAAGGCCAAGTGCAGAGCTGTTACCAAAGCAAGTGTAGGAAACCAATGGCATGACATTAGGGCTCATTCTGCTACAGTTAAAAAACACAAACCCACACATACCAAGAACAGTCCCTTCCATGATTAAGTCACAGACAGAAATGGAAAAAAAAATCTATGAGATCAAAGAAATCTACTCTTTTAACACCACAGAGGAGAAGGTACAGACTGACCCTCAGGAAGATGTCTTAGGAAAATGTTTCTACTTTTTGCTTTTCAGGAGTTATGGCAAATATGATATAGTTTTAATCAGCTTGATTTATAGAGTAAATAATAGAGCAGAGCACTACCTCTCTCGCATAACCTGGTTTTCCTTTTTAGTTAACATTGTTATGACTGAACATTTATTGTGTTCTTACAATAAGCAAGAACACACAGAATGATGGCCCCACTCCATCAGTCAGGGTCCAGGAAGGAAAAAAGAAACCAGTCTAGGACTTAACAAACAGAGGTAATTTAATATAGGGAATTGGTCATACAAGTAATAGAAGTGCTGAGAAGCCAAACAGGGGAGAGTGAGGCAACTCAGAGATTAGCCACAGTGGTAAGGAGCTGTGACTCCACAGGTTGGAGGAGCTACTGTTACTGGGTGTTACAGGGTCATTTGACACAAGCCAGAGTCACAGTGGGGAATGTCCAATGGGTGCTGGGACCAGGGAGACTCAGTCATTGATGGAGATGCCAAAAGAAGCAGAAAGAGGGGAGGAAATACCTTGTTTCTCGCCAACTCTCAAATGTTCCATCAATACCCCGCATTGGCCAAACCTGACAGGAAGCCAGAAGACGAGGCAGCCTGAGAAATGAGGTTCCTTGCCATTCAGAGATCATAATAAGAGGAGAAAATGGACCTTAGAGCAAACAGGCAGTCTACCTCCTAGAAGTGTATATGCTGTGATAACTCATAGAATTGACATGAGGCAGGGAAAGAAGATTAGAAATTCAGAAGACTTTAGTCCTGGCTGGGTTACCAACTCATTAAATGGCTATGGAAAAGTCCCTTGACCTCTCTGAGTCATATGCAAAATGGGGATGGGGGGCAGGTATGTGACTTCTATTGTCTGTTCTGGTCCATAAACCTATGATTATGTCCCAGAAACATAGATACAAGAACAAAGGCAAATTTTCATGGAAGGCCCAGAATCCCCCATCGATTTCAGTGAGTGCTGGGCTCCCACCCTGGTTCCCTTGGATCCTTGGTTAATTGACTTAGCCTTAGTTAACTGCCCAACTTCAGGTTGTTTGAGAACCTAATGACGAAGTCGCCTAAAGCCACCTCCTCCTAGGCGGGGCTGCTGGTTGTGGTTGCTTGGTGTGGGGGGCGGGATGCTTTAGCAGCTCAAGTTCTGAAAATTCCACCTGTTTTTTCCCAAAAGGCCCATCTTAGGGAAGGATCCCAAGACGAAACGTATGGTCAGTGGAAACGGAGTATATTGCCACTGGCCAAATGGCAGGTATAACTCCTCTTCCTCTGCCAATGGCAGCCATTGAGAATCAAGGCTTTCTTTCTCACTGAAGTAGAATGGACCCCACAATTTTGCTCAGCTCATGAGCTTTAGGAATCCACTTCCAATCTAAGTAGACTTGTGGAGATAAACCTATTTGTGACGCTCACAGGGAAGTGGGAGGCCCTTGCCTAGAGATCGCCTAAGACTTTCTCTGCCTCATGCACAGGGGAAGCTGACCCCATATTATGGTCCTAAGTCTAGGGTACTTAGGCCAAGTCTGAAAGTATCTGTGCTCTCTTGCTTTTGCACGCAGCACCTCATTCCCCTCGGGTGACTCTGGTGCTACAGGTCTTCCCTTCCCTGCACAGGGAGCAAATCCTCCCCAAAAGACTGGCTTGCCCAGATGTTTGCTCTCCTTCTCCCGATAAGCTTGGGTTGGAGGTCATGCTGGTATTATTATGCATTCCACCTGTGCCCTTAGGTATGTGGTCCCCAAGGCTTTCTCCATCAGCCTCCATACCTCTTTCCAGAAGAAACAATCAGATTTGAGATGAGGTCCTATGTGAGAAACACTGCAGAGGAAGAATCAGAAAGACATGGTGATTTGCTGCAGGAGAAGGAACAGAAGGCCTCTCTGAGGTAACCAACTTTCAAGATGGACCCCAATGACCCCTGTCCCTGGTATTCACACCCCTGTGTAGTCCCCTCCCACATTGTATCAGGTTGGCCTGTGTGACCGATGGCTATGGCAGAAGTGATGTCACTTGTGAGATCAGATTATTTAAAAATCTGTGACTTTTTTTTTAGGGGTTTTCCTCTGTGTCTCATCACTTCCTCAGGACAGGGCAGGGGGTGCCATGTCATGAGGACACTCAGGCAGTCTATGGAGGAGCCCATGTGGTAGGAACGAAGGCCTCTGGCCCACAGTCAGTGAGGATCTGAGGCCTGTCAACAACCTTGCACGTGAGTTTGGAAGAGGATCTTCCAGCTCCAGCCAAGCCTTGAGATGTCTGTGGCCCCGGCAGACAGCTGACTGCTACACTGTAAGAGATCCTGGGCCAGAACAACCCAGTTAAGCTGCTCCTGGATTTCTGACTCTCAGAAACTGTGTTTAAGTTTTGTTCTTTTAAGCTGTTTAGTTATGAAGTAATTTGTTATGCAGCAATAGATAACAGAATTTTCTCAGGTTTCTGCCTCAAGGGAGAAGATGGATCATGAAGCTATTAAACAAGAGAAGAAACTAAGGGTACCAAGCAGGTCACAGGAAGGGACAAGGGAGAAGGAGAGTTCCTACCTGCTTCATTTGCATAGAAAGGGCTTTACACACCATATGGCAAAGGACACTTGTATGGACACAGAGACCTCAATTTCCTAACCCCAAACAGTATAGTGTCCAACAATGGGACTGAGTGTCTGAAATTAGACCTATCTCAAAAATTTAGAAATGATGATGTTATGAAGTAGTAAGTTACTGAGGCTGCAGGCAGATCTGAGTCTGGGTATCATACACAAATAGGGAGGTGGGGAGGGAATCCTTCCATTGACTGGATTTAAAAAAGCATGTTATCACCATCATTTCCTCCCCAGTTCTCTATTTTCCCCCTCTAAACAGCCTAGTTCTAGATATTTTGTTCTAGAGTTTTGTCCTGATCCCCTGTCATCCTCTTGAAGGCTCTTTTTGCATTGGCGCCTGAAGTCTCCCACCAAGGGGATTAGATGCCTGGCCAGATCCCAGGAAGCTCTCACCTCCAATCCTCCCTCTGTCCCCTCAAGTCTCTTTCTCTCCCCTCTTTATATGGCTGGGGCATCCTTTCCGTCAAAGTCTATATGTTTTCTTTCTAGCTTTCCACTTGGTCTCTAGAGCTATAACTCTGAAAGTATAGATCAATTCATCTGTCTAAAAGCCACACCCATAAATATACCCTTGTCTGATATGACTGAATCACTTTCTTATTGGAATGTTTTCAGAAATAGGAAAATAATCCTAGGCAAAATTTCTTGAAAATGTAGATTCCCTTCATGTTCCCAGTCTACTCCCTTCTTGGCCTTTTCTTCTTTCTCAGCTGCAGCTTCACTCCTCCCTCCTCAACACACGCAAACCGAGTGCCAGTGACTTCATAACCGATGGCTTTTTCAGCTTTCACAATCTGATATTCTTATGCATGTCACACGTCATGGTGCAAATGTCTAAAACAATCTAAAGTTAAGTAACTACATTTTAACAGGGATGAAAGCTTTAACCCCTGGATAAATGTCTAGTGGTGGAATTTTGGGCATCCGACAGAAAGTGGAGAACTGGTCGACACAAGGTCTTCGCGGAGTTAAACCCTCCTGAAAATCATACTCTCTACGTGGTGACTCCTATCACACACACATTCCCCACCCCTCCCTCCCCCAGCCCCTGTGTCCCAAGAGGGGAGGAAAATCTATGTGCATTTATAAACATGCTCTGCAGTTATCTGGGTATGTAATCACCGAAAGAAATGCAGCTGTGTTTATTCAACATGCACGGCCTTACACCTCGGCCATGTTGCTAAAATGCTTATGGGATAGATGTTTAGGCGCCAGCCTGCAATTCTGATGTTTATAACTTCATTATTTCCCAACTGAACAATTTCTTCCAACATGAAAAGGAAAACTCTCTTTCACTAGGGCTCGTTCTACATGCCCTGGGATACCCACCCGCATGGAAGACCCCCCTGGAGAGCCCAGACTAACTGCACAGGAGTTGTGGGAATGGGAGGAGGCCACTGAAAATCAGAAAGAAAACAGGGTAAGATGGGGGTCACAGGCAGGCCCGTGGCTTGTTGCGTTGAAAGAACTTCTAAATTGAGGAAGAACCTGTCAGATTTACAATTACTTCAGCTTCTTGTGTGTATGCAGAATAGTCAAATGAGGATAAGATACACTATGCTGCTATGGTCTGAATGTGTCCGTCCAAATTCATATGTGAAATCTTAATGCCCGAAGTGATGGCATTAGGAGGTGGGGTCTTTGGGAGGTGCTTAGGTCATAAGGGCACAACCCTCATGAATGAGATTAATGCCTTTATAAAAGAGGCCAGACCGAGCTTCCTAGCCCCTTCCACCATGTGAGGCCGCAGCCAAAAGTCGGCAGTCTGCAACGCAAAAGAGGGCCTTAACCAGGACCTAACCATGCTGGCATCCTGATTTCCAACTTCTAGCCTCCGGAACTGTGAGAAATAATTTTCTCTTGTTTATAAACCATTCGCTCTGCAGTATTTTGTTATAGCAGCCCAAATCGACTAAGACATCAACTAAACTAACATGTTTGCTTATCTTTTTAGGAGGAGCCATCTTTAAAGCCATCTATAAAACTTGTAGGGAATAGATTCAAACCGGGGTTTTCAGTTTACTATATGCATGTCTTTTTGCAGTCGGAGTGAAAGGGGGTTATTTTTAGTTGAAAAAAATGTTTCAAGTTTCACCACTTTCCATAAAAATCACCCATTTTCAGAGACTTGATTATCACAGATCAACAACTGGGGAGAGGGCTGCTTCAACAGACTCGGGTAGGAGGTGATGAGCCCCCTGTTGCTGTGGGTGTGGCTTGATGGGATGTTTTCCCACACTGATCTGGTCACTGGAAGCCAGGGGACCACAGATGTGACAGCTCAGTGGGTCAGATTCTTTTATAAACTCCCCAGAGTTACAAAGTCTTCAGGCCTCCTCTAATTCCTTTCCATCTGTACTCCTTCCTGCACCCGATCTTTTTTATGGCTCCATGTTCTCATTAAACCTAAGTTACAATTTCCATTGTAGGTAAGCAACCCTCTTGCTTTCTTGTTACACAAAAACCAAGAGCAGACTACTAAAACAGGAAGTGTCAACCACAACTCTCTCTCACCCCTATACACACACACACACACACACACACACACATTCTCACACACACCGCTTCTTTATTATCATTCTTCTTCATGGCACAGTCACCAAAACTGTGACTCGCCAATCATAATAAACATATATGGCAAGTTCAAGGAGAATGCTCTTTGACTTGGATAGATTTTGTGTATGGTCAAAATGGACTGGACTGAAAGTGGCTTTGAGTCAGAAAGTCACCTCTCCTTTAACAGAGGTGTTTTGGGTGCAAAATACGCAAGCTGTTTGTACAGGCAAAGATAGTACTTTTCATCTGGAAGTCCCTTGTGAGTGTAGGATTTCATGTATGGAAAACATTTGGAGGTCCTCTCACAGAATCTTCTCATTTTACACACGAGGAAATTAAGCTCCAGAGATGTAAAATGACTTATCTGAAGTCACATAGCTAGTTGGCAGCCCAGCTCTGAGTACTCAGTTCTCTTGGCTCTCACGTTTTAGATTCTTTTCAACACTCCATGCTTTTGGTTATAGGTCATTTTGATTTGTTATTTTCTGTTGATGTTTGGTGATTCATGGGTTTTTTTGTTGTTGTTTGGTTGGTCATTTTTGTTACTTGTTTAAATTAAGACAGTCCATCATTGCCTTTTCTCGCAAGACTCAACTGGGATTCTGAGAAATAGAGATCCATCTAGACAGTGGTGCAGCAAGGGGATAAGGAGGCTGAAAAAGAACACTTCCAAACATTTTCATGTTTGGGATTATCAATTCCTCCTTTGCAGTTATACTATGAGATTATAGAATTAATGGGTATTTCCCCTTCAGTTCTCATGAATTTTACATTGGTTTCTTGATGCAAGTAGGGGGAAAAAAGGTATTAATTACAGAAATGTTCATTTTAGACCTGAAATCTCTTCTAAAATATCTTCTGCTCATTCTTTTAATTTTACAACGTAATAGTAAGATACAAAACAATGAAACTATTCTCGTGTTTGTGTGTGTGTATGTGTGGTGGGGGGACATGTTTTAACATCTGGTTTCGATATCAAACTAAAAATACTCCAAAGGTCTACATCGTCCTTGGTCCAACAGCTGAACAATAAATACAATTTTAAAAAATCGTTCCCTCCTTAGTATTTTGCCAACATCATTCTGGCTTTGTCTAAAACAAAGAAACATCATACTGATCTAGGAAATTTTAAATTTTAATATCACTTTAAGTTATAATGTATTTTCCTAGTCAGCTACCTTTAACAATGACCCAAATAATTATAGCTTTTAAAATAAATTTCCTATGTTTAACTGAATTTCCCCTCCATTCAACTCATGTTCAGTGATGTCATCAGCTTAAGCAAGATCTCCTAGACTACTTGGCTGGTTCCACAACTATTATAATGATCCAAAGGGAAAAAGGAATGGGTTACCAGAAAAAAATGCTTTGGTTTTAAATAACATTTTATTCACTGGAATGGAAAAAAGGCAGGAAAATGCAGAAAGTACATAAACTTTGAATAAAGATTTCCATTTTTTTAAAGATTTTTTTTCTTAAGTATGTTGAGGCTCTAGAATCAAAAAGATATTAAGGCCTCTTCCTGTCTAGCTTAGCAAGTACACCGTTACACATTCTTGACTGTCCCAGGTCTCATCAAAATATTTTCAAAGGGCACACATACTCACACACCACAAAAAAGTAAACATTTTTTCCAAGAAGCATGTATCATATTGTTAAGTATGTGGTTATTTCATCAGTCAGTTTTAAAGGTCACCTAAAATCCAGTATCTGAATGATGGAGGCAAGAAAGAGCACTTAGGTTCAAGAGAAGCCAGAACCCCACAATGGCTAAAACAAAGTAAGAAAATGTAGTTTTGTTTGTTTGTTTGTTTGTTTTGCGGTACGCGGGCCTCTCACTGTTGTGGCCTCTCCCGTTGCGGAGCACAGGCTCCGGACGCGCAGGCTCAGCGGCCATGGCTCACGGGCCCAGCCTCTCCGCGGCATGTGAGATCTTCCCGGACCGGGGCACGAACCCGCGTCCCCTGCATCAGCAGGCGGACTCTCAACCACTGCGCCACCAGGGAAGCCCAGAAAATGTAAAAACAAAGTAAGAAAATGTAGTTTTTATATTTCCAGCTATTTCATTTTAGAACTAGAATAACAATGAGGAATAAGAAATGATTAACAATGATTGAAAGAAATACTCTTTTATAGCTGCAAATACATTTTCAGTTCTTGTCCAGAGAACACTGCTACTTGGTAAAAATGGGATGAGAGCTCTTATGAAAGAGGAATTTCAGGATGGAAAGATGATGATTTTTTTTTCAAATTTGAAGTTTATTCTTTAATGAGTTTTTTATTTTATCAGTTTTAGATTTATTTTTAAAAGTACAAAGATAAAACACAGTCCCCATATATCCCATACCCAGTTTGCCCTACAACTTACATTAGTATATTTGTCACAGTTGACACATTATTATTAACTAAAGTCCAGACATTGACTAAACTACTCAGATTTCATTAGTTTTCCTCTAAAGTCCCTTTTCTATACCAGGTTACTACATTAATTTTAATCATCATCCTTAGGCTTCTCTTGACTGTGACAGTTTCTGAAGACTTTATTTATGTTGGCCTTGAGAGTTTTGAGGAGTACTGGTCAGGTATTTTGTTGAAAGTCTGATTTATCTCATGTTTTTCTCTTGGTTAGACTGGGGTTATGGGTTTTGGGGAAGAAGGTCACAAAGATGCCATTTGCATCACACCATACCAAGGGTGCATACCATCAACGTGACTCATCACTGTTGATGTTAACTTTGATCTCCTTGCCGAGGTCACATTTGTCAGATTTCTCCAATGGAAATTTACTTTTTCCCCCTTTCCATAGTGTCATCTTTGGAAGGAAGTCACTATGAACAGCTCACACTTAAGGAGTGAGGAGTTATGCTCTACCATGATAAGGGCAGAGTATCTATATAACTTGGACTTCTTTTGCACCATGGATTTGGCTATTCTCCTCCATTTGTTTATTTAAGTCAATCACTGTTTAATATTAGTATGGACTCATGGATATTTATTTTATACTTTGGGTTATCATCCAAAACTATTTTTTGTTTTGTTACTTTTTTTTAACATCTTTATTGGAGTATAATTGCTTTACAATGGTGTGTTACTTTCTGCTTTATTAAAACTATTTTATTTTGTTGCTCAGTTTGAGTCATTAGGAGTTCTTTCAGATGGCTCCTTGGACTTTGACAGACACACGTAATTCCAGGTTCTTGTTGCTGCTATTTGAGCATTTCCTTATTTTCTGGCACTATAGATGCTCCAGCTTCATTTGCATGTTGCCTGCCCCAGTCCCAGCCGTTTCTCCAAGAAGCCCCGGTTCCTTTACTGGAGAATATATTAGAAGCCAAGATCCAGGCACTAGGGTACACTCACTGCTTCTAAACCCACTCAGCTGACAAACAAGGAAATATATGTGTGTATGCTATCACTTGCAAACAACCATATCTATAATTACTTCTATATGCAACCATCTGTATCTATAGTATGCTAAACATGAGTTCATAGTGATGTCTCCAATTCTAATCCATTTCCACATGGATCATTCTAGCCTCCTCCCCTTGCTCATCTGTAATCTCCCACTTCAGCAGTGAGAAACCTGGCTCCCATCACTTGCACCCATTTACTAAATTGCTCAATTCCAGGATACATGTACAGTGGTACCAGTACTGTTAACCTGTACCCCCATGGGAAACAACTCTATCAACTACAATACAGTATTTATGTACAGTTCCTTTTGCCTTTAGCCTTACAGATTCAACTCATTTCCAAAGTTACTTAGGTCAGTATCTTTTTCCTCTACTCCCTTCAGTGAGGTTGTTTCATACATTTTTAATATAGCTAGATTGTTCTGTCACATTTTACATTTCATCCTAGGATCCTCTGACCTCTTGATTATTTATTTACATATTATCAAACAAAATAACAAGTTTTATTCTCAACAAAGGGTAGGATAAGAGTGGGAAGGGAGAAGCCACTGATGGAACTTGAAAGGAAAAGTACCAGTTTAGAGCTTTTCTTAAGTTTCTGTCTAGTATCTGCTTAAAAATAGAAGTTTATTGAAAGCTAATATAATTTGTTTTTTTAAATGTATTGAAATCTTTGCATACAATAAAGGACATGATAAAAATCAAAAGTAAGAAACATAGCTCCCTTTCACAATTAACACATGGATTTTTGTAGGAGCTTTCAGTAACTTTATTCAATTTTCCTACTTGTAAAATGGGAATAAAAAGTTTCTCATTCAGACTAAGAATTTATAGTAGGCATATGGATAGTATTCTGCCATTCAAGGATAAAAATGTAACCACTACTTTAGTTTAATAAATGTAGACTCTATGCCTTGAAGGAAGTAAGCACTACCCAGTTATATTTTTCACATAATTGTGAAATTTTACGTTTTCACACAATTATATTCATAAAGCATTGGAACCCTGATGATTACTATTTGCTCATATCACTAAGCAATTATTTCTGTCTAGTAACCTGGGATCCTTGGGCATTTTAAGTCCTTACAGTATCCAAACAGTTACCAGTATATATCTAGATTTATTCTTAAGCATGTGGGAAAATTTATATATAGAGATTTGGTGGCCATTCGTGGAAGATTATCTTGACTATAATAAAATTCCCCCCCCAAAAAAAAAGAAAAAGGAGAAAAATAATCTTTGAGGATTAAAAAAATTTTTTTATCCCTGTAAGACTGCATAAATGCCATTTATTTACTAACATATAATCACAAACTTCCAAAAATATACCTTAAACTCCTTCTGTGATCATGTGTTTTACTGAATTTTCAGAAAAGGAGACATCAAGAGTAAATTCAAGTCAACCTTTCAGGAGCGAAATGTGCCCACGGACCTTCTGAGTTTCTTTAAGGAAACCAGCATTTATCAATAACTCATTCCTACTCAACACTTTACATGCAGTGTAATTCCCAAGTCTAATCTCTTTCTTTGTAGTAAGCACTGAGAAGAAAGCCATGTTTGAGGCCATTACTGAGAATTTCTTCTAAATACTGTCGACAGTTTCTTCTTCCCCGTTATTCTAATTCAAAAATGCAATATCTGAGAGTATAAAATCTAGAATTTCCTAGTTAAATATTCAGAGACAGTATATTGTCAAATCTTACTGAAAAGCCCATCTTCAATAATTTCAAAAAAATCTGAAGATACAGTAGGAACACCTATTTCTTTCCCTCACAGACTCCCAAGAATATCAAACAAGTTATTCTATAGATAAGTCACTATGCTTTTGTACTGATGTAAATTTGCACCACCCCTGCACTATCCCAAAGGCCACCTCAGACTCCAGCAGAAATGACAGGAAGCAAACTCATTCTGAGCAGGGAGGGAGACCAGAGCAGGAGGTAAGATTAGAGGCAAAGAACGGGATAATGAGAGCTCAAAGTCAAAGTGATGCTTTAAAAAATATAATCTAGAAGGTTTTTTGGGGGGTGAGTTGGGGGAGAGACGTAAGCAATTTACCGAGACCACTGCCTCCATTAAGGGAGTCCAATGCTATAAAAGAAGGCGCTGAAAACAAGCTCACAGAGATGAACGCTCCTCCAACCAAGATCTGCTATAATTATTGTATTGCTTTGCAGTACATTAGCACAAAGAAATAGGTAGAATAATGAGGAATCAATAAAGTTTGATTTGAAAATTCTCAAATTCTAAAAACCCTGAACAACTGTTAGAGGACAGGCAAGAAGAAAAGAACAAATGACTGCCTAAATACCCACCCTCTGAACATCGATGCCTCATCAATTCCTTCTCCCCACACAAAAAATCAGCAGTCTCCTTGGTGTCAGATACCCAGAATCATGGTCAAAGAGGCAAGTGTGGACTCAGCAGGACTGACTGTCACCCTCAGAACCAAACCTTTCCAGTGTTTGAGGGTTCATATTACACAATAACTGACAAAGTCCAGGGAGGCATTGCTGCCAAGAGACAGGTACAGTAAGAAAGCCACAAAGCAGAGCTGGCTTTATTTGGAAGCACTTTGCCAGGCTTCACACCAACCCAACTTGGCAGCTATGTAATCCCTCAGGGGGAATATGAAGGAACTTTGAGAAAGTATCTGCTCAAAGATACGTATCGTTTCCATCTACAGTACTGGAAGCTGCCAGCAGAGATCTCAACAGAGAGCTAGGCTCGGCATTTAACCATTAAACCTGACTTTCAGTCTCCTAACTCAGAAATACAGGGGCTTAATAAAGTAATCTTTTCATCCTGACTTAAGGGAAGTAATCCTATTAAGAGTTCAGCATGCCTGGGAATTTACCTGCTTCACTGTGGGTCGAAGGATTTAAGGTTAGATGGGTAATGCCACAATAAAGAGGAGTGTCTTTACATAGACTCACCTCCCGGTGTGTAAGATTAATGGGCAGGGGACTGCAGAGTGCCCAGATAACCTACCTGCCACTCTGGTCTGAGGTCCACGTAACTGATCGCCCCTGGGGTTTGGTTGTGTACTGTATCCTTATGGCATGAGGAAAGTCAGTAGCTGTCTGAACCCCTGTCTTCCTGATCTGTAAGCTCCAAGTGTCAATGTCAAACAGGAGTTCCCCACAACCAGGAGCCTGGCTGCAGCAAGCATAATAGTCTAACTGCTCCCTCCAACGATCTGCAGGCAGAGCCACGAGTTCACGTACAATCTGATTCCTGAGCTTGGGAGACCTTGTAAATTTTTCAATACCTGGCACAGCAGCAACATCCACCTCCTCAACCTTTAACACAGATAAATCACAGCAGTCCAACACTAGCAAAAAATCCTCACTCCCATGATTCCCTGTGTCACAGCAGTACTTTGAGCTAGAAATCCCAGAAGCCTGTTCCTGGTTGTCATGGTTACCATCTTTACCAGACGTATCTTTTTCACCTTTACCACAGATTACAAAATCATTATATCCCACTTTAGATGAGACGGTCCTTGTATTTGTTACAGGAATATGGCAGGGTTCAGGCATCCTAAATTTGCAGGCTTCGTTTGACTCTGATGGGTAGGTTTCCTCGGTGGAACTACTCTGTTTCTTGAATTTATTTCCAGACTCGAAGAAAAGCACTATGGTGCCCTCAATTATTTGACTTTCGAAATCCACATCTAAATCCAGTACATAGTGCTTCACAAGTATGTGGCTGGTGTTGGCCATGAGAGGCAGGTCATCTCGGGAAGGATCCAGCTTTATGTCCATGGTATAGGTGTTGTTCGAGAACTTTGTTAAAATCTCAGAAGGGGCTTCCTGTCAGTCCCAATCTTCCAGAGTCATAAATGGCTGCTTACCAAAAAACACCCGATGTCACAAATTAGGGTTCCACAACTTTCAGTCCCCTGGTAAAGAAGAAAAACACAATCACACAAAATTCCAAACAAGACCCTTTGCTCCTGCAACTGCTGCTTCTGCAAGTTGACTACCTCCTTAAATAATTCCCCAATGTACTAGAAGCTCATGGCTAGAAGGCAGACTAATCTTTTTGACTGACATCAAAGAAAATTACATTATGGGTTTCTAAAAATATTTCAATTATCAATGGAATGAAAGGGGCCTCCACAAAACCAGAAGAATCATGTTCCTAACTAGAACAGTCCTTGTTTCGGAAAACAGCAATTGTTAGGCAAAAGTGTAACATCACTGTACATCTTGTTTTAAAAGATATTAAATGTATCGTTTCTAATTTTGTGCACCAAAAGAAAAGGGATTGTTTCTCTACTATGATTCTAAGTAACAAATGTGAATGAAGGCTAAATGGTCTCATATGTTTTATTCTTTGAGAGTAATCATTTAATACATACAATGTAACTCCAGGGATTATTGTACTTTTCACATTAGGACTGCTCTCATATCAACACTTCCAGTAAATTACAGGAAAATGAGCCAATTTACCAAGAGTGCATTCTAAGTATTCCTTTGAGATTGTTCATGGAGATTTTTCAAATTTATAGTTAAATACTCAAGGTATATCATTACATCTTAATAGCTGAAAGCCCATTAACATTCTGGATAATAGCCTTCTTGTGGCAAACGAAAAGGTCTTCTCATCTGAAAAAAAAAAAAAGGTATGCAAATGCCTATAAAAGGAAGGAGAGAAATTAAAACGTGGAAACAGATGTTGTAATAAAATGCCCAAGTTCTTCATAAAAGTTCTGATCAAAATGTAGTCCTATTTTATAACAGCAATCCAGCTAAAAGAAAAATTATTTGAAATTATTTCAGTCCCTGTTGTGTACCTAATTTCTTTCAGCATATATTTTTTTAACCAAAAGTGGAAAAAAAAAATGGCAGGGAAAAAGAAACAAAAACTCTGACAGAGTAGATTTATTTAAAATCACTTTTGTATTTCTAAATATCAAGAGGTATTCTTTTATCAACAGCAAAACAACATTACTTGCTTGACTTTTCAAGTAAAATTGAGCCCTCCATTTTTATTGTTTAACTCCTCCTCACTTCCCTTCTAACTTTTTCGGCCAATCTCCTAGACTCTTATTTCCTTTCCTTCTAGAATCTCATTCCAACAATCAAAACTATTGAACTTTCATTTTCTACCTCTCCACAGGCTATTTCCTCATCAAAATCTCACCTATCCTTAAAAGAAGCTGGCTTCCTGCAGCCTTGTACAATCTGGTTTCAGGCTATTTTTTCCAGTCATGGAGACCACACTCCCTTTGAATCCTTGTCCTCTATTCAAAGGGCCTACTCAGCACACTGCTCCCTAAAGATGACCTGACATCTTGCCTCCATGCTTTTTGGAGGCAAGTAGTGTGCCACACCTGGAGTGCTCCTGGCTCCCACCTCCCATATCCACCTGCCAAATTCTGTTCTCCCTCCACACAGTTCAAGTCCAATTGCCTCCTGAAATCCTTCCCTGCTCCCTACTCTCCCTCCCCCATCCCCACCAAACTGTATGTGGTAATACACACTTTGACTTTAAGAATGATAGGAATTGAGAGAAATCAGGGATGTAAAAGAATAGTCTGAGATTACCTTAAGGAGAAGCTGGCACTCACTTTAATCCTAGAAAAGTCAATGGGCAAAGGGAATAAGCCAGGGTATTTTCTTTTCTGCATGAGAACAATTGAACTTGTCACATAATGAATAATAAACTACAATAAAGCTACTGGCTATATCTATGTAATTAGAAACAACGGATGCTAAAACTTCATCCTGCTGGTGTTTGGAGCTGCTGTAATGCAGTATTTTGTTGACTGGGCTATTTTTTTAATAAAAAGCAAAAACTGAATACACACACGAGGAAAAGCCTGAATCAATTAAGACAAGGCTTAACTTTGCGGCTGTCTAAACTATCAAATTTGAAAAAGAATACTTTAGTATTTCTAATAATATAGATAAAACCATTTATTGTCTAACCCTAATAGATTCCTTCATTTACTTGTGAAAGTTAATATAATTTAATAAAATATATTCTATAGAGTAGTTTTCATCACTTCTGTCCCTGGTGGCTGTCCCTAGGCTGCCTTAGAGCCCTGCCCATCCAAGACTGTTAATGTCACTTTGTTTGTCAACCTAACTGGAAATCCTTTTGTCCTCTTCAGTACATTCTTTTTATTTTTAAATTGAAGTCTAGTTGATGAACAATATTATATTGTTCTACAGGTATACAATTCAGTGATTCACAACTTTTAAAGGTTACACTCCATTTATAGTTATTATAAAATATTGGCTATATTCCCTGTGTTGTACAATACATCATTGTAGCTTATTTTATACATAATTGTTCATACCTCTTAATCCCCTACCCTTATGTTGCCCCTCCTCCTTCCCTCTCCCCACTGATAATCACTAATTTGTTCTCTATATCTGTGAGCCTGCTTCTTTTTTGTTATATTCACTGGTTTGTAGAATTTTTCAGATTCTACATATAAGTGATCTCATACAGTATTTGTCTTTCTCTGTCTGACTTATTTCACTTAGAATAATACCGTCGAAGTCCACCCACATTGTTACAAAAGGCAAGATTTTCATTCCTTTCTATGGCTGCATAGTAGTCCATTGTATATGTATACCACATCTTCTTTATCTGTTCATGGACATTTACGTGGCTTCTGTATCTTGGTAAGTGTAAGTAATGCTGCTAAGAACACTGGGGTGCGTGAATCTTTTCCAATTAGCGTTGTTGCTGTTGCTGTTTGAATATATACCCAGGAGTGGAATTGCTGGGTCATATGGTAGTTTTATTTTCAGTTTTTTGAGAAACTTACACACTGTCTTCCACAGTGGCTGCAACAATTTACATTCCCACAACAGTGTACAAGGGTTTCCTTTTCTTCACATCCCCTCCAACATTTGTTATTTGTGTTCTTTTTGATGACAGCCATTCTGACAGGTGTGAGGTGATATCTCATTGTGGTTTTGATTTGCATTTCCCTGACGATGAGTGATGTTGAGCATCTTTTCATGTGCCTGTTGGCCATCTGCATTTCCTCTTTGGATAAATGTCTATTCAGGTCTTCTCTGCCCATTTTCTAATCAGGTTGTTTGTTTGGGTTTTTTTTGTTGTTGTTGTTGTTGTTTTGATTTTGGGTTTTTTTTTTTTGATGTTGAACTGTATGAGCTGTTTATATATTTTGGATATTAACCCCTTATCAGTCACATCATTTGCAAATATTTTCTCCCATTTAGTAGGTTTAGTAGGTTGTCTTTTGTTTTTGTTTTTTTTTCCTTTGCTGTACAGAAGCTTTTAAGTTTAATTAGGTCCCATTTATTATTTGTGCTTTTATTTCCTTTGTTTAGGAGATAGAGCCAAAAGAACATTGCTGTGATTTATGTCAGAGTGTTCTGCCTGTGTTTTCCTCTGGGAGTTTTATGGTTTGGGGTCTTACATTTAGGTCCTTAATCCATTTTGAGTTTATTTTTGTGTACACTGTTAGAGAATGTTATGATTTCATTCTTTCACATGTAGCTGTCCAGTTTTTCCAGAACCACTTATTTAAGAGACTTTCTTTTCTCCCTTGTATATTCTTGCCTCTTTTGTTGTAGACTAGTGACTTTATTCCTGGGCATTCTATCCTGCTCCATTTGTCTATATTCTGTTTTTGTGCCAATACCATTCTGTTTTGATTACTGTAGCTTTGTAGTATAGTCTGATGTCAGAGAGTGTGATTCCTCCAGCTCTACTCTTCTTTCTCAAGATTGTTTTGGCTATTTGGGGTCTTTTGTGTTTCCATACAAATTAAAATTTTTTTTTGTTCTAGGTCTGTGAAAAATACCATTGGTATTTTGATAGGGATTGCATTGAATCTGTAGATTGCCTTGGATAGTATGGTCATTTTAACAATACTGATTCTTCCAATCCAAGAACATGGTATAGCTTTCCATCTGTTTGTGTCACCTTCAATTTCTTTCATCAGCGTCTTATAGTTTTCAGAGTACAGGTCTTCTGCCTCCTGTGGTAAGTTTATTCCTAGGTATTTTATTATTTTTGATGTTATGGTAAAGGGGACTGTTTCTTTAATTTCTCTTTCTGATAGCTGTTAGTGTACAGAAATGCAACAGATTTCTGTATATTAATTTTATATCCTGCAACTTTACTGAATTCATTGATGAGTTGTAGTAGTTTTCTGGCATCTTCAGGATTTTCTACAAATAGTATCATGTCATCGGCAAATAGTGACAGTTTTACTTCTTCTTTTCCAATTTGGATTCTGTTTATATCTTTTTCTCCTCTGATTGCTGGGGCTAGGGCTTCCAATAATATGATGAATAAAACAAGACAAGGGCATCCTTGTCTTGTTCCTGATCTCAAAGGAAATGCTTTCAGCTTTTCACTGTTGAGTATGATGTTAGCTGTGGGTAGGTCCTATATGGTCTTTATTATGTTGAGATATGTTCCCTCTATGCCCACTTTCTGGAAAGTTTTTATCATAAACGGATGTTGAATTTTGTCAAAAGCTTTTCTGCATCTATCAAGATGATCATCTGGTTTTTATTCTTCAATTTGTTAATGTGATGTATCACATTGATTGATTTGCAGATATAGAAAAATCCTTGCATCTCTGGGATAGATCCCACTTCATCACTGTGTATGATCCTTTTAATGTATTGTTGGATTCAGTTTGCAAATATTTTGTTGAGGATTTCTGCATCTATGTTCATCAGTGATATTGGCCTATAATTTTCTTTTTTTGTGATATCTTTATCTGGTATTAGGGTAATGCTGGTCCCATAGAATGCGTTTGGAAGTGTTCCTTCCTCCACAATATTTTGGAATATTTGGAGAAGGATAGGTGTTAACTCTTCTCTAAATGTTTGGTAGAATTCACCTGTGAAGCCATCTGGTCCTGGACTTTAGCTTGTTGGAATTTTTTAAATTACTGACTCGATTTAATTACTGGTAATTGGTCTGTTCATATTTTCTGTTTCTTCCAGTTCAATCTTGGGAGATTGTACATTTCTAAGAATTTGTCCATTTCTTCTAGGTAGTCCAGTTTTCACAGTAGAGTTGATCACAGTAGTCTCTCATGATCCTTCATATTTCTGTGGTGTTGGTTGTAACTTCTTTTGCATTTCTGGTTTTATTGATCTGGGCCCTCTCCCTTCTTTCTTGATGAGTCTAGCTAAAGGTTTATCAATTTTGTTTATCTTTTCAAAGAACCAGCTTTTACTTTCATTGATCTTTTCTATTGTTTTAGTTTCTATTTCCTTTATTTCTGCTCTCATCTTCATGATTTCTTTCCTTCTACTATCTTTGGGTTTTGTCTATTCTTCTTTCTCTAGTTCCTTTAGGTATAGGGTTAGGGGCTTTTTGGCTTTTTTTTTTTCCTATAAGTTATGATAATGTTTTATTTTATTTCTTTTTTCCAAGCTTCATTGTGATATAATTCACCTATATTTTATTTTTTTCCATTCTTTTTTTTATTGAAGTATAATTGATTTACAATGTTGTGTTAATTTCTGCCATATAGCAAAGTGATTCAGTTATACATACATACACATTTTTATATTCTTTTCTATTATGGTGTATCATAGGATATTGAATATAGTTCTCTTGAACTATATTGAATATAGTGTTACACAGTAAGACCTTGTTGTTTATCCGTTCTATATATAAGAGCTTTCATCTGCTATAGGGTTAGGTTGTTTATTTGAGATTTTTCTTGTTTCCTGAGGTAAGCCTGTATCGCTATAAACTTCCCTTTTAGAACTGCTTTTGCTGCATCCCATAGGTTTTGGATAGTCATGTATTCATTCTCATTTGTCACCAGGTACTTTCTGATTTCCTCTTTGATTTCTTCAGTGAGCCACTGGTTGTTTAGTAGCATATATATATAATTGCTTTAAGTTGTTGATCTGTTAATTTCAAATGCATTTTAACAACCCAACAGTTGTACTCTCCTCTCCTCATGATTACTATTTTTGATATCATATTTTACATCTAATTGTTTTGTGTCTCCCTTAACTGCTTATTGTGGATATAGATTATTTTACTACTTTGGTCTTCTAACCTTCCTACTAGCTTTGTGCATGGATGATTTCCTACCTTTATGTTTGCCTTTATTGATGAGCTTTTACATTTTGTAATTTTACTTGTTTCTAGCTGTGGCCTTTTCTTTCTCACCTAGAGAAGTTCCTTTAACATTTGTTGTAAAACTGGTTTGGTGGTGCTGAATCCTTTTAGATTCTGCTTGTCTGTAAATCTTTTGATCTCTCCATCAAATGTGAATGAGAGCCTTGCTGCATAGAGTATTCTTGGTTGTAGGTTTTTCCCTTTCATCACTTTAAATATATCATGCCACTCGCTTCTGGCCTGCAGAGTTTCTGCTGAAAAGTCAGCTGATATCCTCATGGGAGTCCCCTTGTATGCTATTTGTTGCTTCTCCCTTGCTACTTTTAATAGTCTCTTTATTTTTAATTTTTGTCATTTTAATGACTATGTGTCTTGGTGTGTTCCCCTTTGGCTTAATACTGTAGGGGACTCTTTGCACTTCCTGGACTTGGATGACTGTTTCCTTTCTCAGGTTAGGGAAGTCTCCAGCTATTATGTCTTCAAATATGTTCTCAGCCTCTTTCTCTCTCTCTTTTCCTTCTGATACCCCTATAATGCAAATATTAGTGCACTTGATGTTGTCCCAGAGGTCTCTTAAACTGTCTTTATTTCTGTTTTTTTCTTTTTTCTTTTGTCTGTTTAATGTCAGTGATTTCCTCTACTCTGTCTTCCATCTTGCTGATCCCTTCCTCTGTATCATTTAGTCTACTGTTGACTCCTTCTGGTAAGTCTACTGTTGACTCCTTCTGGTATATTTTTCATTTCAGTTATTGTATTCTTCATCTCTGTTTGGTTGTTCTTTATAACTCTTTGTTAAAAACTTCTAACTTCTTGCTCTGTGCATACATTCTTCTCCCAAGTTCTTTGATCATTTTTATGATCATTACCCTGAGCTCTTTCTCAAGTAGATTGTCTATTTCCACTTCACTTAGTTCTTCTTCTGGGGTTTTATCTTGTTCCTTCATCTGGAACATGCTCCTCTGATGCCTCATTTTGCCTGAGTTGCTATCTGTATTTTTATTTATCTGGTAGGTTAATTATGTTTCCTGACCCCAAAGAAGTGGCCCATCTCATCATCCAAGCTATATGTTCTAGGGGTTTCCCCATGAGGGCTGTGTGGGTCCTTCTGTTGCAGGAGGCTATGTGGGTGGTCTGGTAGTCTTGGTTGGCCCCTAATCCACTTGGCTGCCAGGCCCTGCCTTGTGCGGAGCCTTCTGGCTGCTGGTTGGCTGGGCCTGGTCATGAAGCAGCTGACTGCAGAACCCCAGGAGGCCTCTGGGCTACTGCTGGCTCACTGGTGGGCAGAGTCAGGGTCCAGTAGACCCCAGGGCTGTTGTCTACCCACTGGTGGGTGAAGCCAGGTTCTGGGGTTAGTGCTGGATTACTGGCTTACAGAGCTGGGTCCTGGAGTCTGGCTACAGGGCCCAGGGATCCCACAGCTTGTGTCAGATCACTAGTGGGAGGGGCTGGTTCCTGACACAGTTGGGTACAGTATCTGGGATATCCCAGAGCTTGTGTTTGCCTGACAATGGGCAGGAACAGGGCCCAGCTGCCCCAGGGCAGGATCTGGCCTGCTGTAGGCAGGCTGGGTCCATAGGCTGTGGGATCATAGTTTTCTTATACCTGGTGACTGCCCCCTGAAGTGTGGAGCTGGGTCCTGGCCCTCTGGTGGGCAGGATCATGCCTAGAAGCATGTCTAGAGGTGGCTGTGGGCTCAGGAAGTCTTTAGGCAGCCCATCTGCTGAAGGGTGGGGCTTGTTCCTACCCAGTTCATTTCTTGGCCTGAGGCATCCCTACACAGGTGCTAACGAACAGTTGGGTGCAGCCAGGTCTTAGAACTGAGCTAGAGGGAGGGTTCCACAAAGGCACCTACCAGCACCAGTGTCCACATAGTAGCAGCTCCCCAGAATGGCTGTCACCAGTGTCTATGTCCCTAGGGTGAGCCACAGCTGACCCCCACCTCACTGAGAGACTCTCCAAGACCACAGGTAGGTCTAGTCCAGGTTCCTATCAAATTACTGCTTTTGTCCTGGGTCCCAGAGCATATGAGATTTTGTGTGTGCTTTAAGAATAAAGTCTCTGTTTCCCACTAGTCCTTTGGGACTCCCAAAATTAAGTCTCACTGGCCTTCAAAGCCAAATGCTCTGGTGGCTTGTCTTCCTGGTGCAGGACCCCCAAGCTGGGGAGCCCAACGTGGGGCTCAGAACACTCACTCCTGTGGAAGCACTATAATTATTCTCCAGTTTGTGGGTATGGGAGTTGATTATATTGTGAATCCGCCCCTACCCATTTCATTGTGGGTCCTTCTTTATGTCTTTAGTTGTGGAAGATCTCTTCTGGTAGGTCCTGATGATTGTTCTTAAAATAGTTGTGATTTTGGTGTGGTTGTGAGAGGAGGTGAGCTCAGGGTCCTTTTACTCCACCATCTTGGTCCCCACCTCTAAACCTCTTTCAGTGGATTCTTGAGTATACTCCATATAGAGGCAATTATAAATCTTTTCTCCTTTTAACTTCCCAAGTCCATGCCTGATGACTCATTCTTAGCTGATTATTTGGCCTCCTACCTGACTGAGATGATTTTGAATCCCTGAAACTCCACCATACCTCAAGGATTTCTAGTTCTTCACAATTAGTGCCACCTCCTGATTCAGAGGAAACATATTGCCTTCTCCAGATTCAGAGGAAACAATAATCCCTTCTCACCAAAGCCAATTTTTTCCCCCTGCATCCCAGCTTTTGGAGTCTGAGAGAGCCAAATGAACAGCACTCTTCTTGCACATCCAAATTCTGAACATACTGGGAAATAAGATGAGGATATGGCAAAGGGAGACCAAAATATCACATTATTGATGAAGACTAAACTGGAGAATATGACTTAGTGTGGGAGCCATATATATCTCAAAGCATTATGTTGTACACCTTAAAGTAATACAATATTATGTGTTAATTATATCTCAGTGAAACTGGAAAGAAAACAAATAAGCAAAAACTACGTTTGGTCCTGTTGTCCATTTTAACTAGTCTACTTTACTGAATTCTCAAGCTGAAAAATTCCTTAGGGCTCACTTCTAACACTCTAGTTTTACAAATGAAGACAATGAGGTCCAGAGAGGTAAAGCAATTTGCCCAAGGTCAATTTCTGAGCCTCTTCCACTTGCTGATACTTTTCCTTGAAATTCTCATCCTCATGACCATTTCCTTCATATTGTCCAAGTCATAAATCAAATGCTAAGACTCTCTTCCATACCCCACTCTACCTTTTTTATCTTCTTTCAGTTGTGTGGACTAGAATCAATTCAGAGTATAATAGCTTTGGAGAAAAAAGGAGAATTTTTAAGCAAGCCCAGAAGACTCAAAAGATCACCATCACCTTCGCATGGTTTCTAACCTAAGTTATGCATAATGTGTAAGTCTATTAAAACTTGTTTCTTATTACACCTATTTCCTTTTTGCCTTGGATTCATGGATGATCTAAACATTTTTCTCTGCAAGTACATAACTCTCACTGACATCAATCAGGGTCACAGTCCCATGTTTAGGGAAGAACTGTACTGACTGTGGTTGCAAACGCATATATCTGGCCACCTTGAAAGGCCTCTCTCAGCAAATAGTAACCATATTTCTAAGCAGTTCGTTGACTTCAGCACTTTTTGCTATTATTGTGCTCCAATTTTAAATGCCAGCTCATCTCACTAAAGCATTTTTCCATTCTCTGTCATAAGCCATAACATAAAATTCCTCCCTTTATCAAACCCAATGATTAGTTACCAGTGGCTAACCACTGCTACCTCTAAAATAAGTGTACTATGTGGTGTGTGTTTTAAATGCTTAAATGATTGTTTCAGCAACACCATTAAAGGCTTTGAAAGGTTTAATGTACAGAAATATTTTTCTTAAGAAAGGCTGGGGGGGGGGTGCGGGGGTTAGTGGAAAAGGATTAAATACTAAACAGAGCTATGGCACAGCAAAGAAACTGCCTTGTCACCTTTAATCATCCAAACAGAAGTGAGCACATTTACAAATGTGTGAAACAGCTTCCATTCTGGAACCCTCCAAAGAAAATAATTTCTCTCCTTTCAAGCTACAAAGCCCTCTGTATCACTCTCATGGCCCTTAACTTATCCTGCCTCGTTTTATAGTTACCTTCATCTTCCAAAGGTCTATAAAGAACTTGGGACTCCTAACTCATCTCTGTGTTCATGACCATGTTAAGTAGAATACCCTGTACACAGTAGGTTCTCAATAAATATCTGTGGAATTTGACATCTGAGGGCATTTGTGATTTCAATGTCTAGTTATTTACAGCACAGGGATTCTGGTCTGCATAGGTTCTAGAAGAAAGTTATTGCTTAAACATCTTCTTCCAGACAGCTCTCATTTCTTCTTCTCATCATACACCTGTACTTCTTTCTGTCACATCTCTTTTCTTGTAAGCAACTCAAGGGAAAAGGAGAGAGTTTTGCATATATGCTTATTACATAGCATTGAGCATACTGGGAACAGTTACAAAATATTTAATTCTACAGATTACTTGTTCAGAGGAAGACAGTTGTCTTCTATTGCAAGTGTGTTCATTCTTTAGGATACAGTGATTGCTCTTAATGACAGTAATTAGGTTACTGAAGTATATTGTTTCTGGGCATACTTCCTCAGATAGTCAGATGCATATAGTCATAGGAATATAGCTTATTGATGTGAAATTTGATGATTTCAGAATTAAAAGGAATCTTAGAAGTGCAAATGTATTATGTTTAGAAATGTCACACTAACATGTTATTTTGTAACTTATTTCTCTCACTCAAATAGATGCAAAATATAGCCATGAAAATGCAAATAAATCTAGCTTATTTAATTGCTACACGTTGTCCTGATATGAATATTCCATACTTTTTTTTAATTTACTTGGTTGCACCAGGTCTTAGTCGCAGTAGGCGGGCTCCTTAGTTGCGGCTCATGGGCTCCTTAGTTGTGGCATGTGAACTCTTAGTTGCAGCATGCATATGGAATCTAGTTCTCTGACCAGGGATCAAACCCAGGCCCCCTGCATTGGGAATGAAGAGTCTTAACCACTGTGCCACCAGGGAAGTCCCTGAATATTCCACAATTTAGCCATACATTTTCCTACTATAGAAATTTCAGTTATTTCAAATTTTTCATTCTTACAATATTGCAATGAACATCCTTGTACATGTCTCCTGGTACACATGTGCAAGTGTTTCCTGGGTAAAACACCTAGAATTCCATTTTGCCTAATATTAATATTGTCACACCTGCTTTCTGTTTTTTTTTTTCCCTGATATACTGATATATCTTCTCTATCCATTTATTTTTAACTTCTTTGGGTTGTTTTGCCTTGGGTATCTTTTTTAAGCAACATTGGGCTGTATTTTTTTTAATATATAGTCATTTAGATAACTGAAATTAATTTTATTTACATTTATCATGATTATGTTATAAGAGCACTAGTCTCAACCAAGTTATTTTGTGCTTTCTTTTTACCATGAATTTCTTTGCTTCTTAGCTTTTACTTTTCTACTTTTTGTTGAATTTTTCTGAATTCTCTTTTTTCCCTCTACTGTTCATACCTTATACAATCTATTTCTTTTCTTGAATATGCCTACTTAAAGTCAATCTCTGAAAAATACAAGGACCATAGAAAGTCTTATCATGAGTCCTTCCTTCCTCTTCCCTACTCTATACCAGCTTCCATATTATTGTTGCTAATATCTTAGCATCACATTGTTTTCAACAACCTTCATCCAACTCAGGAAAAAGTCAGTACTTATTTGTTCACAAGCTTCCTTGCTCATGGTGGATTCATACATTTCACTCCTTCTTTCGGGGTTCAGTTTTATTACAGTTACTATTGCTACATAACAAATTAACCCAAAATTTTATAGCTTCAAAAAGCAAGATTTTATTATATTCTTTATAAATATAAAATATATTTATTATACACCTTATATATATTACTCAGATAGGGCATTCTTCTGAATCTTATGAATTTGACTATGGCACTCAGTGGAGAATGGGCATGTCTGGGAGGTCTGATGATCAGAGTGGCTACACAAAACCTCTCTAACATGGAAATCTCAGAATAGTCAGAAAACTTATACGGTACCTGGCAGCCTCCAGAGCAAGTGTCCCAAAGAACCAGTTGAAAGCTGAATGACCTTTTCTGATCTAGCCTCAAAGGTCAAGGGCTTGTGGAAGTGGTATCACTTCCACCAGATGCTACTGGTTTCAAAAGAGAGTCATATGGCCAGTCCAGATTCAAGAAGAGGGAATTCAACTCCACCTCTGGTTAGGTAACATTGGAGAAGAGCATGTAGGATGGTAGATATTGTTATGACCCCTTTAGGAAAATACAATTTGCTACAATTTCCTTTTTACTTAAGTATATCTTTAGTAACTCTTTCAGGAGGAATCTGGGAGTAGTAAACTCTTTCAACACTTGCATGTTTGAAAATGTCTTTAATACATCCTCACTATTAATGATCATTTAAGTGTAGACTTTTAGGCTGACAGTTATTTTCACTTAGCACTTTGAATATATATTACTCTACTATATTCTGACATCTTTTTGCTGATAAGAAGTTTGTAATCAATTTGCATTTCTTGATATTTACTGTTTTTTCTCCCTAGTAGCTTTTATATTCTTTCATTATCTTTGAGTTTCTACAGTTTCATTCAATGTGACTAAATGTGGATTTATTTTTATTTGGCTTGCTCAGGATACAGTGTGCTCCTTCAGTTGAAGGACTTGGGAATTCTTTCCATGTCTAGCCCTGAGTAGACAGCAGATTTCCTTGCCTCTCTGTTGGGACAGTGTAACGGAATTTTCTTTCTCCACTGAATGTAGGGATCTCCCCCTTATGGCTTCTGGCTTTACACAAATAATTCAGTTTTAGTTCTCCACATGTACTGAGTCCATGGCTGGGTACCCCTTCCTTGGTGGAGATCAAGTCTCCCTTACCCACCCCCGCCACACCCGGCTATTAAGGCCTATACCTATTCCTCTGTGAGAGCCTCTTAGATTAGACTCCTATTCATCATACTAACTTTCCATTCCCTCTCCATTTTGGTCAACTAAGATAAGCCTTTCTTGGTTTTGAATTTGCGTGTATGTGTGTCTGTGTGTGTGTAGCCATGTGTATGTTGTTATATTTTACCCAGCATTTCTAAATACCTGATATTGGGAGGGGGATTTCCTTTTAACTCAGTTGATCATATGGACCATAAAGCCATGAACCCTGCTATACCACTTAAATAGTCCATACCCACAAGTCCTTTGGCTCAAGAAATTTTCATGAAGGACATGCTTCACTGAATAATTTTATAAGGACCATAGCTATAGATACCCATTCATCATCACAGAAGCCTGGAGAGATGATTAAAGATTAAGAGGATAAGAATATGTGCAAAGAAAGAAGCCAAGATGCAGAGAAAGCTGGATTATATTATTCATTCATTCAACAAATACATGGAATCATCTTCAATTTTCCCTTTGTCTAGTAACTCTCTCGCTCTCCCCACCATGTCCTCAAGGAAAGCTTTCCTGACCTCACTGATTAAGTCAAATTACCCTATTATGATATCTCACAGCACTGTGTACTTTGCAGCACAAAAAAAGTATTAGCTTTACATCTGTTTCTATAATTATTTAATTAATATTATTCTTCCTCTAAAATGAAGGGGAGTGCCCCTTCTGGTAGTAGTGGAATAGCTTACATCAGACCAATCCTCCCATTGACAACACTTATAAACTCTAGACAACAACAACAAAAATCTGAAGGCATATGGGAATAAGCAAAAAGCTCACAGAAACTGTAGGTAGTTGACACCTGGGAGAAGAGAATGGCACTGAGCTTCCTATTTTACAGTTTTTCATCTAACAGTAGGCCCTACTTGGTGCTAGGCAGAGCAGCTAAAATTCAGACTGAAATCTGCAATTTCAATGGCTGAAGAATCGGAGGACAGAGTTCAGAACTGACTCAGCAGCTAGAAGGTAAAGAAGGAAAACTTCAGGAAGGACGAGAGCCTCATATTCTACATATAAACTGCCCAATTTTCTAACTGACCCCATGTTCGGGGCAAACCAAACAGTCCTCTTATGCTAAATGAACAGAACTAAACTGAGATTTTTACTGCTGCCTAATGCAGGGAAGGTAAAGTCAGAAGTTTGAGTTCAGCCAAGTTAACTGCCTGATAAAATAAAACATTTAGTACTGCTTAGAGGAACATAAGGAACCCAGAGTTTCTATAAAATATCAACACAATGTTCAAGATAAAACCTGAAATTATTAGGCATAAAAGAAACAAGAACATAGGACCCGTATTCAAAGAAAAAGCAATCAAGGGAAACTGACTTGAGTAGACCAAAATATTAGAATTAGCAGGCAAGGACCTTAAAGCAGGTATTAGTATTATAATTAAGGACATAAATGCTGTAATAAATGAACTAAAAGGAAAACTGAGCAGAGATAAACAAAACTAGACTCACCAAGAAAAAAAGGCAGTAAGTTCAAATAAATAAAATCAGAAATGAAAGAGGAAAAGTTACAACTGATACCACAGAAATACAAAAGAACATAGGAGACTACTATGAACAATTATATGCCAACAAACTGGACAACATAGAAAAAAATAAATTCCTAGAAACATACAGTCTTCCAACACTGAATCATAAAGAAATAAAAAATCTTGAATAGATCAATTACTAGTAAGGCAACTGAATCAGTATCAAAAACCTCCCAACAAACAGAAGTCCAGGACCAGATGGCTTCAGTGGTGAATTCTACCAAACACTCAAAGAAGATTTAATCATATCCTTCTCAAATTGTTCCAAAAAACTGAAGAGAAGGGAACACTTCCAAATTCATTTTTTGAGGCCATCATGACCCTCATACCAAAACCAGACAAGGACACCACAAAAGGAAAAGAAAACAAAAGAAGAGAAAATTACAGGCCAATATCCCCAATGAACAAAGATGCAAAAATCCTCAACAAAGTATTAGTAACCTAATTCCAACAATACTTTAAAAAGATCCTGCACTATGATCAAGTGGGATTTATTCCAGCGATCCAAGGATGGTTCAACACAGCAAATCATCATAGGGATACATTACATTAACAAAATTAAAGATAAAAATCATATGCACATCTCAATAGATGCAGAAAAAGCATCTGACAAAATTGAACATCCATTTAGGATAAAAACTCTCAACAAAATGAGAATAGAGGGAACATACCTCAACATAATAAAGGCCATATAGGACAAACCCATACCTAACAACATACTTAACAATGAAAAGCTGAAAGCTGTTTTTCTAAGATCAGGAACAATACAAGGATGCCTACTCTTGCAATTTTTATTCAACTTAGTATTGGAAGTCCTAGCCATGGCAATTAAGCAAGAAAATAATAAAAGCCATCCAAATAAGAAAGGAAGAAGTAAAACCATCACTATTTGCAGATGATATACTCTATGTAAAGAAAACTCAAAGGACTCCAGCAAAAAACTCTTAGAAGTACAAAAGAATTTGATAAAGTTGCAGGATACAAAATTAATATACAGAAATCTGTGGCATTTCTATACAGCAGTAACAAAATATCAGAAAGAGAAGTTAAGAACACCATCCCATTTACAACTGCATCAAAAAGAAAAAAATATCTTGGAATAAATTTAACCAAGAAGATGAAAAACCTAAACACTGGAAACTATAACACACTGATTAAAGAAACTGAAGACATAAACAAATGGAAAGATATTCCACGCTCATGGACTGAAATAATTAATACTGTTAAATGCCCATACCACCCAAAGCAATCTAAAAATTCAATGCAATCCCTATCAAAATTACACTTTTCACAGAACTAGAACAAATAATTCTAAAATTTGTATGGAACCACAAAAGACCCTTAATAGCCAAAGCAATCTTGAGGAAAAAAAAACAAAGCTGGATGTATCATGCTCCCTATTTCAAACTATACTACAAAGCTATAGTAATCAAAATAGTATAATACTGGCATAAAAAGAGACACATAGATCAATGGAACAGAATAGAGAGCCCAGAAATAAACCCACACATATACTAATTTATAACAAAGGAGCCAAGAATATACATACAATACAAAAGTATTGAAAATACTTTTCAATAAATGGTATTGGGAAAACTGGACAGCCACATGCAAAAGAATGAAACTGGACCACTACCTTATACCACACACAAAAATTAACTTGAAGCAGATTATAGACTTGAATGTAAATTGAGAAACCATAGAACTCCTAAAAGAAACACAGGTGGTAAACTCCTTCACATCACTCTTCTATATGTGTGCGTGTGTGTATTTGGATCTGACTCCAAAGGCAATGGCAACAAAAGCAAAAATAAACAAATGGGACTATACCAAACTAAAAAGCTCTGCACAGCAAAGGAAACCTTCAGCAAAACAAAAAGGCAACCTACTGAATGGAAGAAGTTATTTGCAAATCATATATCCAATAAATGACTAATATCTAAAATATATAAAGAACTCATCTAACTCAATAACAACAAAAAAGGTGATTAAAAACTGGACAGAGCATCTAAATAGACATTTTTCCAAAGAAGACATACAGATGGCCAACAGGCACATGGAAAGATGTTCAACATCAATCATCAGGGAAATCCAAATCAAAACCACAATGAGATATCATCTTACACCTGTCAGAATGACTATTATCAAAAAGACAGGAAATAACAAGTGTTGGAGAGGTTGTGGAGAGGTGGGATCCCTCCTACACTGTTGGGGGGAATGTAAATTAGTACAGCCACTATGGAAAAGAGTATGAAAGTTCTTCAAAAACTTAAAAATAGAACTACCATATGATCCAGGTACTCCATTTCTGGGTATAACAAAGAAAACAAAAACACTAATTTGAAGAGATATATGCACCCACTACGTTCACTGCAACATTACATACATTAGCCAAGATACGGAAACAACCTAAGTGCCCACTGATGGATAAATGGATAGAGAAGATGTGAGTTATATATACATAATGTAATACTACTCAGCCATAAAAAAGAAGGAAATCTTATCATTTTCAACAATATGGATGGATCTTGAGGGTATTATGCTAAGTGAAACAAGTCAGTCAGAGAAAGACCAATACTGTATGATTTCACTTATTTGTGGAATCTAAAAACCAAAACAAGTGAACAAACAAAACTACACTAAACTAATAGATACAAAGAACAGATTGGTAGTGTATCAGTGGGGAAGGGGTTTGGGGGTGGATGAAAAGGGGATTAACTGTATGGTGACAGATGGTAACCAGAATTTTTGTGATGATCACTTTTTAGTGTATACAAATATCAAATTATTATAGTGTATACCTGAAACTAATATACAGTTGACCCTTGAACAAAGCAGGGTTAGGGGTGCCAACCCCCTGTGCAGTTGAAAATCTGTGTATAACTTATAATCAGCACTTCAAATACATGGTTCTGCATCAGCACATAACAACCATGGATCATGTAGTACTGTAGTTCGTATTTATTGAAAAAAATCTGCATGTAAGTGGACCTGCAGTTCGAACGCATGTTGTTTAAGGGTCAACTGTAATGTTACATACCAATCTCAATAAAATATTTAAAAAATAATGAAGAGTGAGAACAAGCAGCACCCAGATCGTGGCTTCTAAATACCTTTTCCAATAACAGGAACCAGGCCTCCTTGGAGAAAGGGCTGACTCTGGTACTGGGACAGGGAAAACATAAGATGAGCCTGGAGCATCATATAGGCCCCAAAGTAAGGAATTTAAAAAAAAAAAAAAAAAAGGAAGGGGCATCTAAAAAGGACATAGGAACCAACTGAAAGAGCTTCCAATGGCCAAAGCTGGAACAATCTGAGTAAGATCATAAATAGTGATAGTACTGGATTAGAACCCAAAGAATAAAATAAATACCTATGATGACTCTATTTTAATATAAACAAATGATTGATAAATGGGCAGAGGGGAGGTAGGGTAGGATACATCTTCCTTACAGAAGAATTCCAAATATTAGATGTAGGTACTACCTCTTCCAAGAAGTAGAGTTTAATTTCCCTCCTCTTGAGTATAAGCTGCATTTAGTGACTTGTTTCCAAAGAATAGAGAATGGAAAAGGAAAAATACTAAGTTTACAGTAGAGGAACCTGCAGACATAAACTTGACCACATTATCAAAGTTATTAAGTCATATCAATATCATTATTGCCTGATTTGATTTGATAAGAAAGGCGCTTTACCTCTGTAGTATTCTTCCCAAAACCAATAACCTCAGTCTAAGCATAAGAAAACACCAGACAAACTTGACATTAAGGGACATTCTAAAAAATACTTGACCAGTACTCTTCAAAAATGTCAAGGCATGGGGACTTCCCTGGCAATCCAGTGGTTAAGATGCCATACTTCCACTGCAGGGGGCGCAGGTTCCATCCCTTGTCCGGGAACTAAGATCCCACACGCCACGCGGCGTGGCCAAAAATTAAAATTCAAGGCATGAAAAGCAAGTAAAATCTAAGAAACTGTTACAGATTGGAGGAGACTTGAGGATATTAAAATGGAATGTAATGCGGTATCCTACATTGGATCCTAAAACAGGAAAGAAAAAAAAACTGTAGTTTTTTTTCGTGGAAAAACTGTAGTTCGTATCATTGTACCGATGTTACTTTTATCATTTAACAAAGACATCATGATTATATGTATATTATGTATACCATTAGGGGAAGCTGGGTGATGTATGTGAGAGTTCTATACTATCTTCACAACTTTTTTAGTAAATCTAAAAGTGTTCTGAAAGAAACCATTTATTTTTAAAAGAATAGTTAAAATTTTACAAATTTGGTGAGATATATAAATCTAAAGATTCAAGAATCTGAACAAACCCAAACAAGACAAATGCGAAGGAAACCACACCTAAGCATATCATAGTCAAACTGCTGAGAATCAAAAACTTTAAAACTTGAAAGCAGCCAGAACAAAATATTACATTGGGGGACAGTAACACAAATGATAGCTGGCCTCTCATCAGAATGTCACTTGACTTATCAGAGACAATGGAGGCCCAGAAGACAATGGAATTATATCTTAAGTGCTCAGTGAATTGGGAGCAAAGTACATTTGCCTCAACTATATTAGTCCTAAAATCTTATAATTTGTTAGGAAGTCCTTATTTTTATACCTAGCAAAATGGCAGCCCATTTCTGGTTAAAATTATCCAAAATTCTGAATGAGTTGAGATTGAATTAATTTCTACTTTATTCAAAATTGGTATCTCCTCTCATTTATGTCTTTTTTAAAATTCTATTTCAAAACAAATATATTCTAATATACTAACCCTCCCTCCAAAATATCTAGCTCTTTCCTTCTTCAAGTATAAATTCTTATGAATATTGGACAAACGGACATAGCATGGAACAGGTTTTCTACTCAAAGGTTTGAGCAGCTTATTAAACTCTCAAGTCCCTCAGAACTTTTCTTTCAGATCCTCATTTTCATATATCCTCAATTTAATAGAAATCATTTGCTCTTAAACAGTTAATAAACTTTTAAAGTTGAAGTAATTTTTAAACAGCAGAAACAAGCCAATCAAAAGATCACCATTATCTCTGGTACAATTTTAATCTTTGAGTTTGGGACATGCTGACATGCTTTCAGTCACTGTATTTGGTTTCTGGCATTTTAACTTTAAGTTTTTCCCCTTTGTTCATTCCTTTTAATTTTTCTTTTACTTCAAGTAAAATTACAGTGTTAAAACAACATTAAGCTATATGTTTTAACTGAATAAGTACCAGGATATTCGGAGTTTAAATTCCCTTGGGAACCATAACTCTAACAACCTTCCCCCTCCCCCATATAAATACATGCTACAATAGGGTCTTTCATCGCAAAACTCGTGCCCGCGAGGCAACGTCATTTATCACTGAGTAAATAATGCAAGATAACATAATGAAAAGGGGATTTTGCTTTATTCCCTTAACTATAAATAAAAATATATAGCACTTTGCAGGATTACCACATGTGGTAGGATAGTAACTTAAATACCAATCTTTAAGCCAAACTATAAATAAGATAAACTATGCTCTCTGGTCTCAAGTTTTAAATAGTATCTCTTTTCTTTAAACTTACTGCTTTCATGAAGCATATAAGAGTGACTGCATATAATTTGTGATCATTGTGATCATGTAATGAAAGATCCTATTGTGATATGTATATGCAAAAAACAAAAAACAACTAGAGTTAAGGTTGTTGCAGGAATTACAAAAAGTGCTTGTGATGAAGATAATGCAGTGAAGCCAAGTCAGAATCAGAGCCAAAGACCTTTTCCTGGATAAAGAAAGCAAATCACTGTCAGCTGTGGCTTGATTTATATATTATAACAAACCAGTCAAGGGGTGAGGGAGACAGAGGTCGAAAATGTGAACACTGAAAACAAAAACTGATTCTACTCGCATCAGTATCAGTACACTGAGTTATGCTTCAACATGATGTGGTATGATGGAACTCAGATTCCCTCATGGCAGCTTGTGTTTATTCTGGCTGTTCTGATCACATCTTAGCATCCAGATGCCATTCCTCTTTGGTGCCTAATGTGTTTATGCTCACATTATCATCAGGCATTGCAAAGATCATATTAGAAGTGATTTCACTCCATTTTCAAAGAGTAAGGAATTTATCCCTTTGATTGCTACTTGCTCACAAAATACACCTTGTTTCAGTTTTCTAAAAAAGTGCCACTTAAACTAAATTATAGCAGAGTGATCGGAAAAGGACTCCTGGGAGAACTCGTTACAGTTATACAGAAAAGGAGATTTTGCTCTTCTACGCCTTTTTCAAGAAGTCATACTTGCCCATGGAGGCCGGCCAGTGAAGGCACTGGAAAGGTTACTTACCTTCTTAACTTCGATATCTGATTCCTCCTTAGGAGATGTGTCTTCATCAACACTGACTTATTTGTTTTGGGAACTACCAACAATTAAAGATTGAAAATGAAATACCTAAATTAGAAAATAACCTTTCTGTGTCAAAACTATTAAAGACATATCAATAGAACACAACAAAGAATGAATCAATCAGAACATTGTCTGTTGTAGCTACACCTCTCCTATCAAGTTTGACCATGTCCTCCTATAATCCTTTATCCTTCCCTCTTCCCTTGGTCTTTGTCATCTTGCTCAAGGAACAGGACTTTATATATCCAGACAACTTTCCACTATCCAGGGGCAAATCACCCGATTTGTCAGGTTTTTTTTTTTAAAAGTGCACTTATGAAAAACTTAAAACTAGTGAAAGGTAGTGAAAACATCTATTAGAGAGTATCTGCTTAGAAGAATTTATTATTTATTGAGTGCTTACTATGTAGCCACCACTCTCCTACTCTCTTGAAATCCTTTTTATTCTTACTATCCCCTTTTACAGATGAGGGAATTATCCCCAGACAGGCTAAGTGCCCAAGATTACCAACATGTGAACTCATGCAGCTGGACTCCAGAGTGTTCTTAATCACTATATACATGGCCTCTAGTGCATGGCAATCCTACAGAATAACCAGGCCATGCCACCTTGTATCAATGTCATTTGGAAACCAAAAAAAAAGGCCCATCACAGACAACAGCCAAGGTGAGGGGACTCCTGAGGACTGAGTTCAGGACGGTGAAGGGAGAATAATTAGGTCAGGGAAGGGAGAAGTGGGTACAAACAATAGACACTGCATCTCTGCCCAGCTCTTGTCCCACTCTAACACTTAAAAGAAGAGACAGTTCAATGAAAATGAGAGATCAGTAACATAGTTCTCTGACAGGTAGGAATTTTGAGGCGCTTTTCAAACTTTATAATGTTTAGTGCACCTAACTTCACACGTTTATTCTTTTCTTACTTTTGAAGAATAATGACTGTGTTTCTAAATATTAGCTATAAATATAATTAAATAATTTTATCCTATATCCATTTTATACCATATTTTTATTCTTCTTTTAATTATGACTGAGGATTAAGTAACCCCACTCCATTCCTCCTTCCATTACATTATTATTCAATACTCCTATTTACTGAGCATTGACTAGAGTAAGAAGTTGAATTTCCTAAGCTGAACCCATAATCACAATTTCAAGCCATTTCATGGATACTCTCACAAGGGCTTGAGTCCCTGCTTACTTAACTGTGACCACATCCACCGCATTAATGCTTGACTCCAGTAAAGCGCCCCCTTGTATTTTCCCATCTGAGTCAGCTGAGATTTGCAAGTTCCCATGTTTGCCCCTTGACCACACTCGGTTTGCCACCTCCCAGTAGTTATCTGGGTTCTGCACCATTCCTCTTCAATCCACCCTCATCTCCACCCCCAGGTTCACTGCCATGGCTTCTGCTTTCCACTCCTGCTCCTGGCCACAGACCACTGCTACCTCCTTCCTTCTTCGCACATCTACTTTCCCACCTCTCAGCTGACAGGAGCGTTTAAAGTTGCTCAGGCTTTCATGCTGGAAAGAAACAAGGATAACATAAATGTGTTTTCCCTTTCTTGGCCCAATAACTACCATTCTAGTCTTTGCTTTCATTTTGCTATCAAAGTTTTTAAACTGGTAATTTATACCTCTTCCATTGTATGATCACACATTTCTTATAACTGTTGAAATCTGGCAACTGACCAAACCACTTCACTGAAAGTTTACTTTTAAACATTCACAATGACTTACTTCTTACCACATCTAGCTTGACCTCAGTCCTCATTTTTCTTGACTCTCTCTGTGGCATCTGACACTACTACCTTCCGATGATTCCTAAGACATTGTACTACCTACCTTTCCTCTTACATCTCTGACTCCAGAACACTGGGTGTTCCCCAAGGCTCAGTCCTGGGCCCTCTTCCATTCTGGAGTCTTCCTTTTGCTCACATATCAGATACTCAACTAATCATTCTATGGAAAGGACTCAACACCTTATCAACAGCTCTGATCGTTAAGTCCCTGTCACCTATCTCCAAAGCAATGCTGCTCAAACTATCTATGGTAAGGGGCTAGTCATTTTTTCCCCTGTTACAGGTCAATACTTTTGTAAAATATAATAAAAACAAATCACAAAAAAAAAGAAAAAAGACATACAAAATACAAGCCCCTATTTTAAAATTATTAGATTTAATTTAAACATAATCAGAACAAACAACAGCATAGGAAAAAAAGACAAAAATTACTATAACAGTTTCTAAATTATTACTCTTTATTTCTGCACTCCTCTTCTTGCAGACCAACTAGTTTGTGGGTAGACACTGGCCGTGGACTACATTTCAAGGAGCACAGCTCTAGAGACCTGCAGGGCATCCAACTACCATCCTGCCACTCCCTTAACAGACAACAACTTCCATATTTCTGTCTGTTAGGGCAGCATCACCTTCCACTGGGCCCAAAAGTTTTGCCTCATCCTGACTCCTCTTTCCTTTGTAACTCTATCCAATCAATTACCAACCTTTAAATTTTCTTCCTTCAAATTGTCTTCCATCCAACTCTTCTCCACACTGACTGCAACAACCCTAATTCAGAAGCTAAGACCCCCTACTTGAACTATCATACAACAACCTTCTAAATGAGTCTCCGTGTATGGTAAGCAGTCATTAGTGCTATTTACAAATATTTCCAGTTTTACCTCCCTGGCCCCTCCTCTCAAACACAGAAAACTACAATTTCTGGAACCCTTGTAGTTGGTTACTGCCATGTGACTAGTTGTACCCAATGAGTTGTAAATGGCCTCGTATTTAATTGCTGGTGCACGACCCTCTAGAGTGTTCTTTTCCTTCTCTTAAGGCAAACAAAATATGAGATACTGGCTATTCTATCAGTCTGGGTCTCTGAATGACTATGATAAAGGAGAGCCTCCAACTGAGCTGTGATGGACATGCAGCATGAGCAAGAGACATATCTCTATTTTTTTAAACCACAAAGATTTTAAAGATGCTTGTTTCTATTGCTATCTCATAGCTTGTACACTCTGACCCAAGCCTCTCCTCTCTCCAAAACCACACCACCAAGACCAAGGTCCCTGAAGCACTAATTTATCATCATGTCCCCACTTTTAAAAAATAAAATAAAACAAAATGGCATGCCTCAAATGAATTTCTGTGGTTTAAAGAAAAAAAAAAACAACGCAAACTCCTTAGTATCAAAGCTCTCACCAACCTATTTTTTCAAACATCCTACCAGATCAACCTCTTTTACCTGAATCTGACAGACTCACCACCCCATACCATCCCCTGCCCAAACAAAGGAACAATTCCTCTCTCTCCTCCTTAAAGGAAAGGTCAGTTCTATCCATTCCACTAAACTTCCTCCACAGTCCTAAAATCAGCCAACACTTAATGAATACTTACTAAGTGCTAGGCTTTGTTCTAAAGTTAGTACTTTCAATGTACTAACACTTAGTCTCATAATGACTCTATGAGGTAGGTATCATTAAACTAATTTTACAGATGAGGAGACTAAAACACAAGGATTAAACAACTTGCTGAAGGTTATACGACTAATAAATTATGAAGCCAGATGAACCCAGCAGTCTGACTCCAAAGACTGTCCTTTTAATCACTGCCCTATATTGTTTCTAGGACACTCTGATCTCCCCTTTCACTGAACTTCCATTACACTGTGTGGATCTTCCTAGCACATAAAGTTGTGTCTTGCATGACTAGTCACAGTTTCATGTGTGCAGCCTTTATCTATCAATACTAAGCTAGACTGTAAACTCTGGGGATACACTTTACCATTCTTTGCATCATTCAATAAGAAAATGTCCCCAAAGGAATCACTCTGCGATAAGTACGGTTCTACTGGAAAGGATAGATATTAGTCATGTTTTTTTTTATTTTCTGTATTTTGTAACACTTGAGATCTTGAGGCCTTGCTGATCCTGGAGAGACAACCCCTTCCAGGGCTAGCTAATATGCAAATCAGCCAATCCAGAGTCCATACCCCCAGCCACCTCCTTTATCTAACTCACACATCAAGCCAATATTTCCCCTACCCTAAATCACCCAAGGCAAGATACCAGACAACTAGGGACCACCCTTGTAGCCCAGAGCCTCTGAAATTATTCAAACTAGCCAATCCTAAGTCTGCTGACTCTGTCCTGCCTTGCCTTTCCCCCAGAAACCACAATAAAGGCTCATGTCCATGCTTCCCCCTTACTCCTCCTGCCTCCTGATCAACCCCGTTGCCTCCAGTGTGACCCTGCATAGCCAGCTCCCTTCTCCTGGGAACTGTAAATAATAAACTCTTCTTTCAAAGGCAGTTTGTCTCCATGTCTGTCATACTATCATACCTGATTAAAACAAAACCCCGGGTATATTTTAAAACAGATCATCACATCTGGAGGTACTTGGAAATGCAAACTGCACACCTGAGACCAGGCAGGATTCTATCTCCATTGGCGCTGGAAAGAAGGATTTTCAGTGGGCATAGAGGAGAGAGAGGAGTGGTACAAGGAACAGAATTGGTTTGGTGGTCTTCCTGCTTAGCATAAAGAAGACAGAAGCCCATCTTGTCTTCCAATTCCAATTTTAGCAGTTACTATCTCAGCACTGAATTGGTAATTGTAATTGTAGAATCTCCAAATCTTTAAACAACCCTACATATGTTAGTTGTTTTCTATTTTTTCCATAAGGATTAGCAAGAAAATCCCTAAGAGTCTGAAGACAACCATAGGGGCAACAAGAAAAGGCAAAAGCTAAGGAAAGTGTGGCTTATCTGTAGACAGTCTTAGAAAAAACAAAATCCAAGGAGAGGAATGGGTGCAGGCAGTTCTGAGAAGAGAGAAAACCAGCTTGAGCCTCTGCAACCTGCCACCAGGAAAAGAGTATAAAGATCCCAACCTGGATTTGAGAAGCAGTCTTAGTAATGAAACCCAAGGGGTTTCCTAATACACTCTCTCCTAGACAAAGCTAAGCAGTATCCATAAATGCTTAATAGACACTTGTTGAATGGATACCTCAATCATATAAAATTGAATAGTTTTATGATACTCACGGAGACTTAGATGTAGTCCACTTTGTCCCCCCCGCAGTATAAAACCTTTTTTCTTGCCCTTTTCTATATCTCCCCTGAGACGAAGGTACTTCTTTTCTCCCACAGGATAAAATGGTGCAATTTTTCACAGTGCTCTGAGGTTCCAGTGTTCCTATGGAATATCTGCACATTCAGCCATTGCTCCTCTGAAAAAATGCCAGAGGACTCCCACTCCACAGCACTCCACGATTCAGAGGTTCAGGAAACAAGGTGGGGAACAGATCTAGACTATGGCAGGCCAGGAGAATATTACTCACCCAAAAACTTCCCTAGGACATATTGGTCCCAAGCTAGCAACATGAATCTAGAATGCCTTAGAGATATCAGGCAGACCAGAGTCTTTAGCCTATGGGGAGTCAGTCAATTCAGAACTCCTCTGGACTACTCAGAAATCTTTGAGGAGGCACCTGACCTTTGCATAGCAGTATTAACGACAATTAGCAACTCCATCTAACAGCTGCTTGCTATAAGGCTAGGCGTGTTAAGTACATCATTGCATCTATTTACCTCTATCTACCCAGTGAGGTAGGTTTTTCATCCTTTCTACAGATGAGTAATTTGAGGCCCAGACAGGTGAAGATACTTCCTTAAATTCAGTTATTAGATGGCAGAGTTGAAATTTAGATTCATATGGTCTGATTTCAGATCGTAGACTCTTAAAACTACGCTTTGCCTGAAGCACAGTCCAAGTCTAGATCAAAAATGTCCATTTAAAGCACAGGAAGTGCATTAGATCCTAAATCCATGAGTTGAAAGAGAATGGCGACACTGAAACAGGTAAAAAACTACTCCCGTATTCCCATACAAACATGGCTATCCACCATCACCAGTCTTCCCACCATTCACAAACACCATATTCTACTGCTTACTGGCAAGGCAATTTATACTATGTCACAGGTCCTGCAATTTATATTATGCTACAGGCCCTGCCTTTTAAGGAGTAATAAAATCTTACACATACACACCAAGTGAAAGGTATATTTTAATCCCGACCTAATAAAAGTTAACTATATAAAATTGCATAATACCAAACAACACTTTACATGTTGATATCCTATTTGTTAAAGCTAAAATCATGTATTAATGATGATGCAATAATATAACATTCTATATATCCCTGAATAGGCCACATACTATCCAGAAACCATTCTTACCATGAGACACTGGACTAGACATTCTAGGGGTTGGAAGATGGTGGAAAGGTAAATAAGGATGGGATATTAGAACACAAACTCATGTTTTAGGTCTACTTCTAGGCTGCCAGGAATACCAGCCTTGTTGGTATATGCTTCTTTCACTCAAATTTCTTCCCACCATTCTCCAGAAGAAAAGACTCCTATAGACAAGCTCTGAATGGCTTCATCTCTTCAAAAATGGAACAACATCAGTTCTTTCACCTGATTTTCACATGACAGTTTCTAAAACCCTCATAAAAATCCCAGGTCACACTAGAGGTCACTCACTGTCCTCAATGCAGTACAACAGTTGAAATAAGGTTTGACCATAGCAGATTCAAAAGGAAGGGGTATTATTTCACCAAGTGCTTTGCATACCACAGGCACAAGATAAGTAACTATTGAACACTTTTGTGGATATAATTCAACTACTATAGCCTTTAAAAATAAAAAGAACTGGCTTAATATCTAATATTTAATGATGAAAGCATTATCAAACTACCCAGGAATTTTTGTTATGCTATGATAAAAATTAACAAAACTTTTAAAACTCTATTAGGAGAAGTAATAGAATTTATTATGTCCATAAATATTCATATACTGGAAACAGGATCTAGATTAATAGAGCTGGGTTACAGGGTTCAGTAGGGTAAAAATAAAGAAATTGGAAAAGAAAATATAGAGAAAAATATCAGCTTTTTAAGTAAGATTTCCTCTTCTAGAAATGTTGAAAACCACTGGGTTTTTTTGTTTGTTTTTACTTTTTGAAGCCACGCCACATGGCATGCAGGATCTTAGTTCCCCAACCAGGGATTGAACCTGTGCCCCCTGCAATAGAAGCACAGAGTCTTAACCACTGGACCACCAGGGAAGTCCCTGAAAACCACTGTCTTTAATAGAAGCTATTTTTGATATTTTGGCCTTAAAGAAATAATCTGAAAGTAGTTTATTAGTAACAAATGTTCTACCATGGAGAAAAAGTTACTGCTCTAGCTCATAGGAGAATATATTTTATTAGCATAAAGAGATTACAGATGCAGACTCCTTGAATCTATGATCACAAAGGACTAGAAATCCAGTTCCCACTCACAGCATGAATCCCCTCTAGAACACACCTGCAGAGTCATCCAATGACTACTTCAAAAGCCCCAGGTATTTTTAATATTGTTTAAAAACAGCAGAACAATCAAAATGCCCATCAAGTGATGAATGGAAAAACAAAATGTGGTATATCCATACAATGGAATATTACTCAGCCATAGAAAGGAATGACATACTGATATATACTAAACATGGATGAAGCTTGAAAAAATTATGCTAAGTGAAAGAAAGACACAAAAGGCCAAATATTATATGATTCTATTTATATGAAATGTCCAAAACAGGCATATCCGCAGAGACAGACAGTATAGTAGTGGTTGCCAGGGGCTGGGGAAAGGCAAAATGGGGACTGACTACTAATGGATAAAAGGATTCCTTGTGGAGTGATGACAATATCCTAAAATTAAACTGTGGTGATGGCTACGCAACTGTGTGAATATACTAAAAAGCACTGAACTGTACACTTTTAAAGGGTGAATTTTATGGTATCTGAGTTATATCTAAATAAAGCTGTTATTTTAAAAATTGGGGAAAAGAGAAAAGCAAACCATTTAAACAAAGTTTTACAGTGATTTTCTCACAAGTGTCCTATGGAAGATAGAAAATCTTACATAATTTAGAACAAAAGACTCAGTAGAAACATATAAATGATATTAGCAAGGATTATTAGGGATATTAGGGTTGACATATATACATTACCATGTGTAAAATAGATAGCTAGTGGGAACCTGCTGTATAGCACAGGGAGCTCAGCTCAGTGCTCTGTGATGACCTAGATGGGTGGGATGGGGTGGGCAGTGGGAGGGAGGTCCAAGAGGGAGGGGATATATGTATACATCTAGCTGAGTCACTTCATTGTACAGCAGAAACTAACACAACATTGTAAAGCAACTATACTCCAATAAAAAAAATAAGCTTTGTAATTTAAAGGGACTATTTAAAAAAGATACATATTGATTTCAACAGGAACTTACAGTTAAAGAATTATGCTAAATACACGTCTCCTTCCAACATGGCACAGCATTTCAATCTTAGAATTTATTTTGATATTATTTTGAAGACTATTTCAAAAAGTGTTAGCCTTGAGTATTTGTTTAAAACAGTATTTCCCAAGCTTTAGTCACGTATGTACCGTCTTCAGTATTTTTGCCATCCTCACACCATCTGTATTATTATTTATTAAATATTTTCCTTGAATCCACTTCACCATTGACTCACCTTTTGTAATAACCATGAAATCGTGGGTTTGAAGTGCTAATACACACTTTTCCCCCATATATTAAAATTCAAAATATGCTTATCCATGTACCACTTTAAATCATCTTGTATACAACTCAAGAAAACACTGGTTAAAAAAACCAGCTTTGCCTGGTAACATATCTATACTTTAAAAAGTGACAGGGAAATTAGAATGGTCAGAAAAACACTGTTAGGACTTTTCTATAAAGTAAGGCACATGTTCAACGGGAGCAACAGGGCTTGCACTTGGCCAAGAGAAAGTCTTTGAGAACAGTACTGGCGTGGATGGTATAGGAAAATGGCGGGCAGTAGGCCTCCATGAGGGAAGCAGCTGAAAGAACAGGGATGTTAGGTCTTCTCTACAAGTTCTTGGATACAGTATGATACAGTCCGGGTGCTACTGCCATGTTCAGCTTGTCAAACAGAGCTGAATTTGGCAGAAGGAAGGCTGTCTGATGATCAGATGGGGCAGGGCTTTTTTTTTTTTTTTTTGCGGTATGCGGGCCTCTCACTGTTGTGGCCTCTCCCGTTGCGGAGCACAGGCTCCGGACGCGCAGGCCAAGCGGCCATTGCTCACGGGCCTAGCCGCTCCGCGGCATGTGAGATCTTCCCGGACCGGGGCACGAACCCGCGTCCCCTGCATCGGCAGGCGGACTCTCAACCACTGCGCCACCAGGGAAGCCCAGGGGAAGGGGTTTCTACTGACTCTGCTTCTTCCTTCCTGTTGACACCAGTCCTAAAAGCCTGCAGAGGGGCCCACTACTAAAGTAGTGACTCCAGGGCAGAGAAAGTCTGGGCTCTACTACATCTGCTCCTCTTGTGTAAAGGAAACATGAGTTAGATTTCATTCTGAAATATTAGTATGAAGGGTGGTTTGAAACAGATTCCTTAGAGAAGCTTATTCCCATTCCTGATGGGAGATGTCATCATACAACCCCTCCTCAAAAAAACTCACATTGAAGACCCTGGAATAATTGATCATCCCCTTTTTTACTCCCTTTTCCCACTGCAGAGGGAACAACTACTGTTGTTGACAATTATCCATCCTAAGTAGGTGAATCAAGAACATGCCACTGTCTTTACTCTTATCCATTTAAGAAGCCCTAACTGAATTCTGGAATAGCGAGGTATACAGAAAGATAGTAACTGAAGGCTCTCTGCAAAGAGAACAGAAAAAAAAAAAGCTTCCTTCCCTATTCTTATTCATTAATCATTTTCCTGAGAGCTAGATATAACAACTTAAAAAAAAAATCTATGTAAGAAAAAAATCATAAATCATTTTTTAAAATTTATTTATGTATTTATTTTTGCTGCGTTGGGTCTTCATTGCTGTGTGCAGCCTTTCTCTAGTTGTGGCGAGCGGGGGCTACTCTTCAATGCGGTGCACAGGCTTCTCATCGTGGTGGCTTCTCTTGTTGCAGAGCATGGGCTCTAGGCACACAGGCTTCAGTAGTTGTGGCACATGGGCTCAGTAATTGTAGCTCACAATCTCTAGAGCACAGGATGAATAGTTGTGGTGCCTGGGCTTAGTTGCTCCACAGCATGTGGGATCTTCCCGGACCAGGGCTCGAACCCATGTCCCCTGCATTGGCAGGCGGATTCTTAACCACTGCGCCACCAGGGAAGCCCCATAACTCATTTTAGATAAACCTATTCCTGCCCCTGAAAGTGATCTTAGGGTTCTGGTCAATAGGCTTACTGACATATTTTCTTAACATTCTTGATGCCTTTTAGGCTTCTGGCACATGGCTTGGAGACTGTGGAAAGATATACTTTCCTAGTATTTTCTCAAGTTAATTTATTCTTTGTGTGAAGCTTTGATATATAGCCCCATAACTGTAAAGATAGGCTTCCTAAAGACTGTTCAGAAAATATAAATTATAGAACTACAAAACCTTTAAGTCTGATTGGTTTTGTGTTATATTATACTGTCAAAATGGTCTTTGGGAACATTTTAACCTAGGAAGACTACTGATGATTTCTCAAAGAATTTCATCCCAAGCATCAATTTCCATTGAACATTACACATTAAGGTAGCTTCATTACTAGCAATTCAGATTCACATCTATAAATATCCTCAGAAACTCATGAAAACATTTGTTTTATAACCAGATAAATCACAACTCTTCTCAGAGATCTACCACAGCGTGTCTCAAAGTGTGGTCTGAGGATCACATGCACTAGAGTCAAATGGGGAGGGTGTTTGTTAAAAATACAGATTCTTCTAAAATATGACACAAATGAACTTATTTATGAAACAGAAAAAGACTCACAGACACAGAAAACAAACTTATGGCTGCCAAAGGGGAAAGGGGGTGAGGGAGGGATAAATTAGGAGTTTGGCATTGGTAAACAACAAGGTCCTACTGTATAGCACAGGGAACTATATTCAGTGTCCTGTAATAAACCATAATGGGAAAGAATATGAAAAATTATATATATATATATATATATATATATGAACTAACTGTGCTATACACCAGAAACTAACACAACACTGTAAATCAACTATACTTCAATTTAAAAAAAAAGATTCCTAGAAACTATGTCAGAGCTATTAAATCAAAATCTCCAGGGATGGGGCCAATAATCCACATTTTATATAAGATGGCCAGGTAATTCTTATGTACCTTAATGCTTCTGAACCACTTAGCTACTTGAACCAACTCTTGCCATCACAAAAACACAAAAACAGGATTCTCACAAGTCATTGCATATATAAAGTATACATTAAAAAAAGAATCAAGGAATAAATATTTAAAATGGAAAAGAAGGCAAAGTGAAAAGTTCTCTTCTATTACATCTGGAAGAATTTAGATTCTAGTGTGAACTGCAGCCATGAACAGGAAGTATTCTCTACCTGTAAGACAAGTGTTATTTGTTACTATATTTATAGTAAAGATACCAATATCTCTTCTGTCATTCAGTGTGAAACACAGGATACTCTGTTTAAGAGGAATGCCATACTTACATAATGATTAAAGGATGCTCCAGCATGCAATAAAGTCTGCACTCATTCTTTCTCAACATTGTGACTTTGCCACCACAATTTGGCAAAGTGGTTCTCAACCACTTTGAATTTCCTGGGCCAGTGGTTTTCAAACTAGACATACATTTAAAATCATCTGAAGATCTTGTTAAGACACAGACTACTACTTGCATTTACAAGTTCCAGGTGATTACTGATGCTGTTGGTCCAGAGACCAGACTTGAGAATCACGGCTTAATCTAACTCTGATCTCCTTCAGTGAGTTCAGTGATGCTAAAAAAAAACTACTCCAACTGACAAAGACTCTAACCACCGGTTGCAGGGCTTCTTGTGTAGGACCCTTGCTGTTCAGTATCTTCAGGAAGTTCCCATCATTCAAAACTTGTAGTAAGGGTGATAAGCTTGTCCTTTCTTGGCAGCTCCAGGGATAAACACCCTTCCTATCCCTCCCCCAATTCCTAGCCTCTGTCTGACCCTACAGCCTCACTTCCTACCCTGAAACTATACTTCCTATGCAGGAAAGCTGTCGGAAAGTCAAGAGGTCCGTCTGTTCCTGTCTTAGGGAACTACACTTCCTTTAGCTGGAAATCAAGGCAGGCTCCCTCCAGTTAGTGATTTATTTGATGACTGTCACAGGACTACAGCCATACAAATGAACTCAGCAAGGAGTACACGTCTGGAGGCACAATTAGGTCAAGTATAAACTCAAAAGACTGTCCAGAAATAGAAGCATTCAGCTCTCAACATTTACATACTGGTCCTTCGTGGGAATAAATATATAACACAGATTTCTCCATTCAGAGATAGATCCAGAATTTACAGACTACAAATGGGTGCCCCATTCTCTCTAAACAGCTTTCAAATTCATCTCATCAAGGTTTAAAATATATTCCCAGCATCAGGTTCTAAGTGGTGAATTGCATATATATTCAGTTCATCCTTCCCAAGAAAAGATATTTCAATAAATTCTCAGAAATTGAAAAGCATTTCGGAGCAATGTAAGAAAACGCATTGGATAAAGCTTAAATAACTTTAGAGGATCTTCAGGAGCTCAATCATCTTTTCAATTTGAACATATAACTAACAATTTGGGGACCATGTTAAAATTAATTAGGAAGTTTAACAGGTAAGGCTAAACAGTTTATTTTTCTTTTTTCTTTCCTTAAGAAAAAAGTAAACCTGGAGAACAAATACAGAACTACACCAAAAGGGAAGGATGTTTTTAAAATGTTGGCCATAAGCTAGTTAAATGTTGCAAATACTGCATAACATTAATAATTTACTATGTATGGTAAAAATATATGACTTCCTTAAACCATTGTAAGAAAATAATTAAATACAACATACACTATAACCATGGTATTTCCAAAACCTAGAACACTTGCTTTAACAAGAAAATATGTTAAGCCATGTTCTGAATCAAAAAAATTTGTTATAAAAAACAGTCCAAATCCTTGGGCATCCACTTGCTCTAGTGTGACCACTGAAGAGTCTTAGGTTTGTCCAACTACTGAATATGGGTGCAAACTGAGCACACAAATCATTTAATGTCATCTGCTACTGGAGACCAACTAATGGATGTAATGCTGCTGCTTTTTACCGCACAACTTCTTTGACAAAATGCTGTTTTCTGGCGTGTTGTCGTATTTAGCATAAACATCCATTTTCATGGTTTGGAGAGAGCAACCCATTTCTCCTTTGAGGTGCTAGATCCTAAACACCAAAACAAATCAGATCCATATGGTATAAAAAACTGGTCATGGGCTTCCCTGGTGGCGCAGTGGTTGAGAGTCCGCCTGCCGATGCAGGGGATGCAGGTTCGTGCCCCAGTCCGGGAAGATCCCACATGCCGTGGAGCGTCTGGGCCCATGAGCCATGGCCGCTTAGCCTGCGCGTCCGGAGCCTGTGCTCCGCAACAGGAGAGGCCATGGCAGTGAGAGGCCCACGTACCGCCAAAACAAAAAAACAAAACTAGTCATCATTCTTTCTTGAGGTAATTAATTAATCTTTTTTTTAGAAAGCCCCATACTTAAGTATGGAAATAAGGTCAAAAACTATTGTTAATCAGACTTCCTTGGTGGCGCAGTGGTTAAGAATCCGCCTGCCAATGCAGGGGACACAGGTTTGAGCCCTGGTCTGGGAAGATCTCACATGCCACGGAGCAATTAAGCCCGTGCACCGCAACTACTGAGCCTGCATGCTGCAACTACTGAAGCCTGGGCTCCACAACAAGAGACGCCACCGCAATGAGACGCCCGCGCACCACAATGAAGAGTAGCCCCTGCTCACCGTAACTAGAGAAAGCCTGCCCACAGCAACAAAGACCCAACACAGCCAAAAATAAATAAATTTATACAAAATATTGTTAATCACCAGTAGAGGATTTAGCTATTATAGGATATTCCTTGACAGAAGCTGATTTTTTATACTACATCAAATAGATTGGCTTCCATGAAAACTAATTTGTATTACATTCCCCTGCCCTGCATATAGCCACCTGAGGACCTGGTCCTGCTCTCCAGCAGGCCAGCAGCAGACCCACACCACCCCCCACCTCTGAGCAGCCAACCACACCAGAAGCCTACCCCACCCTCCAGTAGACCTACAGCCACCACAGGAGGCAGCCCTGCCTACCAGCATGCCCACAGCAGTCTGCCTCACCACAACAGAAGGGCACACACAGCCCACATAGGGACACCTCTAGAGCATATAATTCTGATGACCAGAGGGGAGTGCACTGCTGGATCCCACAGGATGTCTCCTACATTAAGGCCACTTCTCCAAGATCAGGAGACGTAACCGAACTGCCTAGTACACAGACATGAACAAGAGAATTGGCAAAATAAGAAGGCAGAGGAATATGTTCCAAGTAAAGAAACAAGACATAACCTCAGAAAAAGAACTAAACAAAGTGGAGATAAACAATCTACTCAAAATGAGTTCAAGGTAATGATCATAAAGATGCTCAATGAACTTGGGAGAAGAATGAACACAGTGAGAATTTCAACAGAGTTAGAAGATATAAGGAAGAACCAAACAAAGCTGAAGAATACAACAACTGAAAGAAAAAATAATTAGAAGCAATCAACAGTATATTAGATGATACAGAGGAATGGATCAGCAATCTAGAAGACGAGTAGTAAAATTAAGCCATGCTGAACAGAAAAAAGAATTTTTAAAAATAAGGACAGTTTAAGAGACCTCCAGGAAAACATCAAGCATACTAACATTCATGTTATAGGGGTCCCAGAAGAAGAGAGAGAGAAAGGGGCAGAGAACTTATTTGAAGAAGTAATAGCTGAAAACTCCCCTAACTTGGGGAAGGAAATAGACAAGAGAGTCTTAAATAAGATGAACCCAAAGAGGTCCACAGCAAGACACATTATATAGACAATGGCAAAAATTAAACATAAAGAGAGAATCTTAAAAGCAGCAATAAAAAAGTAACAAGTTATGTACAAGGGAACTCCTATAAGATTATCAGCTGACTTTTCAGAAGAAACTTTGGAAGCCAGAAGAGAGTGGCAAGGTATATTCAAAGTGACAAAAGAGAAAAAACCTACAACCAAGAATACTCTACCCAGCAAGGTTATCATTCAGATTTGAAGGAGAGATAGAGTTTTACAGATAAGTAAAAGCTGAAAGAGTTCAGCACCACTAAACCACCTTTACAAGAAAAGTTAAAGGGTCTTCTCTAAATGGAAAAGAAAAGGCCACAACTAGAAATATGAAAATTATGAAAGGAAAAAATATCATGAGTAAAGGGAAACATACAGCAAAGGTAGTAGATCAACCACATATAACACAAGTAGAAAAGGTTAAAAGACAAAAGTAGTAAAATCACCTGTATCCAAAATAAGTAGTTAGGGAATACACAAAACAAAAAGATATAAAAATATGACATCAGGGCTTCCCTGGTGGTGCAGTGGTTGAGAGTCCGCCTGCCAATGCAGGGGACGTGGGTTCGTGCCCCAGTCCGGGAAGATCCCACGTGCCACGGAGAAGCTGGGCCCGTGAGCCATGGCCACTGAGCCTGCGTGTCTGGAGCCTGTGCTCCACAACGGGAGAGGCCACAGCAGTGAGAGGCCCACGTACCGCAAAAAAAAAAAAAAAGACATCAAAAACACTTGGGGGGTGGTGTGAGTAAAAATGTAGGGTGCTTAAAATGCATCTGAACTTAAGAGATCATCAACTTAATCACATATATATAGGTTGTTATATATGAACCTCAAGGTAACCACAAATCAAAAACCTCTGATATATACACACACAAAAAAGAGAAGAGAATCCAAACATGGGACTTCCCTGGTGGTCCAGTGGTTAAGAATCTGCCTTCCAGTGCAGGGGACGTGGGTTCAATCCCTGGTTGGGGAACTAAGATCCCACATGCCGCAGGGCAGCTAAGCCCATGCACCACAACTACTGACCTGCATGCTCTAGAGCACACATGCCACAACTAGAGAGCTCACGTGCCGCAACTACTGAGCCCACACATTCTGAAGCCTGCACGCCACAGCTAGAGAGAAGCTAACATGCCACAACGAAGAGCCTGCGCACTGCCACGAAAGACCCCGCATGCCGCAATGAAGATCCCATGTGCTGCAACTAAGACCCGACACAGCCAATAAATAAATAAATAAATAAAAGTTTAAAAAAAAAGGATCCAAACGTAATCTTAAAAATAGATATAAAATCACAAGGGAAGAGAGCAAAAGAAGAAAGGAACAACAACAAAACTACAAAAACAAAGAGAAAACAATTAACAAAATGCCAATAAGCACATACCTATCAATAATTACTTTTGAACACAGAGGCAAAGGTCCTCAACAAGATACTGACAAACTGACTCCAACAATAAATAAATTAAAAGGATCATATACCATGATCAACTGGGACTTATTCCAGGGATGCAAGGATTTTTCAATATCTGCAAATCAATCAACATGATATACCACATTAACAAATTGAAGAATAAAAACCATGTGATCATCTCAATAGATGCAGAAAAAGCTTTTGATAAAATTCAACGTCCATTTATGATAAAACCTCTTCAGAAAGTGGGCATAGAGGGAACAAACCTCAACATAATAAAGGCCATATAGGACAAACCCACAGCTAACATCATACTCAACAGTGAAAAGCTGAAAGCATTTCCTCTAAGATCAGGAACAAGACAAGGATGTCCACTCCTGCAACTTTTATTCAACATAGTATTGGAGGACTTCCCAGGCGATCCAGTGGTTAAGACTCCACACTTCCAATGCAGTGGACGTGGGTTCAATCCCCGGTCAGGGAACTAAGATCCCACATGCCACGTGGCACAGCTAAATAAATAAATAAATAAACAAACAACATAGTATGGGAAGTCCTAGCCACAGCAGTCAGAAAAGAAAAAGAAATAAAAGTAATCCAAACTGGAAAAGAAGATGTAAAACTGTCACTGTTTTCAGATGACATGATACTATTAATAGAGAATCCTAAGGATGCCACCAGAAAACTACTACAGCTAGCTCATCAATGAATTCAGTGAAGTTGCAGGATACAAAACTAATATACAGAAATCTGTTGCATTTCTATACGCTAACAAGAAAATATTAGAAAGAGAAATTAAGGAAACAATCCCATTTATGACTGCAACAAAAAGAATAAAATACTTAGGAATAACCTACCTAATAAGGCAAAAGACCTATACTCTGAAAACTATAAGACACTGATGAAAGAAACCGAAGAGACACAAACAGATAGAAAGGTATACCGTGTTCTTGGATTGGAAGAATCAATATTGTTAAAATGACCATACTATCCAAGGCAATCTACAGACTCACTGCAATCCCTATCAAATTACCAATGGCATTTTTCACAGAACTGGAACAAAAAATTTTTCAATTTGTATGGGAACACAAAAGACCCCGAGTAGCCAAAACAATCTTGAGAAAAAAGCACGGAGCTGGAGGAATCAGACTCCCTGACTTCGGACTATGCTACAAAGCTACAGTAATCAAAGCAGAATGGTACTGGCACAAAAAAACAGACATATAGATCAACAGAACAAGACAGAAAGCCCAGAAAGAAACCCACACCCTTATGATCAATTAATCTATGGTCAATTATTAGGAGGCAAGAATATACAAGGGAAAAAAGACAGTCTCTTCAATAAGTGATGCTCGGAAAACTGGACAGCAACATGAAAAAGAATGAAATCAGAACATTCTTTAACACCATACATAAAAATAAACTCAAAATGGATTAAAGACCGAAATGTAAGACTGGATACTATAAAACTCCTAGAGGAAAACATAGGCAGAACACTCTTTGACACATGTTGCAGCAATATTTGGGGGGAACCATCTCCTACAGTAATGGAAATAAAAACAAAAATAAACAAATGGGACTTAATTAAACTGAAAAACACCAGTCAGATGGCCATCAATAAAAAGTCCGGAGAGGGTGTAGAGAAAAAGGAATCCTCCTACACTGTTGGTGGGAATGTAAATTGGTGTAACCACTATGGAAAACAGTATGGAGGTTCCTTAAAAAACTAAAAATAGAATTACCACATGATCCTGCAATCCCACTCCTGGGCATATATCCAAAGAAAACTCTAATTTGAAAAGATACATGCACCCCAATATGTATAGTTCATAGCAGCACTATTTACAATAGCCAAGACATGGAAGCAACCTAAATGTCCATCAACAGATGAATGGATAAAGATGTGGAATAGATAGATAGATAGATATAGATATAGATAGATATAGTGGAATATTAGTCATAAAAAAGAATCACTTTGCTGTACACTTGAAACAAACACAACATTGTAAATTAACTATACTTCAATAAGATAAATAAATAAAATTACTTTAAATGCAAATGGGCAAAATGTTCCAATCAAAAGGTCAAGGCTTTTAATGTCACCTACTTATTTCCTAGCTTGCAATGACAATACTTGTGATATAATAACAAAAACTAGGTCAGCTTGTATCTGTTGATAATATATATAATTTTTAATGCTTTGTAAAAGAGGTATGAGTTAGTACCCATTCTTGATGAATAATGCAGGGTAAGTTCATTAAGATAAGGAAAAAAAACAACTTCCACTGAAGTCTGGATTAATCAAACATAGAATAAAGCATATTTATAGGCATATTCTACTAGTAGTTTATGTCCTGCTTACTAAGTCCATTGTAATTACCTGTCAATTAAAATTGTACATACATAATTATATGTTCCAAATAAATATGAAACAATAAAGAGCAGGTGGGAGAAGGCAGGGGAAAAGAATACTTCTAAGAGGTTGTAAGATTTAATGATAAGTTGACATTACTTCAGCTAATGACTGAGATGCCCAAACACAAAAGAAATGTTCTGAAATTAGGTCACATAGCACAGAACCAGGGCCTTTTGAAAAGCAGAATATTTAGAGGTAAAGGATCACAAAATCAGATCAGGAAATATTGAAAAAGAAACAAAAAACAACTACTCACCTAAAAAAACACTGCAAGAAAACCAAACTGGATGAATTCCATGACTTTTTAAAACACTGCAGGAGGGAAGTACAAGTTCAGGGAATTGACAGTGTTAGAAAAAGAGTTGACTAACACTTACTGGATAGAGTAAGAAAACAAACATCCAGAAAGTCTTAGTTCTTGTCTTATTTCAGAATCTCTTAGGATGGCCCATGACTGCTTTTCCAACTTGCTCTGGCTACTTTCTCTCTCTCCCAAAATTACCTACTCAGTGCCAACAACCTTCATCTTCACTCCACTCAGCAAACCAATGGTCCATTCTTGACATTTTTATTACTTGGAATAGAGCTACATCTAAAATATGTAATTTTCAAAATAAAATATGTAATTTCCATAATCTAATCTCAGAACATGACCTCTTATTCTCCCCACTCTTTCTCTGGCTTACTTGCCAGCTCTTTTACTTACTGCATTGAGACCCCAGTCCCTCACCCTTCCTCTTATGTCCAATCGATCTGCTTCTTCTGACTCTAAAGCAGTGGTTCCAATCAGAAGTGATTTTGCCCCTCAGATGGCAGTTGACAATGTCTGGAGACATTTTTGATTGTTACAACTGGAGGGGGCTGTTACTGGCGTCTAGTAGGTAGAGGCCAGGGATGTTAAACACCCTACAATGCATAGGACAGCCCCTACAACAGAAAGTTATAAATGTTTCTACAGTTGAGAATACCTGCTCTATGGTCCTCTTTAGATAATGTGGTCCATTTCTTCAATCACTCTTAGAACATTTTAACCTAAATTCTCTTGCCCTTTCATCCTTCTGACACACCTGTTCTATAAAACATAACTCTCAATCAATTGAATCATCCCAATTTTCTACTTCTAAACTTGGTGTACAGAGCTCAACAAAAGCAAAGCAAACAAATAAATATCACATAATCACAAAAATAGCTGACAGTACATATTCACAGATTCCAACCTCAGCAAAACCCTCAGCATAATCAGGCAGGCAACTCTTCTTGTCTCTTGCTAGTCACCCCCTTGACTCCTATCTTTTTCCCTCAGTGACTATTCTAAACACTACCTGTCCCCTCAATTCCCCACTCTCCCCCAAATCAAACACTCAATGTCAGCAACTTTAGCTGCTTTACAAAAGACATTTTGCTACCACTAGACAAGAACTTCCACATATTCCTTCCCTATCCTATGGGAGAATTTTTTACATCTATCCCCACCTTTCTCCCTAGGAGAATAGAAGAAGTGTCCCTCCTGTCCCAGCAAACTCTGATCATGGCCTACGCTCTGGATATCATCACTTGCTGGTCTCCTCCTGGACCCTGCTTCATCAATTATCCAACCCCCTAAATCATCTACCTCAACTTCTTCCTCTTTTCCAGCCCTTTTGTTTTAGGAGGAAAAAAAGTACAAATGAACGAATGAACAAAAACCTTTCCTTCCACATCTCTCTCATCATAGCAAAATTCCTTAAAAGAACTGCCTTTACTCTGTTCTCATTACTCCATCTCCCTGCTCACAACCCTACTATGCCACCAAGACTCCACAGTGGAGGCAAATGACTTCCTAGTTGTCAACTTCGGTGGGTTCTTTCAGCCCTTAATGTTGGAGCATTAACACAAATTACCATGCCCACCTTAAAATTTTCTCCCCTTTTGGTGCTTGCAACACCATTCTCTCCTCCATACATACCTCTTTGGCCTTTCCTTCTCCCACCTCTTAGATGTCTGTGTGTCCTGTAGTTCTAGCTTCAATCTTTCTCACTTGTTTGTGCAATCCATGCTCTAGTCACTTCAAATCATACATCTGGCCCTGATTTCTTCTAAGTTTTCCTAGTGAATGACATCACCATCTACCCAGTTACCCACAGTAGAATCCTAGGGATCATCCTAGATTTCTTACTCTCACCTACACATAAACAATTGCAAAGTCCTACCAATTTAATCTAAGTATCTCTTGGATCCATCATATTCATTCTCTCTGCAACCTGTCTAATTCAGGTCAGTATCTCTCACCCAGACACATTATTCTAAGAAGAATCATAATTAAGGGTATACAGGTAAAAAACTTGGAAGTCCCTTCTTACCAGTAAGAATGCTACACAAATACAATGAGGTATGATTCAAAAGAACACAGAACACTGGTACTCTTTTTTTTAAAAAATGGATTCTAATACTGTATAAATACAGGCAAATCATTTCATCTCAAGCTTCAGATTCCCAAATGCTGAATGAAGGGTAAAAGAGATATATCTAAGGACCTTTGAACCCTTAACATTCATTCTATAATTCTATTTCTACCAGACAATACTCAGAGAGTTCTTACCTCCAAATATGCACCATACTTGCTACATATGCAAGATATTATTGGTGCCAAAAGAAACAGGCTGATATGTCCCCTTTGCTGCCAAAATATAGCCAGCATATCCTGATTACCATCAGTTTCAAAAAACTAAACTTTCAATTACAAGTGTCAAAGAAATAAAATGTAAGCAAAAGAAAAAGCCAAGAAAAAAGTGTAATGAAGCTGACTATATATATAGAAAAATGCTATTTCAAAATAATTTCTTCAGGAATCGAGCAACATAGAATGAGTTAGATATAAAATGAGTGCACTATAAACCACTGTGACAGTCAATAACAACATTAGGAACAGAAAGCTTTTTCTACCCACAAAACAGTAGTGTGGGAATTGTACAATATCTAAAGTCAAACACCAACACAATATATATGCAATATGAGATCACAAGAAGTTTTAGGATCTACTTCTCAAAGACAAGGAGATAATACAAACTAAGCTGTGAAAATGCAGTCTGAATCCCATTAAAATGCTGTCACCCCACTCAAATGAGAAGCACCTGTTACTCTTTTGACAGTTTGGGTTCAGTTGTTCTTCTTTCGCCTAATAAGCTCAGAAGTAATGTTCTGTTTTGAAGATCATATAGAAGAAGAGGGTAGAGAGAGAGTGTGTTAGACAAAACAATTTACATTGTAAAGTTGATAATGACCTAATGGTTGGTCAACTCAAAATTTAGGATAAATCAACTCTAGAGCCACACAGCCTGGGTAAACTCCCAATGTCACCACCTACCAGCCTTGTAATCCTAAAAATTCATTTAATTTCTCTGTGCCTCAGTTTCTTCATCTGTAAAACAGAACAATGATAGTACCTACTTCATAGGTAAAGTGCTTGGAACAATGCCTAGCATACTGTAAATGCTATAGAAATATTGGATAAAGTTATCATTATTATTATTTTCCTTCTTATTTTTTGACTAAATATTAGGTGAGAAGAAAAACAACACTATAATGTATGCTCAAGCTCCAGTTTAACACTGTTACCAGGTATTTTGTTCACAGTTCAATAACAATGTTATTTCCGTTGATATATCCAATCCTGATCCTCTAGGCACTCACAGTCAAATCAAATCACTGAGTGTTAAGTTCATACCACATGAAATGAGAAGTATAAACAGGCATAATTCACACACACACAGACACACACACAAAACAAGACACATAATTAACTGAACAGAATAGAGAACCCAGGAATAAACCTATGCATGTATGGTCAATTAACTTATGACAAAGGAGCCAAGAATATACAATGAGGAAAGGACAATCTCTTCAATAAATGGTGTTGGGAAAGTTGGACAGCCACATACAAAAGAATGAAACTGGACCACTATCTTACATCACATACAAAATCAACTCAAAACAGATTAACGACTTGAATGTAAGACCTGAAACCATAAAACTCCTAGAAGAAAATATAGGTGGTAAGCTCCTTGATATCAGTCTTTGCAATGAGTTTTTGCATCTGATACCAAAAGCAAAAGCAACAAAAGTAAAAATAAAGTGGGACTACAACAAACTAAAGTTTCTGCAGAGTGAAGGAAACCATCAACAAAATGAAAAGGCAACCTACTGAATGGGAGAAAATAATTGCAAATCATATATCTGATAAAGGGCTGATATCCAAAACATATAAAGAATTCATACAACTCAATAACAACAACAATAAAATCCAATTAAAAAATGGGCAGAGTATCTGAATAACCATTTATCTAAAAAAGACATTACACACAGCCAACAGGTACATGAAAAGGTGCTCGACATCACTAATTATCAGGGAAATGCAAATCAAAACCACAATGAGATATCACCTCACACCTGTTAGAATGCTTATTTTCAAAAAGACTAAAAATAACAAATGTTGGCAAGGATGTAGTGAAAAGGGAACCCTTGTATACTGTTGGTGGGAATGTAAATTGGTGCAGCCACTATGGAAAACAGTAGAGAGGTTCCTCAAAAATTAAAAGTAAAACTACCATATGATCCAGCTATTTCATTTCTGGGTATTTATCCAAATAAAACAAAAACACTAACTCAAAAAGATATATGCACCCCATGTTCACTGCAGCATTATTTACAATAGCCAAGATAAGGAAACAGCCTAAGTGTTCATCCATGAACAAATAGATAAAGTGTGGTACACACACACAACAGAATATTATTCAGACATAAAAAAGAATGAAGTCCTGCCATTTGTGACAACATGGATGAACCACAAGGGCATTGTGCTAAGTGAAATAAGGCAGAGAGAAAAAAATAAATACCATACGTTCTCTTACATGTGGAATCAATCAATCAATCAATAACCAGGCTCACAGATACAGAAAACAGATTGGTGGCTGCCAGTGGCAAGAGGTGGGAGGTGGGAGAAATTGGTGAACTGTTTTTGGTTTTTTTAGTATGTATGGTCAATTAACTTATGACAAAGGAGCCAAGAATATACAATGAGGAAAGGACAATCTCTTCAATAAATGGAGTTGGGAAAATTGGACAGCCACATACAAAAGAATGAAACTGGACCACTATCTTACATCATAAACAAAATCAAATCAAAGCAGATTAAAGACTTCAATTCAAATCAATTTTTTAAAATTTTATTTTAAAACCAATTTAATTTTTTAATAAATTAAAAAAACAGAAAATTTTTAAATAAGCAAAATTAAATATGCATCAGAAGTACAGCATATGGTAGATAATACAATGGAATATTATTCAGCCATAAAAGGAATGAAATTCTGATACATGCTACAACTTGGATGAACCTTGCAAACATGCCGATTGAACTAAACCAGACACAAAGGATAATTGGTGTCTGATTCCACCCACATGAGGAACCTAGAATAGGCAAATTCAGAGAGACAAAAAGTAGAATAGAGGTTAACAGGGGCTGGGGCAGGATGGTACAGGGAGTGAGGGGAATGAGGAGTTGTTGTTTAATGGGTACAGAGTTTCTGTTTGGGAAGACAAAAAAATTCTGAAAATGGACAGTGGTGATAATTAAATAACACTGCGAATGTGCTTAATGCCAATGAGCTGTACACATAAAAATACTCAATTTTATATTATGTGAATACATTTTACCATCTTAGAAAAACTTTTTAAAACTATAGCCTATATTTTCAACAAGAAGTTTTAACAAGATTATCAGCCATAATAGTATTAAAATAAAGGATAGATCATTTATTCTCAAGTTCCTAACTACGGACACCAAAGGAGTCAACAGCAACTCTTAGCTGGTCTTGCATTAAAGTACACACCTAAAAAGGGGTATATACCTTGCAAATTTCATATGGAACATTATTTCACCTTGTTGATAGAGTCGATTTGTTTTTTACTTCCATGAGGGAGATAGAAGGAAAGAGAACTATACTGAGGAGATAACGTTATATGAGGCCAATGCATAATGGTGGTTTTATAAAGAAGTACTTATCCACAAAGAAGCAAGATAACATGAGTGCAATAGTATAACTGCCCAGGGCACCATAAAGGGTTGTGTAAATCAACTGACATTCAATTCAAACGTAGAGAGGGTTCCCATGTATTGGTAAACCATAATTTAAAACACTGAAATATCCCCCAAAATTCAAACAGACATTGAAAGTCCATTATTTTAATACATATAATAAAAGGAAATATTTGAAAGCTCTACTCCAAACACTCTAAGAAAAACGCATATTGCATTACAAAGACACAATGAAAGTGAATTTAATAAATTAACATACGGCTAGAGGAACTGAGCCTCTGGCCAACAGCCAGCCAGAAACTGAAACCTGCCAACATGAAACTGAAACCTGCTAACAACATGAGTGAGCTTGGAAGCAGATTTTCCAGCCCCAACTGGGCTTGAGATATCTGCAACCCCAGACTTCAGTTTGTCTACACTTCCTAAGAAACCCTGAACTACCCAGGGCCTTGGTGCTCCAGCCAGGTGACAGGCCTGTGCCTCTGAGGTGGGAGAGCCGAGTTCAGGACATTGGTCCACGAGAGACCACCCCCGGCACCACGTAATATCAAAAGGCAAAAGCTCTCCCAGAGATCTCCATTACAACGCTAAGACCCAGCTCCACTCAATGACCAGCAAGCTACAGTGCTGGACACCCTATGTGAAACAACTAGCAAGACAGGAACACAACATCACCCATTAGCAGAGAGGCTGCCTAAAATCATAATAAGGTCACAGACACCCCAAAACACACCACCGGACACAGTCCTGCCCACGAGAAAGACAAGATCCAGCCTCATCCGCCAGAACACAGGCACTGGTCCCCTCCACCAGGAAGCCTACACAACCCAATGAACCAACCTTACCACTGGAGGCAGCCAGCAAAAACAACGGGAACTACAAACCTGCAGCCTGCAAAAAGGAGACCCCAAACACAGTAAGTTAGGCCAAATGACAAGACAGTGAAACACAGCAGGTGAAGGAGCAAGGTAAAATCCCTGCAGACCAAACAAATGAAGAGGAAACAGGCAGTATACCTGAAAAAGAATTCAGAGTAAAGATAGGAAAGATGATGTAAAATCCTGGAAATAGAATGGAAAAAATACAAGAAACGTTTAACAAGGACCTTGAAGAACTAAAGAGCAAACAAACAATCATGAACAACACAATAAATGAAGTTAAAAATTCTCTAGAAGGAATCAATAGCAGAGTAACTGAGGCAGAAGAATAGATAAGTGACCTGGAAGATAAAATAGTAGAAATAACTACTGCAGAGCAGAATAAAGAAAAAAGAATGAAAAGAATTGAGGACAGTCTCAGAGACCACTAGGACAACATTAAATGCACCAATATTCAAATTATATGGGTCCAAGAAGAAGAAGAGAAAAAGAAAGGGACTGAGGAAATATTTGAAGAGATTATAGTTTAAAACTTCCCTAATATGGGAAAGGAAATAGTTAATCAAGTCCAGGAAGCACAGAGAGTCCCATACATGATAAATCCAAGGAGAATCACCCCAAGATACATATTAATCAAACTATCAAAAATTAAATACAAAGAAAAAATATTAAAAGCAGCGAGGGAAAAGCAGCTATTAACATACAAGGGAATCCACAAAAGGTTAACAGCTGATCTTTCAGCAGAAACTCTGCAAGCCAAAGGGAGTGGCAGGACATACTTAAAGTGATGAAAGGGAAAAACCTACAACCAAGATTACTCTACCCAGCAAGGATCTCATTCAGATTCGAGGAGAAATTAAAATATTTACAGACAAGCAAAAGCTAAGAGAATTCAGCACCACCAAACCAGCTTTACAACAAACGCTGAAGGAACTTCTCTAGGCAGGAAACACAGGAGAAAGAAAAGACCTACAATAACAAACACAAAACAATTAAGAAAATGGTAATAGGAACATACACATCTCTAAGTACCTTACATGTAAATGGATTAAACGCTCCAACCAAAAGACACAGACTGGCTGAATGGATACAATAACAAGACCCGTATATTTGCTGTCTACAAGAGACCCACTTCAGACCTAGGGACACATACGGACTGAAAGTGAGAGAATGGAAAAAGATATTCCATGCAAATAGAAGTCAAAAAAAGCTGGAGTAGCAATTTTCATGACAGACAAAATAGACTTTATATAAAGACTATTACAGGAGACAAAGAAGGACACTACATAATGATCAAGGGATCAATCCAAGAAGAAGATATAACAATTATAAATATTCATGCACCCAACATAGGAGCGCCTCAATACATAAGGCAAATGCTAACAGCCATAAAAGGGGATATCGACAGTAACACAATAATAGTAGGGGACTTTAACACCCCACTTTCACCAATGGGCAAACCATCCAAAATGAAAATAAATAAGGAGACACAAGTTTTAAATGATACATTAAACAAGACGGACTTAATTGATATTTACAGGACATTCCATTCAACAAAAACAGAATACACTTTCTTCTCAAGTGCTCATGGAACATTCTCCAGGATAGATCATGTTGGGCCGCAAATCAAGCCTTCGTAAACTTAAGAAAACTGAAATCGTATCAAGTATCTTTTCCGACCACAACACCATAAGACTAGATAGCAATTAGAGGAAAAAATATGTAAAAAACACAAATACATGGAGGCTAAACAATACACTACTTAATAAGCAAGAGATACTGAAGAAATCAAAGAGGAAATCAAAAAATACCTAGAAACAAATGACAATGACCCAAAACCTATGGGATGCAGCAAAAGCAGTTCTAAGAGGGAAGTTTGTAGCAATACAACCCTATCTCAAGAAACAAGAAACACCTCAAAAAAACAACCTAACCTTACAGCTAAAGCAATTAGAGAAAGAATACCTAGAGGGGTGGGATAGGGAGGGTGGGAGGGAGACGCAAGATGGAGAAGATATGGGGATATATGTATGTGTATAGCTGATTCACTTTGTTATAAAGCAGAAACTAACACACCATTGAAGGCAATTATATTCCAATAAGGATGTTAAAAAGTAAGAAAATAAAGCAGAGATCAGCAAACTAGAAAGACATTAATTAATTAACATACAGGTTAGGATACAGGATTCTAGTTAGTATAATTTAATTTTCTTGTAATTACCACATATCAAATACTATTCAAATAAATGCTGGAGAGGGTGTGGAGAAAAAGGAACCCTCCTACCCTGTTGGTAGGAATATAAACTGGTGCAGCCACTATAGAGAACAGTATGGAGGTTCCCTAAAAAACTAAAATTAGAATTACCATATGATCCTGCAATCCCACTCCTGGGCATATATTCAGAAAAGACAAAAACTCTAGTTGAAAAAGATATATGCACCCCAATGTTCACAGCAGCACTATTTACAATAGCCAAGGTATGGAAGCAAACTAAAGGTCCATCAACAGATGAATGGATAAAGAAGATGTGGTATATATGTACAATGGAATATTACTCAGTCATAAAAAGAATGAAATCATGCCATGTGCAGCAATATGGATGGCAATATGGATGGACCTAGAGATTACCATACTAAGTGAAGTAGGTCAGACAGAGAAAGACAAATACCATATGATATCACTTATATGTGGAATCTAAAAAAAGGATACAAATAAACTTATTTACAAAACAGAAATAGACTCATAGACACAGAAAACAAAGTTATGGTTACCAAAGTCGAAAGAGGCAGGAGGGATAAATTAGGAGTTTGGGATTAACAGATACATACTACTACATATAAAATAGATTAACAACAAGGACCTATTGTATAGCACAGGGAACTTTATTCAATGTTTTGTAATAATCTATAATGGAAAAGAATATATATATGTATGTATAACTGAATCACCTTGCTGTACACTTGAAAATAACAGAACATTGTAAATCAACTATACGTCAATTAAAAAAATAAAAATAAATTAGAAAAAATTTTTTCAAAGAACTAGAATACAATATTCAAAGAACAAAAAGCCAAAACCAGACTAATAATAATATTAGAAACACTTACATGGCTCTTAGAATATGCCTGGTTTGTTATAACCTCTTTACATATACTACTAACTCACATCCCTCACAACAACCTCAGACAACAAGTATTCTTATTATGCCCATTTTACAAATGAGGAAACTGAGGTGTAGAGGGGTCAACCATGTTGTCTGGGCTCACTGTCCTACTAGTAAGTGGCAGAGAAAGGACTGGAATCCTGCAAGCTTGCTTTCCCGGTCCTTAATTTTAATTGCTATGGTTTACAATCTCTTGGTGATATTAAGGAGTACACTACATAAAGTCTAGGAAAACTCAAAATGCAAAGCAGTTTGGGGGCCAAATATAACAAATGTTCTGAGGAAATCACCAAATCACAACACAACAATAAATGAGATTCATAATGACTGCTCTGAGACATAAGGGAAAGTTAAAATATGTTCAGTATACTTACTGTTTTAGAAGGCAAAGAATTATTTAGTGCATTTAAATTTTTTCCATCCAAAACTGCCAATATGATTTTTATTTCTAAAGGGGTAAAACTTTCAACTGTCCAAAATTACTCATTCCCTGAGAGCTCCAAACAGAAAGTTACTGAGCAATCTTATTTGCCAATTATCTCATTCTTAATGAAAAATATGGTATGTGTGGTGTGTGTGTGTGTGTGGTGTGTGTGTGTAGGGGGATCATAAATAAATTAAGGTGTCCACGTGTTTTGATTCTAGGTATATAAGAACTTAATACTAAAGATATTAGAAAGTGTCAAATCATTTGGATAGATGAGTGAATAAACTCATAGAATTGTGTCATTATTGTAAAAAGCCTAGAATCTGATCACTCATAGTGAGTTATTAAAAAAAAAAAAAAGTACAGGCTTTCAACTCATACATAGAACTGAACTTCAAGCTTGTCTCCACCAGTATAGTTACCATGAATTTTTGGCAAGTTAATTTCACATACCTGAACCAAAGTTTCCTTCCCTGTAAGTTGAGGATACTAATTCCTAACTCACAAGGTTCTTGTGTGAGCTAAGGAAAAAACACATGCAAAGTGCTGAACACAGTCCCTGGGATATAGCAGATGGTCAACAAACAGCGACTACTATTATTCCCTAACCTTTTTCTACTTTGTCCCCCAAATGTAAGAGCCTAATCTTACCAATTAGCAAGTCATTCATAGGCTTCTCAGAATTACAGTAAGTACAGTACCATATGCCCTATTCAAAAATGGAGCATATTAAAGTACAAGGAAATACAAAACCAAATCATCAAATGAGACAAAAAAACGTCGGAATCCTGTTTCTCCACCCATATCTTTTCTGGTTGGTTTTGTAATAACCCGCATTGCTTTATCAACAATACGAATCCTATCATTTTTTGGCGGTCTAAACATTCCTAGTTGGGTACTGTTGCTTATTTATTTTGACGGCTACCTTTGCGAGGATAATTGTAATCATTGCTTGAAAACAAAAAAGAAATACAGGACAGGAGTATTTTAATGAAATGCTGTAACTGTTTCATCTATCTCGACGGTTGACTGGATGCCATGTGGATCATTTATTATAGCAATAAATTTTCACATTACTGCGCCACCCCCTTACCCAACAAACACATGCCTTAATGAGCAAAACTCCAGACTGACAGTGAACGAATGCTCTTTAGGGACACAATAACTCAAAACTTGGTGCTCTCAGTAAGGATCCTCGGGGAGGAGGGAAGGTGGCCGGGTGTCACTGCAAGTGGAAATGAACAGAATCGGAAACTGTTCTGTCTCCTTAAACAAGATTGGAGATGAGCCCTGTGGGGCTAGGAACGGAGAGAAGCGGGTTAGGTGGGCCTTGGAGGCAACAGAGGAAGGAGGCGGCAACTGCAGTCTGGGAAATGTCTGTGCCACCGGGGAGAGGAGCGTCAGAGCCCAACACCACCCGAGAGTGGAGGCGGAGAGAAGTGGCAGGCTCAGCCCAGTCCCCAGAACTGGTTCAGCTTCAGGAGTCTGGAAAGACTGAGAGGGAATGGGAACCCAGGTGATCAGGAAAGATGAGGGTAGGGGTGGGCTCCTGGCTGCCTTCAAAACGGGACGCTGCTGACCCCGCCGCCATCCAGGTGCCGCTGGAGAGGAAGGCAGGGACCCAACAGGGAGCGCTCGGGTTACCTGTGTCAGCCGCCTGCCAGCTCGTCTCCACTTCCGCAGACTAGGTGTTACCACGGGCTACCCGGGCACGCGCGAGTGACGTCATCCACACGCGCCCGAGCCGCCGTCCGCCTGGCCCCGCCCCCTTGAGTGCAGGGGGGTGGGGCAGTGGAGGTCTGCGCAGGCGCGGAGCTGCCTGGGGCTTGGGAAGGCGAGAAAAAGGCTTGTTTTGGATTTTGTGGGGTCGCCGTCTTACCCTCCTACTCCTAGTTGCAAAATCTTATAGGGACTTAAGAAAAAAAATGTTATTGAAATACAGACATGGACTTTTTATTCTTTATTTTGCTCTTCCTCTTCCGTATATAACTCTTGTTTGTATGCTCGTTCGTTCCAGCACAGTTTATTTAAGTCCTATTGTGTTCCAGGCAAGCACTGTTACAGAATCTGGGATACAGCGATGACAAAACAGACACTATGCTTCCTCATGGAGAAAGCAAACATTGAATAACTCACCAAAGATATTTTAGGCGTATCTCATTTTATTGCCCTTCACTTTATGTCACTGGGCAACCCTGCCATTGTCAGATAATGGTTAGTATTTTTTAGCAGTAAAGTATTTTTAATTAAGGTAAGTATTTTTTTTACATAATGCTATTGCACACTTAATAGACTACAGTATAGTGTAAACATAACTTTTATTTTCACTTAAAAACCAAAAAATTCATGGGAGTTACTCAAAAACTAAAGGAGGATGTCAGAGAAGTGCCCTATGAAGAGGCTCATTAAACTGAGAAGGGAAGAAGCCAGCTCTATGAAGATCTGGAGCAAGAACAACCAAGAGAATGATGGAAAGCTATGGGGAGGGGACAGAATGTAGTGGTGCCCTTGAGAAAGTGAGAAAATAGGCTAGGGGAAGAGTAGAAGATGAGATTAACAAGGCAAGGAGAGTTCTGATCTCCCAAAGTTTCTTTGCAGGAGGCATGGATTTTATTTTAGCTATAATGGGAAGCCAGTGAAGAGTTTTAAACATGCAAGTGACAGGATCTGGTTTTAAAGATCACCCTGCCTGCTGTGTATAAGAATAAACGATTTGGAGTCGAGAAAGGGTTCAAAGAGAACAGTTGCTTTTGCAATGATCAGGTAAGAAATGATGGAGAGAAGTGAACAAATTTAAGGAATAATTTGGAGGTAGATATGACAGACTTGGAGATAGATTAGATAAGGCCATAAAGAAAAGAAAGGTGTCAAAATGACTTCTAAATTTTGGGCTTGTGCAAATAGCTGGATAACACAGCTAAGACAATTCCTAATACTTCACAAGATTTTCTCCTCCTCCTTTCAACCCTGATCCCTTTGCTTCTTTGTTACCAAGCCCTCTCAGTTCTCCTCTTACCTTTCTGATCATCTCCCCTCAGTTTCCATCAAGGGGCTCCTTTTTCCTTTCCTTTTCCTTAACTCTTTACCCCTTGATCTTCTTATGCTACATCAGGGGCTGCAAACCCAAAAGCCTACAGTGCCCAGGCAGTGAACACAAAGGAATGAACCTCGTGGATAGAGACTGAAGAACTGGAGCTCATGGTCCCTACTCAGCTCTAATTGATTTTTGCCAACCAGCAATCTTTGCTAGTGATAGATCCTCCCATTTTTAAAGAGAAATCAATATGCAGATACATGAAATCTCTCAAATTTCAAATGTTGGTAACTAATTCAAATTTTGTTGAACTCTTTTTTGGATCAAACAAAAAGCATCTGCAGGCCAGATGAGGCCTGCAAGCTACAACTTTGCCTCCTTGACGGATATCTTCCCAGGATGGTGATTTTTATCTACTTTCATGTGACTATCACCTGTAAGCTGATAACTCCCAAGCCTATCTCACCACCCAAGCCTTTCAAAATTTCTTATTGAAGTACTCAGATTCCACTGAGATATCCAGTTGGCATCTCAAACTTGACATTTAAAACTGGACTCATTATCTACCCTGGCCCCCAAACCTAACCTACTCAAGTATTCTGTCTCAGTTAACAGCATCAGTGTCGACCCACTCACCAAAGCCTGAAATCCAGCATCATCCCAGACTTGTTCCTCTCCTTGTCCTGATCTCGATCGCTTCAATATTTATCACATCTGCCCATCACCTCCATTCTAACTAATCACTGCCTTTGCTCAAGCCTTTCTAACCTCCCTCTGGCAAGTCATGTGACCTCTCTACACCTGTTTTTTCACTTGTTAAATGAAAGGATTGAACTAGGTGATTCCTAGGATCTGTTCCATTGTCAAATTCTGTTTCATAGGGCTTCCCTGGTGGCGCAGTGGTTGAGAATCTGCCTGCTAATGCAGGGGACACAGGTTCGAGCCCTGGTCTGGGAGGATCCCACATGCCACGGAGCAACTAGGCCCGTGAGCCACAACTACTGAGCCTGCGAATCTGGAGCCTGTGCTCCGCAAAAAGAGAGGCCACAATAGTGAGAGGCCCATGCACCGCGATGAAGAGTGGCCCCCGCTTGCCACAACTAGAGAAAGCCCTCGCACAGAAATGAAGACCCAACACAGCAAAAATAAATAAAATTAATAAACTCCTACCCCCAACATCTTCTTAAAAAAAAAAAAAGTTCTGTTTCATAAAGCCACCAAATTTGTCAGAGTAGTTACTTATCACTTTTTTGTTGGTTTTTGGCCTGGCTTTTTTTTTCTTTTTCTTTTTCTTTTTTTGCAGCTCCACACTGCTTGCCAGATCTTAGTTCCCCGACCAGGGATTGAACCCTGGCCCTCGGCAGTGAAAGTGCGGGGTCCTACCCACTGGACCGCCAAGGAATTCCCTGGCCTGGCTATCTGAATACCAAGAATACTGCGGCTAGATTGACAGGAAAAACTGGACTTGATAAAAATAATCAATACAAAATGAAATTAACATTGACTAAAACTGGACACAATTTTATTGTAGAATAAACACTGGCTGAAAAAGAACTACTGATTGGTAACATTGAAAACTGAAAAAGCCGAGAAATACAGACAAGGTAAAATTTGTCGTTTAGTAAAAGTTGATGTAAAAATCAAATATTCAGGGATTCCCTGGTGGCGCAGTGGTTGAGAGTCCGCCTGCCAATGCAGGGGACATGGGTTCGTGCCCCGGTCCGGGAAGATCCCACATGCTGCGGAGCGGCTGGGCCTGTGAGCTGTGGCTGCCGAGCCTGCGCGTCAGGAGCCTGTGCTCCGCAATGGGAGAGGCCACAAGAGTGAGAGGCCCAGCCTGCGCGGCAGGAGCCTGTGCTCCGCAAGGGGAGAGGCCACAAGAGTGAGAGGCCCGCGTACCGAAAAAAAAAAAAAAAATCAAATATTCATGTCAAAATTTAGATCTACAAAGTTTGTGCAGAAAAAAAAATTGGCCTTGGTTAATTACCCACAAAAGAAAGTTCATGATGTCAGAAGCTCCAATGGCTAGTATATTTCATGAAGAGAAAAAATAATACTGAATTATAACTTCAAATGTAAAAAAACTGGAACTGATTCCAGCTAAAATGATTGTAGTAAAAATGGAAAAACAAGACAGTTTAACTGTAATATAAAGTTGATCATGGCATTAAATTGGCATAATGAAATTTGCTCCAGAAAGTACTATGTTTTATATTAAAGATTTCAAATAGAATTTTAAAACTTGGATTGCAGTCACGAGCATGGTCATTTCTGATATTAGCGAGTTATAAAAAGTTGGTTTAGATGCAGAAGTTTTCTCATTTTGATGATTCGGGCTAAAAAGAACTCAGAAAACTAGAAAAGTGTGCACTTAAAACTCTGTATGTGGCAGTTAAACAACTAGAGCCAAGACAGCAAATCACTTGATATGAGCTATTTTGTTTTTCTGAGTCATTCATATAGTACCAATCACCACCAGGCTTCAACTGACACTTTGTTATATTTGTACTCATAAAAATAAAGATCCCCTTCCATTGTCTTTTTTTCTTTCTACCTGTTTCTCATGGTTATGTAGGAAAAGTCAGCTTTTACAAAATAAATTATTATGAGAAAATGTAATCTTTTTTTAAAGAAATCAATTTCTAAGACTCTGGTTTATATAAAATATGGTTTGTGTTCTTGAAGGTTATTTGCACAACACTTGAAATGATAATTATGTAAGTGCCATCTTTCTTACAGAGGAGATCCTTTGGTTTTAATTTGAAAGATTATAAAAACCCTGATATTTTAATGTCAGTTTCTTATACCTCAAAATACGTAGAAAAAGGTAAATCAAGTCAGTTTATATACTTGATACATAAACACAGCAATAAATGTTTCATTTTCAAACATGAAAAATAAATAAATAAAGGTTATCTTGAAAAAAATGAAAATTTAAAGAATCTAAACTCGTCTTTTTTTAATTCTCTATCTCTAGTTTTGCTTTTGTAGCTTCAGTTTTCAGACATTTTTAAATATAGTATTTATCTTTAGATGGAGAAGATCCCATCAAACGTGTAAAATACCCAGGCCAGCAACTGAAGGGAAAATATACCCCCAGCCTCACTTTGGCTTACCTTACTTTGCATATTACTTCTTAAAGCTAAATCTCAAAAGTCTATCAAAAAATTTCTCATGAATTTCTCACAAAAGAAAAGTATTTTTGATTGGGTCCAAGAGTGTTCAGGGACTTCTATTTATAATGCTTTAATGATCCATTTAAAAAATAGTTTTCTAGAAAATATTTTTTTTGATGAAGATTATTGGTGTAAGTATAATTTTGATTTCATGTTAATATACACAAAATCAATGCTTCACAGAATCAAAGTTAACATCTTGCATTCATTCAATAGCTCCTGAAAATCTTTAGTCTTTCAGTTCTAAAACTCCTATTTTTGAGTATTTATTCATGCCACAAGCTGTTGTATTTTCATAAGGTCTGCATAATTGGAGTGCATGTAGCCTGGTTTCAGATATGCTTTTCATCAATGACTATTTTTCCCTCTGATGCTATCAGCTCCGTGAAATCTGTTAATATTCCCACTGAGATTTAGTGCATTGGATTTAATTTCAAGAGAATTTCTGACTTAGCCCAGGTGAACTAAATACAATAAAGGAGGAGAAGGCGGAGACTGCTGGCTATCCCTCAATATCCAGGCTGTTTTCCTCACAGAAAGAGAATCCCTCGCATTTTAGATAACAGAATATCCTATCTTAGCTGGACACATGACCACTCAGAAAAAGGACAATATTTTCCAGCCTCCCTTGCAGCTAGATGTGGCCCTGTGACTAAGTGCTGGTTAATTGACAGTAAGAGTAAGTATAATGTAGCATCCCTTATAAAATAGATAGAACGTGAATTTGTTTTCTTCCCATCCTCCTTCCTGTTGACTGGAACACAAATGTGTTGGCTACTCCTAGAGTAGCCAACTTGGTTTATAATTTAACCTTCAGAGGCTTATGGGAAAGCAATGAGATAGAAGGAGCCTATAACCCTGAGGACTTTGTGGACAGAACCACAATACCAGCTCTGAACTATCTACCTCTGCACTTGTGCCAAGAGAGATAAGCCACTCTCTTTTTTAAAATTTTATTGAAGTACAGTTGATTTACAATGTTGTGTTAATTTCTGCTATACAGCAAAGTGACTGAGTTATACATATATATATTCTTTTTCATATTCTTTTCCATTATGTTTTATCACAGGATATTGAATATAGTTCCCTGTGCTATACATTAGGACCGTGTTGTTTATCCATCCTGTATATAATAGTTTGTGTCTGCTAATCCCAAACTCCCAATCCTTCCCTACCCCCACGCCACCTCCCCCTTGGCAACCACAAGTCTGTTCTCTATGTCTGTGAGTCTGCTTCTATTTCATAGGTTATGTTCATTTGTGTCATATTTTAGCTTCCACATATAAGTGATATCATATGGTATTTGTCTTTCTCTTTCTGACTTACTTCGTTTTGTATGATAATATCTGGGTCCATCCATATTGCTGCAAATGGCATTATTTCTTTCTTTTCTATGGCTGAGTAATATTCCATAATATACCACATCTTCTTTATCCATTCATCTGTCGATGGATATTTAGGTTGTTTCTAGGTCTTGGCTATTGTAAATAGTGCTGGTATGAACAGAGGATTGCATGTGTCTTTTCGTATTATAGTTTTGTCTGTATATATGTCCAGGAGTGGGATTGCTGGGTCATATGGCAGCTCTATATTTAGTTTGTTGAGGAACCTCTGTACTGTTTTCCATAGCGGCTGCACCAATTTACATTCCCACCAGGAGAAGCCACTCTCTTTTTAAAGTCACTTTATTTTGGGTCTATTTCTTCCACATTACCTAACTGATATATAAGGACTAGGATTCAAAAGAAAAATATACAGTTAAGCCATTTTCAGACTTCATGCAGACCTGAATAGCAAAAAGAAAAAGCCTCCTGAAAGAAGCGCAGGCTCGCTTCAGTAACCCCAAGGCTTGAAGACCAGAAGACAAAGGCCTGTAAGAGATATTGTCTAATGGCAGTAACTCCTAAATTCAGTTTCTTCATAAAGCAAGTACTTCATGTTTATAGCCTTACTCATTGTATCCTACCTAATATCCTGTCTTTCCCTTACTAACAGAGCCCTGATTTTGTGGAAGAAAATCCATCGACCTCAGAGAAATTAGGCCCCTTCACCACCCCAACAGATGAAAGATTATAAATCTAAGCCAGTTATGGAATCCCATTCCTTTCTGTCCCTTATTCATGGGCCCAGCTTTCCTTACAGCCAAGCGTAGCCATGTTGCCCAGTCTAGCCAATGAAATGGATAGGTAGCTGCTAAGAGCTCCTGGGACAGATTTTATCTCCTTATAAAAAGATAGCCGTAAAAGGAGAGCTAGCTGCATTGTACTGCCCTTTTCTTTATTACTTGTGATGCCAACGTAAGGGAAAAGATGGTTGGACCACCATGTTGACCATAGGTGGTCACAGGATCGAGTCGACATGCTGAGGAACGAGGGGGAGAAAAAGTGTAAGAGCCTGAGTCATTGCTGACATCGTTGAGCTGCTGACCAGCCCTTGATATCTTCCTCTGGTCTCTCAGTAAACAATTCTGCATCTGGTTTTAGTCTTTAGTACAGGTTTTGTTGTTTTTGTTGTTGCTGCTGCTTGCAATTTTTTTTTTTTTTGCAATTTAAAAAGAAAAAAATCTCAGCATTTTTTTGTGTTACAGATTTCTCTCTTGACTCTTTTCCATAAAGACTTGTTTTCCATGCTTGCGTAGTACTCAGTGCTGACGCTTCTGCCGTTACTCTTGTGCTTCTTGCGTCTGTTGCTACTATCGTCTTTCACTTTTAAATGTGCTAAAGAAACGCTTCTACATAATTTTCTCTACCAATTATGGATTTAAACTGGATTTAAACTATATTTACAATAGCCTATCTGCATAGCTCTAATATCAATCCAGTTTTTGGTATGTCATTCGCACTGCTTTAGGCTGAACTGTGAGGAGTCCACAGAAAGGAAATGGGTCTTTGTGTTCAATAGAAGATATAGCTTTGCCTTGCTTGTTATAAGAGGCCCCAGGAATTCTGGGTATTTGTGTCCCACTAAATCCCCAATTTACTAAAAGAGAATCCATAATTATTACTGATCCTGTCACTATCTACTCATTCGACTTCTCTGAGCTTGCTTTGTTCTCATCTGTATATTAGAGAATGTCACTAAATGATTTTATGAGCTTTTTTTTATTTCAAAATTCTTCTTTTCCAACTTCACCTAGATACCAAATATATAAGCCTGTAAGTTCTTGATAAAATTTCCTTAAGAATAAGGAAGTTAGCCTAAAGCCTGTCTGCCATGCCTCTGGCCTATTTAATGCCACCAATAGTCCACCCACACGTCACACCAAAGGAATACGTGTGACAGACCCAGCTTGGGTTTGCATGTCATCATTTCCTAAGGCAGGAACTGTGGCAAAAACATTCTAAAACTCACTGTGGGTTGATGAGAGACAGGTGGGATGAATGTGTCAAAATATAAATGCAGGATTTGAAATATTTGCAAATTTCCAGGAGAAAAATCATATTAGAGAGGGACGGCTGGTAAATGAAAGTTGAATATAATGATTGACCTGGCAGCCATGAGCTGAAAGTCATCTCAGTGACTTGGTCAGTATGAGTTGAAGAGATTACTGTAGAATTTACATATATAGCTGTTTGGGCCACAGATCCTATCACTACAGAGAGCACTGGTGGCTGATGCCAGAAGTAAACAGAGAGAAGAGTCTGTGGCTTGAAGGGACAGGGTCACTTCCAAGGGCACTGAGTCTGAAAATGATGCTCTTTTTACTAAAAATAAAAAATAAGAGGCTCAGGGAGGAATCAAGGTAGTCTTGCCAAAGAGGATGATTCCTCAAAAAGAAAGAAAGTGGAATTCATGATGAAATTTCATTTTCACTGGAGAAGGAAACAACAGTTTACAAAGAATTCCAATGAAAGTAAACACATCAGCGTGGATGGCACAGAGCCTCTGACTTCTAGAAAAGAAAGTCCCTCTACCCCCATCTCTGGTCTCTTTTTTTTCTCTAATGATGGAGCACAGTCAGTGGGAAAGGGTGTGTGAGAGACTTGGCATTGATACATTGCTGCTAATTGAATGTGTCATATAGCCACATTCATTTTTTTTTTCTTCCAGCCATATTTCCAGATGCTACCATGTATTAGGTACATTTTTGGGCTCTGAGGACACAAAGAGGAAAAAATACATCCCTGACATCAAAGAACTTCCAGGCTACTCTGGAGAAAAAAAGTGGTTTATTACATTAGAGGCCAGAGCCCTAGACTTGTGTCCTATATGGGTTCCAAATAGCAAAACCGGTATGGCAAGAAAAGACAGACCAAGAAATGGGGGTAAAATTGGGTAGGGGAGTGGGATATTGAGAAACCAAGAAAGCTGAAGACAAGGTAGAATGGAGAGGTCAAAAAGAGCTGGCCTGGGCTTCCCTGGTGGCGCAGTGGTTGAGAGTCCGCCTGCCGATGCAGGGGACACGGGTTCGTGCCCCGGTCCGGGAAGATCCCACATGCCGCGGAGCGGCTGGGCCCATAAGCCACAGCCACTGGGTCTGCACGTCCGGAGCCTGTGCTCCGCAATGGGAGGGGCCACAACAGTGAGAGGCCCGCGTACTGCAAAAGCTAACAAGGGCAGGCAGTTGCAACGCCAAGTAACATTGTCCTTGGGAAGGGGCTCAGTGCATATTTATTTATTTATTTATTTATTTACTAAAAGAATGGGTGAATGGTAGATAAGAATCTTTTATGATTTTTGTGCCCATGTTTTTGGTAGGTGGGAAAGCAGACACATGAAAATATAAACATTCTCTATGAATGGGACTGGGGGGAGGCATATTCTGTCTACGGCCAGACACTGAGCCAACACAGCACAAGTAATACTTCACCCAAGCACAAACCCAAAGGTATAACTTTGGAAAGATACCAGCAAAGCTCTCTTTGGTGGGCCCCTCACAGGGACTGGGTCCTGGCAACCCAGGCAATCACCCCATAGGAGGGCTCCTCCCACCAGTCCTGCTTATGCAGATGGAAGCAAGTTGCACTGATCACCAATGACACTGTTGGAAACAGCCAGAATTGGGGTCCATTTGCCCACCAAAAAACAATGATTTTAAAAACAGTAGCAAAAACTTGCTATTTGTCCCAACCTAGAGAGATATATTCCTAAGAACCTGTGGAATTCAACTTGATTGAAGCCCTTTCAAAAGTCACTGAATTGGGACTGCCCTGGTGGTGCAGAGTTAAGAATCTGCCTGCCAATGCAGGGGACACAGGTTCGATCCCTGGTCCGGGAAGATCCCACACGCCGCGGAGCAGCTAAGCCCGTGCGCCACAACTACTGAGCTTGCGTGCTGCAACTACTAAAGACCGCGTGCCTATAGCCCGTGCTCCACAACAAGAGAAGCCACAACAATGAGAAGCCCGCTCACTGCAATGAAGAGTAGCCTTCGCTCACCACAACTAGAGAAAGCCCGCGTGCAGCAGCAAAGACCCAACTAAGCCAAAAATAAATTAATTTTTTAAAAAGTCACTGAATTTCTCTAATTCCATCACTGCCAATAATAACAATGTTCCATCACTGCCAATACTAACAATGTTTTAAAGATTCTGATTTTAAAACCCACTTAGGGCTTCCCTGGTGGCGCAGTGGTTAAGAATTCGCCTGCCAATGCAGGGGACACAGTTTCGAGCCCTGGTCAGGGAAGGTCCCACACGCCGTGGAGCAACTAAGCCCTTGTGCCCCAACTACTGAACCTGCTCTCTAGAGGCCGTGAGCCACAACTACTGAGCCAGTGCGCCACAACTACTGAAGCCAGCGCACCTAGAGCCTGTGCTCCACAACAAGAGAAGCCGCTTCCATGAGAAGCCTGTGCACTGCAATGAAGAGTAGCCCCCGCTCGCCGTAACTAGACAAAGCCCATGCTCAGCAACGAAGACCCAACACAGCCAAAAATAAATAAATATAAATAAATAAATAAATAAATAATAAAGTAGCCCAGTCCCTGCCAGGAAAAAAAAATAAAATAAAACCCACTTAAAACACAAACAGTTCCATAAAAGGATTGATAAACACTAATCTTTAGCCTTTTCAGATGAAGGAGCCCCGTGATAAGGTTACTGCGGGGCAGCACAAACATTCCTCAACAGTTTAATCATTTTAATCAGTATTTATATGGTTTTTTTTTTTTAAATCACGTAGCTCATTGGTGCCAACTGAGTTTTAGCAGGAAGCCAGCAGTGAAGTCACACTACAGAGGCTCTCGGGAGATTCTTTTGAACACAGAAAAAAAGTTAATGTGTCAGCCATAATGTCTCCTGTTTTCCATCAGTATTTATTTCCATCCTTCAGAAAAACTGATAGTTCAATATTTTTTTCTGGATGAATTGAAAGAAGAACAAATATTAGCAAATAGTTTCATTGATTGAAATGTACTCAGAAAAGGCCCATGGTCAATGAACTGTGAAATTTTTCACTGAAGAATAGTAATATTTTGCAAAGATGAAACATATATAGGAAGAATTTTACGCATTGCACAACTTTTTCCTACATTAGTAATGAATGAATACGAGTAAGAAATGAAACTAGCTTTTGATGAGATAATTATGGCAGGATATTAATTTGTGTTTGTTCTTAGTGCTGTCGGAGTGAATAAGGAGGCATTGTCTTTTCCCATCTCAAGAAGCCTTTGTGTTCTGTGTTTTACACCCTGAGCCTAGGAATAGCTTTTGTGTTGGGAAGCTGAAGTTTAAGGCACCTGGAAATCAACTCCCTGCTACCCAGGGAGGATAACGGGTGATGGGAGAGTGGGGGTAGTAGTGGGGTGGAGGCAGAGCTGGCCAAGCGATGAGAAGAGTGGGAACCTTACCCTAAAAGGGGGGTCCCAGTGGTAGAAGGTCAGGTCATCCTGTGGATGTGAGGGCTGAGGAACATTCCAGAAGGAACAGCATATGCAAAGATCCTATGACAAACAGATACACAGTACATCCAAGGAACTTAAAGAAGAGAGGAGGAGCAAAGTAGGAAAGCATGTCTGAGAGATAGGGAGGGGCCAGTTTTTACAGGGTCTTGTACCTTGTGTTAAGAGATTTTGGTCTTTTTCTTGAAAGCAGTGGGAAACCATTGAAGAGTTTTAAGCAGGGGAGTAATGCAATCACATTTGCTTTACAGGCATTTTATCTTTACAGTAGTTCTATAAGGTAAGCATAAGGGCAGGCTCATGCAGCTAGCTTGGGGGAAGTTTAGCAACCCTGTATTCTCCATCAACCACCCCACATAAACATGCATTCTTATCAGACAGAAAATAAAACAAAACAAAAAAACAGTGTGCTGACTATGGAAATGCAACTTCTAGACAGTCCTTAAGCACTCCTTCCTAGCACCTCTAGACCTGGAACTGCAACTACTTGTGTGCTATTATTATTATTTTCTGAGATAAAGAAATCAAAGCGCAGAGAGATTAACTAACTTGTCCGAGATCAAACAGCTAGCCAGTTTCAGAGAGAGGATGTGAATCAAATCTGATGAGAGTTCTTGCAGCAGATGTTGTTAGTACCCCACTCATATCCCCTTGGCCCACCTAGGAGAACACCTGCAGATAGTCCCCCCAACATGCCCACCTGGAAGGTCCCCTGCAGATATTTTCCCAACATGCCCATGGGCTTCTTGCATATCTCTGCATGAGGGCCTTCTCTGGCCACTGGAATTCATTTGACCTGTGCACAGGAATTTAACCTCATAGAAGTGACACTCAGTCAATGAGGACAAGAGCTAGGAAACAAAGAGCCCCGCTTGCTTCTCCTCCCTCAAGTGCTTCTGAGGTATGTTCCGCAAGTCTCTCAGAGGGTCCCCAGCAGGAATGTGTCTCAGCTGCTCACACAGGTAACTGGATCATTAATTTACCCTTTATTGGCTCTCCTCCCTTCTCTAATTCCCTTCCTTAACTCTCCCTCTGTGCTTCCTGGAATCAACTTCTATACAAATTACTTGCACCTAAATCCTTGTCTCAGGGTCTGCTTTTGGGGGAACCCAAACTAAAACAGCTTTTAACCAGTACAGTCTACTGCATCTCTTATTAGTGGTTGGAGAATTTCCCCCAAATTCCCTTATTATGAGATCAATTTAGTGAGCATTTAATGGGTACATGACCCTGTACCAGCAGGTACAAAGGAACCATTATGACACTTATTTTGTTCATTACTTTGGGCAGAAGGTGACAACTCCAAAGAGGGAATGAATAAATGATAGAAAGAGAAAGATGACGATATTGTGTGTAGGTGGCTCTGTATGGGGGTATGATAGAGCAATAGCACTTATTTTCTAATATATTACTTTATGCTCTGATTCCAGGATATTAAATGTCTCCATCAGGGAAAGTAATGTCATGCTATTAATAATTAATAATATACACTCTTGGACCATATTACCCTATTAATTCTAGTTCTATATCAGTTGAATACAAATGCTGTTCAGTGTTTGGATGATTTATCAAGATATGAAATAAAGCTTGCCAAATCTTTAGCTATAGTCATAAGTAATTTCACCATCTTTTATTTCACATTTTCTGTTTAAAAGGCCATATATTGGCAAACTTGTCATGGATGTACTTTACTCCTCAAATTCTCTTTTGAGCATGAGCTCTAATCTTTAAAAGTGGCATACGTTTCATGACTTTTCTAAAAGTATAAGTCCAATGACATGGTACAGAATCCTACATGAATATTTCATAAGATTTGCAAATCTACTTTACTTTTCTAGTCGTCCTAAGAGGAAACACCAGATGGCTTGGCGTTAGCCATGCCAGCTTCTAGAAAGGAGTAGAGTTTACTTCACAGTTGACTGAAGACCCTGACTATTCCAGTCCTGGATTTCCACTGATTTCTGAGTGTCGTTAAAACAAGCCTCATGGCTTTAATTAAAACAGCATTTGTGTAATTCTGTGTATGAACACACAGAACTCTAGAATGTCCCGGCATATTGTCACCATTCCTAGTGTGCTGAGGTCTTAGGGTTCCGAGGGGTTGACATGCAAGCCAAGGAGTCTAACTTACTAGAATTCTCTGGACATGGGGGCAGGTTTTTGGAGGCACCCAGAAGTGGAGGAAAACTGTTGTCAACTCAAACTGCCCCCAAATAGCAATGGTGAGAGAGTCTTTGGAATATTTAGTGTCCCATGAACATCGGATTTCTTGCATTCATGCTGGGGAGACTTCTTCTGTAATCGTGTTATACTCTAGCAGACCTAGGGTTAAACTATTCTGGAGTCATGACAAAGGCATGGCGTGAAATGTGGGGTGAGAAAAAGGCACAGAGTCACAGGTTCAGTGATTGGGAGTCAGTCTATCTAAGCTCTCCTAGATATGCCAAAACATTTGAGCTAAGAGGTAATGATAGGAAAGAAGAGAGACAGAGACAATTCATGCAGATGCTTGGGAGATAGAAGCACTGAGAGGAAGAATTGTCTGTTGACGTCATATTCCACTGATTGACATTTCCAAGAAAGAAACTAGAGCTGATCGTGGCTCAAATTTCAAAACAACTGAAGAAGAATGAAAAGCTGTACTGGGTGATGAAAACCCGTGTAGGTGACAACATGCACCAACAAATTAATATGAAAGGAGGAGTGAAACAGGGCCTGGATAGGCAAAACAGATGTCACCTCCAACTGAACACACAAATAGCTCACAGCATTATTTTTCTATCTTGATGAAAAATTTGCAATTTTTACGTTGGTGCAGACCAAAGGAATTAGCAACTAACACATCTCAACTTGCATTACGCTTTCCGTGAACTATTTTGGTATGTTTTTTTACAATATCATCATGCTTACAATAGTTACAAAAATAACCTCCCCTCCCTTGTGAAGCTGCCTAAGAGAAGCACCCCTCACCTTTCCCCTCAACCTACATGACATCCCAATTATCATTCGCTATTTTTTTAACGCTTTATCAAGGGATAATGGACATGCGATACACTGCGCATACTTGAAGTGTAAAATTTGACATTTTTTTGACATTGTGTCCACCTGTGACATCATCAAATTACCCTGGAAACTTTTTTCTTTTCCTCTGTAATCCTTCTCTCACATTCCTCCCCCTCCCTAGGTACCACTGATCTTTTTCTGTCACTATAGATTAGTGTGCATTTTCTAGAATTTCATGTAAGTGGAATCTGACAATATGTACATTGCCTGGCTTCCGTGACCACATAATTACTTTGAGATTCATCCATGTTGCACTGTGTCTCAGTAGTTCATTACTTTTAATTGCTCAGTAGAATTCCACTGTACGCATATACCGTAATCTGTTTATCTATTCACCTGTTAATGGACATTTGGATTGTTTCCAGTTTTCATTACTACACGTAAGTTTGTTACAAATATTCATGTGCAAGTCTTTGTATGCACATATGCTTTCATTTCTCTTGGGGAAATACCCAAGGAATGGAATGCCAGGATAATATGTTTAACTTTTTAAGGAATTGCCAAACTGCTCTCCAAAGTGGTTATACCATTTTAAATGTCACCAACAGTGCATGAGAGTTCCAGTTCCTCCACACCTTTGCCAACATTTGGTATGCTCAGTCTTTCTAATTTAAGTAGTTTTAGCAAATTAGCAGTGGAATCATGCTGTGATTTTAATTTGCATGTCCCTAACGACTAATGATATTGAACATCTTTTCATGTGCTTATTTGTTATCCATATATCTTCATTGGCGAAGTATCTGTTGAAATCTTTTGCCCATTTTTCTATTTGGTTGTTTTCTTATTACTGAGTTTTGAGAATTCTTTCTATATTCTGTGTATGTTTTTATCATATGTATGTTTTGAAAATATTTCTCCAGTGTGTGACTTATCTTTTCATTATTTCAAAGTATTTTTCAAACAGCATAAGTTCTTAATTTTGGTAAAGTCCAATTTGTCATTTTTTTTCTTTTATGGATCATTCTTTTGATGTTGTATCTAAGAAATCTTTGTCTAGCCCGTGTTCACAAAGATTTTTTCTGATGTCTTCTTCTGGAAGCTCTATAGTTTTAGGGTTTACATTTAGGTCTAGGATACATTTGAAGTTAATTTTTGTACAAGGTGTGAGATATGAACTGAAATTTGAAATTCTTTTTTTTTTTTTTTTTGCGTGTGGATATCCAATTGTTCCAGCATTTTAAATAAGTTCCTGGGTGATGTTGGTATTGTTGGTCTGTGGGGCCATACTTTGAATTGCACTGTAATAAAAGATATGCAAGTGAAAAAATAAGGAAATTCTTAATTTTAAAAAATGATTAAAAGAAAGGAATTGCAATCATAATGCATTACTTGGCTCTGCAGTTAGTATATGTATAGTTGTATTAGTCTACTGGGGTGCTACTGGGTGGTTTAAACAACAGTTCTGCAGGCTGGCAAATCCAAGATCAAGATTGTTCCTGGTGAGGGCTCTCTTCCTGGCTTGTAGATAGCTGCTTTCTTGCTGTGTCCCCACATGGAGGAAGGCAGTGAGAACTCTGGTCTCTCTTCCTCTTCTTATAAGGGCACTAATCTCATCATGGGGACCCCACCCTCATGACTTCAGCTAAACCTAATTACTTCCCCAAAGTCCCATTTTCAAATACCATCACACTGAAGGTTAGGGTATTAACATATGAATTTGCAAGGTGCAGGAGAGATGCAATTCAGTCCATAGCAATGGTCATAATGATGAAAGCATTTGATTATTGATTTCTCTAAAAGTATTAATAAAACTAAAAAGGGAGAATGAGAATGGTGGGAAACAAACTAAATCTCCATCTGTCAAAAGAAACTCTATACATAATGCCAGAAATCGGTAACTCAAGAAATAACAGTGTAATGCTATTCTTTAGTGATATGAAGGCAGCTACAGAGCTGGTGGTCTCTACTTACTATTGGTTCTAAAGAGTGAATAGATCTAGGGTTCAGGAGAGTGTGTGGCAGGAGCCTGCTGTTTTTAATTATCAGTCTTTTAGTATTATTTGATTTTAACAGTGTATGTTATTTTGCTTAAAATAAAAATTAATTAGATTTGAAAATACAGGCACTCTATACAGAGTTTGGTGTTTTTGAGTAAACTTAGGTCTTTTTTAGTTCAATGTTCTAGTGAAGGGCAGAGCTGAATAAGGCTTTTCAGGATAATTAATCCAAATAAATATGGAAAATAGGCCTTTAATTAATTAATCAACTAATCTACCTGTTGGAATTATAAGCACCACATAGACCCGAGAATAAGGTTGCCAGATTTAGCAAATAAAAATAAGTATGTCCCATGCAGTATTTGAGAGATACTTATCCTAAAGTATTATTTGTTGTTTATCTGAAATTCAAATTTAACTTGGCTTCTTGCATTTTATCTAAAAACTCTATCCAAGAGGTAGGTGATTCATGAAAATTGCTAGAATGGAACACAGTGGGGGTGGGAAGTGGGAGATTTTTCATTTACTCATCCTGCACTGAGGTGCCCCAGGGTTGATCTCAGGGTATTTCTGGGGTGAGATCCTGGTGTTGCAGCACTTTTTTTTTTTTTTTGGTCCACTCCAGTCCTACCAGTCTGCCATTAACAGTTAGAGCACATGTACTTATAACAGGAAATGGTCAAGTTGCAATCCTTGAAAATGAATCTTGGCCCCCAGAAAGATAATTTCTGAGGGCTAAGAAAGAAAGTGGCCAGAAATGAAGCAAGTGTACATTTCTGTTACTTTTTACTTCATCCAAAATGTGGCATTTGAAGCAGGAGAAACTTAGGTCTATGGTTTCATATTTATAGTTCAATTGTGATGCTACACCACATTCTCCTCTTCTGTAAGTGTAAAAACTTAGAAATTATTATGGAAAATTTTAAACATATACAAAAGTAAAGAGAATAATTTAATGAACCTCCGTGTATTCATCACCCCAACAACCATCAACTCATGGCTGGTCTTCCTTTGTCTCAATTCCTATTCTTTATCCCTCCCCAGTTATTGTGAAGCAAATTCCAGACATCATCTAATTTCATCTCTAAATATTTCAGTATGTATTTCTGACATACAAGCACTCTCCCTTTTAAACATAACCACAATAACCTCATCACAAACACTCCAAAATCAACGATAATTCTAAAAAGGCATTTTTAAAAATACTTGCTAGATGAAACAGAAACGCTCTCCTAGGATTTTAGCCAACACAAAACTTTCTGGTATTAATTAAACGATGTGAACAAGTTTAAATACCATTCTGGTACCACTTCAGAGGAGGTAAATTCAAACACTCCAACTGGGTATTAAAATAGCTTGCTGTTTTAATATTGAAAGAAATATACTACTGTTCAATCACTCCTCGATCGGACAGATATTTATTGAATACCTATCTTGCTAAGCACAGGATACAAAGATCGACGCCTTTGCCTTTGAGGCATTGTGGAACACGCAGGTTTATATCCAAGTACATGTGATACAAAGCAGAAGGAATTAGCCACAAATAAGGGTACAAGGCAGAACTAGCAACTTAAAAGAGTTCTAAAGGATGTGTGCTCATTCTGAAGTAACAGAGGAGGACTTTTCACTGGAGAAATCATCATGAACAAAGGTATGAAGAAGACAAAATCTCCTAAATTATTCATTCTTCAAGAGCAAAGACTAGGTCTTTCACATCTTTGCAAATCTCCTGCCCTGGCCTGTGACACCTAGCACAGTGCCCGACATGCATGGACATTTACTGAAGAAATGAATATTAAATTCACTTTTTACCTTAGTGATTATTAATATTAATTCTCATCCAGTCCTAAAAGCCTATGTTATACTGTATTGTTTTCGTGCACGAAGACCATGCCACAGAACCCCTTCAACCCCCATGAGGAAGAGGCAAGCCTTAAGCTATTTTACAATGAGGGATCGATAGATTGCCCGGAACGTTCTCAGGAAGATGCCGCTTCCCTTTATGCGCTAGTTTCTTTCATATGCTCAAGCATTTTGTTGGTGAAATTTTGCTGATCTCCTTTATTAGTTTAAAAGATGATCGAACCGGGCTTCCCTGGTGGCGCAGTGGTTGAGAGTCCGCCTGCCGCTGCAGGGGACACGGGTTCGTGCCCCGGTCCGGGAAGATCCCACATGCCGCGGAGCGGCTGGGCCCGTGAACCATGGCCGCTGAGCCTGCGCGTCCGGAGCCTGTGCTCCGCAACAGGAGAGGCCACAACAGTGAGAGGCCCGCGTACCGCAAAAAAAAAAAAAAAAAAAAAAAAGATGATCGAACCATCTGTGGTTCCCCCCCCTGCCGCCCCCACTCTGCTATTGTGACCTGCCCATTCACTTTCTAATGAGCAGATATGAAATTTGCTTTACTGACCATTTTCTCTGAAAATAAAAGCCAGAGTGAAGCTTTGCTAACCATATGATTGAAATTTATTGCCCCTGAAAGGACTGTGTGTGTGTGTGTGTGTGTGTGTGTTTAGGGTTTGGATGGGGCTCTAGATTAAAACTTCAATAGCTCTCTGTAATCATTACATGGACTGTACTGTCCTGAGTAAGATTTAATCCTGTCTGTTCCATAGGAGAGAAGGTCTGCATATTTACCAGCTGGCCAGCAGTGCAGTAAATTTATATGAAGTTATTTTCCATATCATTTTATTTATTTATACAGGCCCGATTAGACCCTTTCAAAGGCTTAACTTAGTGTGGCAGTTGCAGACAGCTAGTTTACACCAAGCCTTTCTTGGCAAGACTTGAAAGCAAACGGTAAATGGTGTAAACAATTGTACGTGATTATACACTGCCAAATAATGTGCATCTGGGAAGGCAAACAAAACTTATTAAACAGACAACAAATAGCTGAGGTAAATATCAAATATGTTAACTCTACAAAACACGGGGCTGTATCTCGTCAAAGTCTTATTAACTCGGCACAGCTGGATTAAAATAAAAAGCACCATTTAGACTTAAAAGCAAGGGATCCCCAAGTTAAAAAGTCTGGATTCTGTTCCTGTCTCCATCACTAATTCACTGAGTGACATTGATTATTACTTTGATTTTTGTTTGAGTTTTCCCATCAATGGCAAAAGAATTTCAGGGCTGCTCCTGAGAGCATAGGAGAATGGTCACCATATGCCTTCCCTGGAAGGGAACACAAGAGAATTGCTGTCTGGTTACCTCCCAATTTATCCTGCAATCTCCAAGAGTTTGATGTCCTCTGGAAATTGAGTCGGCCTAAGTAAAACTTGGTAAAGGAGATGACATTCTTAAGTTAGGTCACCACCGCGGCCGTGGCAGGCTTCGGAGGTAGGCAACAATATGGGGACATAGTTACTAATGACCAATTCTGCTTCTGAGTCATATGGGAGAGGGAAGCATAAAAAGGGGGAGACCATGACAGCCCCAAAGTAGATAGTCATGCAGGACCCTTGTCAAACCGCTCTACAGCCAGAGGCGTTTGGAACCATACATGGTTATGGCCATCTTTGAGTGTTTTTAATAGAACTTGCTTTAAAAGCAAAGCGTTGTCAGTGAATTCTTGTACCTCGTTTTACCTACTCTTGTTCCTTTCCTGCCTCGTGCCCTGAAATGTCATCTACCTCACAACCTAGGGTTCCCACTATTCTCTAGATCAGAAATGTTCAACTTGGCTGCACATAAGAACCATCTAAAGAGATTTTAAAAAATCCTGATGTCCGGGCTTGCACTCCTAGGATCTCTGAGAGTGGGACAGACACATCAGTATTTTGTTAAGTCCCCTGGGTGCACCCACATGGAGAAGCACTGAACTAACGGTCCAAACGGCTGATCATAATTTAAAGTAGTGGTGCTCCTTAATCTTGGAGATTCACTTGAGTTACGTGTGGTGATTTTAAGTCTCACGTTTGCCTGGGCCACAAAATCTGAATATATCCCAGATGCAACTGTTGCATTCTCTACTGCTTCTATCTTAATTCATGCCACTGGCATCTCTATCCTCTACTTCTGCAACAATATCTCTGTTTCCATGGCACCTAGCGTGAGCCTTTGAAGCATAAATCTGATCATTTATCATGCTGCTCAAAATCCTTCAAATTTAGAATAAAATCCAAGGTTCTGACTATGGCCAGTTGGCCCTAAGTGACTAACCCCTGCCTCTTTCTCTCCGGCTTCATTGCCTCCCACTGTGTGATTTACTCTCCAGCCTCTGTACTGTGCCTCCGACATACCCAGCTGGGTCTTATCTCTGGGCCTGCGCACTTGCTCTTCTCTCTGCCTAGCATACTTCCTCCCAGATATACACATGGCTTTGCTCTCTTCACGCACGATTTTATTCCTCACAGAATAACTTCCCTTAACTATATCTATCTCAACTATATCTATCTAACACTTCCTTTCATTTTGTCCCCTTACCCTGCCTGCTATATTCTCTTTCATAGTTTTTGCCACTACCAGAAACTAGCAAGGTAAACTCCTTGCTAGTTTATCTATCGAGTGCCCATTTTCTCCTAGAAAATAAAAACTCTATGAGAGCTAGGACTTTGTTTGGGTGTAACCCAATATCTGGAACAGTGCCTAGAACATAGTAGGCACTCAATACGTAGTGAATGAATGAATGAATGAATGAGTAAATGTCCCTTACTTTCGTCTCACTCTTCTTGTCAAATATATCACAATTATGAGGCTATCGCAGAAAGAGCTATTTAGATCAACCAGGTTTCTCAAACAAAGCAACACGTAGATGCATGTTTGCTCTCATTTATTTGGCTTCCTTTAATTTGAAACCTGAGTTTCCCTAGATCTCACCAGCTCATAAATATATTGAGTCACGTAAATAATCAGTAAAAATTTATTTTCATAGGAAAAGGTGACTGCTCCAAGTTAGGGCTGTCAGATTAAACAAATAAAAATATAAGCTGTCAAGTTAAATTTGAATTTCAGATAAACAACAGATAACTTTCTAGTATCAGTATGTCCCATGCAATTGGGACATAACACTAAAAAATTACTCATCGCTTATCAGAAATTTTAATTTGGGTGCCCTGTATTTTTATCTGACAACATAAATACAAAATGCAGTGGAATTTGTTTTAATACAGGAACCAGTATGAAGTCAGATGAACTGGTTTTGAATCTTAGCTCAGCCACTTATTGGGTATGTGAACTCGGGGAAGTTATTTAAATTTGTCAAGCTGTAGTTTTCCCATCTCTAAAGTGGTGATAATAATACCTGCCTTGTGTGATTATTGTGAAGATTACATTTTAAAACTATCTAAATCACTTAGTTTAGCACCTGGTCTATTACGATCACAAATAATATTACTATCATCATTGTGACCATACGTACAGTGATCAGTTATCCAAGATTTGTCCAGGACTGAGGGGTTTCCTTGGTTGCAGGACTTTCGGTGCTAAAACTGGGAAAGTTCCAGGCAAACTGGGACAGTCGCTCATCTTGGTAGCTACTTAGAAAAAGTTTAGTACTGCTACGCTACTGCTCTTACTTTAAGCTTTAAGTAATATATGAGGATTGTTTTCTATCCATTACCAAGAAATGTCTGGTTGCACTGGAAAGTTTTCCAGCTTCTATTTCAAAAAGCAAATCTATTCTTTTAACCTTAGACACATTTAGATCTGCATTACCGGAAAGACGTGTGTTTGAGTTGTATATACTTAGAAAACCATTCAAGTGGTGCTGTTAAGGGTTGATTAATACACTTTTAAACCATTAACTATCAAAATGGGGAATTTGACTGCCAAACAGTTCTGTGCATTTATAGTTCAGCCTTTTGTTCTCTGCACCAAAAAAAGGCTGTTAAGAAAAAACTTGTTTCACAGATGAAATGGTGCTAATTTATGCAAATACAATGATTGAAGCATCAAGGCTCAAAGAGGTTATATCTTAAATCTCTTAGGTAGGGAAATGACTAGGTGGCTATATAAAAACCTCTGTAATGATAAAATCTCTCAAATAGGTGCTTTCTGTGAGCTGGTACTTGCTAATATGGTTGAATTTGGAGAAAAATACATCCCTTTGGCAGTGACCAACAGTAACTGAGCGGTTACACAGCCTCTGTGTACTGGATTTCCACCTTTAGAGTTAGTTTCAGTAGACAAAGCACAGAAGACTTGGTTGAGGATTAGGTAGCATCTTCGTGATGTAATGGTGTTTCACCAACAGAAGGTGGGGAACAGGAAGAGGGGGAGAAAGGAGGAGACAAGCCCCAACTAGGCAACATCCTCATTTTATAGTGGGGGGAGTTGCTGGAAGAGATTCAAGAGATTGAAGCATTCAAGAGATTCAAGCATATTATTTATTATATTATAATAATATTTGCATATAGTATATTCTTTATAGTTACAAAGATCATCCATAGAAGAGCTAATAATTATCATTTAACTCTTGAACACTAGAAGAAGTGGGAGGAAGAGATGGGCTGGACAAAAGCAAACTAAAACATCATCTTTCTTTTTTATTATAAATTTATTTATTTATTTATTATTTATTTTTGGCCGCATTGGGTCTTTGTTGCTGCACTTGGGCTTTCTCTAGTTGCGGCGAGCGGGGGCTACTCTTCATTGCAGTGCGTTGGTTTCTCGTTGCGGTGGTTTCTCTCGTTGCAGAGCACGGGCTCTAGGCACAAGGGCTTTGGTAGTTGAAACACACGGGCTCAGGAGTTGTGGTTCACGGGCTCTAGAGCGCAGGTTCAGTAGTTGTGGCGCATGGGCTTAGTTGTTCCGGGACATGTGGGATCTTCCCGGGCGAGGGATCGAACCCGCGTCCCTTGCATTGGCAGGTGGATTCTTAACCACTGTGCCATCAGGGAAGTCCCAAAGCATCCTCTTTCTTACCAGAGTTAGTAAATAGTCCAGAATTAAGTCAAGAAACTGAGAAATAGGCATAAAATATAGAGATGAGATGGAAACCACCAGAAGAACTAAACACAGAAATCTTTTTTAATTTTTTAATGATAGAACTGAGTGGGGAGAGCTGAGGTGAAGACAACTGATTTCATCCGGAGCTGCCCTGCTTGACTTACTGTCATGTGCACAGATTACTTAGATTTAAAAAATCAGTATAAGATGGTAGTATTGTGGTACAAAGATGTGGTTATACTGTTCTCCTTAGGCAAAAGTGTGCCATATTCTTAGTCTTGTTGTCTGGTGAGCTTTCAGGAAATTGAATTAGAATTGTTTACACTTTCTTTGTGGTTCAGGGGCCTTAGAAACTACTTGGCAAAATTCAAAATATTAGGCAAAGAGATATTTTAGAAGCGGGAATAAGAAGAAGAGCGAGAAGAAAGGAAAAGAAATCCAAGATCACCTCCTTTATGCCATCAGTAGTGGACAGAGCACCTACCAGCTTTCAATGCCAAGAACCTTAGTGCAGTTGAACCTTGAACAACACAGGTTTGAACTGCATGGGCCACTTACATGCAGATTTTTTTTTCACTGTACTACAAAAGTCAAGGTTGGTTCGATCCAGGGATGTGGAACTAGGATACTGAGGAAACGTGTGTTCTATATATGGAAGGCCGACTATAATTTATATGCAGATTTCCACCTGCACAGAGGGTGGGTGCACTGTTCTGCCCTCAGTACTGGTTATATATGGAGAGGAGCATCTTATCACCTCTCACACCCATGCCGGTCCCCCTGGCTTCCTCTTGTTCTCTGCCTCTCTCTACCTTTAACGCTAAACAATTTATCATTTCTCCTCATTTTCCATTTGTTTTAAATTTTTTCGGACACGCGATATTATCTTCATTTATCGGCTGCTGCATTTAAGAAGTGTGTGCCATCTGCACAGGGCAGAGGATTTTTTTTAAAACCCGGAGCCTCAGTCTTAGCAACAAACCAACGTTCCTCATTTCGAGCAAGTTTGCTGCCAGAGAGGATAAGAGTAAATCCCTGCCGGTCCAGCTGTTCGTGGAGTACAAATAAACACAGTCTGAGAGTGGAAGACTGCCGCTTTGCTCTTTATTTTTCTTTCTGACTTGAACTTGCATTTTCTTTCCCAATCAAGAGCTGTTATGGCCCAACCTGCTTGTGTGAATTAAAAGCCTTCCAAGCATAAAGGAATCCTTCTTAGAGAATCGTGTCAAGCTCAGATGCACTTTATAAGGGTCACGTCTCCAATCACTGTCAAATTGTCTCCTTTTGAATTCGCTGTCTTTCCTCCAGCCACCCCTTCTTATTCAAGGATTTCCTCCCATCTTTGCCTGGTTTCACACCATCCAGCCTGCATTCATTTGCAAAGGCTCTGGCCCAGGGACAGAGAAGTAAGGGTTGGGGGGAGAACGTGAGCCTCTGATGTAGGAAGCCAGGTGGGGGACACCTCTCTCCCCAAACCCCAGAAACTTTGAGCAATACAGACACTAAGCCCTCACGATTGTTGCTGTGGCATTGAACTGTGGTGGCAACGACAGTTGTGACTTCATTGAAGAAAGCAGAACAGCTGGCGAGGCCTGGTGGGTGTGCTCCTAATTTGTGCACAGATAGCTTTGCTGTTGTTCACAATGGGTTCCGGCCTTCAGTGACGGGAGCCAGACAAAAAAGTGCCCTTCTATTGAAAATGTGGCTTCCTCCTCCCCATTGAAGTCAATGTCAAAATTTGCTCTTGTGAGGGCCAAAGGGTTGAGCCCAACAGTTTTAAAAAAGCAACACGCACACACGAAAAGGCTGTTTTCAAGGCTGACCACACTTTTCTCATGAATCCTGAATGCCTACTGCCTTCTCTTGGCTGGTCAGTGTACAGAATAAAGCTACGGACGAGATTTCTGAAAAATGCTGGCATCTCTAAAAACATGATTCCTTTATTTCCAATTATAAATTTAAGAATTCTCTGCATTTGAGAAATCACTCTTGGGTCTACGTGAAGCCAAATGATGCCTTTCTAAGACTTGCTGAAGTGAAAGGAGCAGGGCAGGTGCACACAGGGCCAGGTGGAAGTGGGGGAGATACCTCGGTAGTTAGCTCACACCTCTTCAATTTCATTGGTCTTGACTATCCTGTAACCCTTCTTTTATCATGTTTTTCTTCTAGTGGACATTTGTCACTTCTTGGCCACCCAGTGGCCATTTTCCCTTCTTAGCAGTACTTGGTGATTCCTTCAGGAAATCTCTCTTCCTTCTCAGCACTGTGGCTTGGGAGGGATTAGACTTCATCTCCCACTCTTAGGCATGAACGCTGCTTGGCTTAAACCAATGAACTTTTCCCATTTACCTACTCAACTCCTCCACTGGTCCTCAGATAAGCCAGTAACACAGTCAAATCCATCAAGACACAAAGAGACATTTGAGACCTCTGAGAAAGACTAACTTTCTCTTTCTTCCACAGGTACTACCAGAAAAGATGCTCATTGTTCCTCTGGAAGATGTGGGAGGAGATCTGAGGTCTGGAGTTGCTGCAGCCATTTTGTTGCCACAAGTGGAGACCCTGGAACTGCCTGTGAGGAGAAGGGGATGGGAAGGAAGGACAGTATGGTGTCTGAGGATGAAGCAGAGACAAAACAGAGCCAGCCCCCTAGGGTCCTTGTTCGGATTGCTAGATGAAGCCTTAACTGAGGCCAGTATCACCTGTGGACATTTTCATTGTGTAAGCCAAGAAACTCACTTGATTATTTAAACCAGGTCAAGGTGGCTTCTCTGTTGCTCATGATAAAATAGTTCCAAATGATATAAGTCCCTTGTTAAGAATCCTCTATATCTCCCCATTGTCTATAAAAATGAGCTTAAATTTCTTAGCTCAGCATTTGAGATAGTCCACAGGTGGAACAGAGCCAACGTTTTTGTTCTGGTCAAATTAGTCTTATATCAGTTCCCATCATGCTCATTTTCTCTGCTTATTCCTCCTTAAAGGTCACTGCCCTTACATTTTACATCTTCTGTGGTCTTCCCAGGCTATACTTATCTCTCTTGATCTATGTTTCCCCTCACACTCTTCCAATTATTACTTAAACTGCTATATTTTCTTTGCCCTTTTTGTAGGCTCTCTTACATTGTTAACCATTTTAATGTGTGTTTAGCTTATCTCCTTGTGAGCAGATATGATAGCTTTCTGATCAATGTCTATCTCCTTGCAGCTGGAACCATGCCCTACACATAGTTGGTACTAGTTACTAGCTACATGCTGGATAGTTAGTAATAGTCATGTTTTTTGATCAGCATCGACACAAATGGTTATGTCTGGGTAAGGTTAAGGACTCAAATACTACTTAGATACATGAGAACAATAAAACCAGGGGAGTCTGGCTAAATAATTTTCACTTGAGAGTAAAATGGGGCCACTCCATTTTAAGAAAACCATTTAGATGAGACGAACTTGGTTAGTGGAGTATAACCTAACTCTTAACTTTTCAAAATACAGGGCTCGTGGAAACAAATGAGGTAAACTGATTTGCCTAATACATCTCTGTTAGGAAAACCCACTGGAGCTTACTCAATTATAAGCAGGTATCAAGTGGCCATATAATATAGCCCTATAACTCGAGAGCTCCCTGTGGTCAAATACATCTGCCAGGAAGGCATGCAATTTTGTGGTCCCAGTTCCCAGCTCTATGCAGAGCCTCTGTGTGATGACCAGTCAGTCAAGAGGCACCCCCACCCAAAAGCCTGCAGAGTGGCTGTGTAATGCTGTTCATTTCATCATTTCCTGCCTCGCTTTCCACCTACGGTCCCTCTGGCTTCATGGAGTCTGTTTACAAAGAGAAGTAAAGGTCCGTATTCTGTTTGGCCTCCATGTAGGTTTTATGGTAACCCTTTAAAGCTTTATGACATTCTAAGGTATATTCCCCTGGCATTCCAGCATGATCCACAGTACAGTGGAAACAGGCTGTGCTTAGCATTTCATAGCCTGAACATTTAATGACGTCACTCTGTGAGATGAAGGGAAAGCTATAAGAAAAATCCAATTTGGGCTGCTCTAGCCCCAGTTGCCTTAATTAGCCTCCATTTTTAATGTAATGAAAGGAATAAACCTAAAGATGGCCAGCTAGGAAATGTATGAGCTTTCAGGTGTGCTGGGTTACTGTAATTTTTCTGCTAGCAGAAAACATTGTTAAGCCAGGGAATTGCTCTCTATCCTGAGAACACAGGCTATAATGAGAAAGAAAGGTACACACATAAATTTTTTAAAAGGCATTAAGTATGCTATCCGGTACTATCACCATCTTGGCATCTCATTCTTTCCAGAAAGCTTAAGCACTTTCTCTCTGTATTGGTTCCTCCCTCTTGCTGTGAGCCTTACAATTTTGGGAAACATAAATATGCAATATTGAGCTGGATTGTATCCCCCCTTCACTATAAAGCTGCATTGTCTAATGTTGGCATCCCTTTGGAGTAATCTTTAAGCAAAGACGCATTTGGAACATCAGATAGAACAAGGCACTTTTTCTCCTAAGTGTGGGCTTTCTTCTTCTGAGTAAATAGATGCTTCAAAAGCAGCCGAGTCTCCGTTTGGTGGATCTGAGTAGGTGTTTGATATTTGCACTGAGAAATATTGAATTCCTAGAACACCAAGAAGTGATTCAAGAATTTTTTCACAAGTCACTTAGACTTTAAATCAATTATTTGCATATTTATGAGCAGAAAAGAGCACCAACCATCAACCCTACCTTTTCTATGGGCATGTCTTATGATACACAAGAATCATAGGTGATACGGTTAAAAAAAAAAGTAGATTAGGCAGAAGGCCCTCAGGGTGATTAACTACCCAAACCTGTAACATCTGTGGAATTAAAACAGTCACAGCCTTTCTAAGGTCTCTGCTACGTTGTGATCTGAGAGTTTGAATCATATGCCGTAAGTCAGCAAGTTACTTGATGGTTGGTGGGCCTAGCCAGTCTCCAGCATCTACTCCCAAAGCAACTTTATTGCCCTCTTCCTTAGGTAGGATATGCAGTAACTCTGATGACTTGTTAAAAGTGTCTTTCTAGAAAAATGGCAACTTCTGTCCTCTCTCACCTCCCTGCCCCGTAAAGACAGGGAATGCTGCTGACAGATATGAAAAGTGAAAAGATTTAACAAAGGGGTGGTGTTTATGATCAATCGCTCTTGAATGTCAAGGTCACTGTGGTTGTGTGACCTGGGGCACTTTGACCGATATGAGCCTTATTCTTTCCTTCCTTCCCTTATTCCTTCAGCTCCTCATTTATTCAACATTTATTTACTATGCGTCAGGCTCTGGTCTAGGCAGCAGGGATATAATGGTGAACTAAACCAAGTCACTGCCCTCACAGAGCTTATATTCATTCTGATGGGAGAAGGCAGGAGAAGACAGACAATAAGCCATAACACCTGATTGTTTTTAGTCAGTTTGCTGGGACAAATGAAGCCACTTGATTCTCATTCTGTGGACAAGACTTTATATTTAATTATTTTAAAATAGGGACTCTGCCTTTTAATTAACCTTTATAACATCTTCTGAAGGGCTTATTCTGCAGCTTTCCTTGGGGCAACATTCAATATGAACCGGAGGTAGCAGAGAGGCAGGGCTTCCTGCACTTACTAAGCTCATTACTTGCCGAATTCATTTAACCTCTTAAAGGCCTCAGTGTGGCAATAATGCCCTCCTGTGTTAATCTAAGAACCAAATTGGGGTGAGCTCTGGGACACAGCACTAAGAAATACAAAGGCTAATCCCGGGGATGCTGATTAAGGCGCGGTAATGTCACAGTGACAAGAAACAAGAGGGGAAGTAGAAGGTCATTTCTCTCTGAGTTTCTCTTTGGCTTCTAAGGGGGTCCAGATTCAATCTAACATGGCACCATTGACAGTTACAGAAAATGCGTCAGACACTCGCCTAACCATATATCTAAACCCACAGACTGGTGACAGACACTGTTCCCTCTGGGCTCATTCATTTCCTTGTGGGTCCCATCACCTCCAGCAACGGGCATGACCAAACCAAACTGACTAGCCTGAAGAAACCCCACCTCGCCTGCACCTCCACAGGAATCCTTACTCAGTTTGGGCTCTGAACATTGAATTGTCTTGTGTTCTTTAGTGTCAACGTGAATATTTAAAGATACATAAATGATTGCTCTTAGTGGAAATTGAACGGACTATTGGTGAAATAAAACTGCAGGTAGAATATATCTTTCTCGATTTTCAATCTGTTTTGGACTGAAGTCAAGAAAAGACTGTATTAGCAAAAGACAACTTTGCCTAAATGTGAGAACAGTTGGCTTTAAAATATATATATATTGTTAAGTATTCACGGAGTGGCTAGGAACCAGGAAAGCATTCAGTGGAGTTTTCCATTCCACTCCCCACATCTTGTTTGCAGTGTGTACTTTTTTGTCTTAAAGCACCCTGCTCCCAAGTTGAGAGAGGTAGTCTGTCTTTCTTATTTCTAAGTAAATAAAACAATTAAAGAAGAAACAAGCAGGATCTTGATTTGAAGAACAGATAAGTAGATTAAGACATGTTAAGCTAACAGAACCTTTTCCCCTCGAAGACCTTGTCGTTGTTAGGGATGACAGTCTGGTCCTAACCCAACGCAGATGAAAGCTAATTGACTATAATTCCCCAAGCATGGGAGTGAGGCTGGGAAAGCCCAGGAACAGAACTCAGGCTAGAGATGGAATGATTCTATGTTGCTTCTGCAATAAGTGTGAGATAAACTACTGATACAAGCAACAACACGGCTGAATCTCTGATTCCATTTACATGAAGTTCAAGAATAGGCCAAGCTAATCTATGGAGTGTTCAGAACAGTGGTTGCCTCTGGGAGGCGGTTATTGACTGGAAAGGGGAATGAGGGAACTTTCTGGGGTGAAGGGAACATCTTAACATCTTCAGCTGGGTGGTAGTTAGACAGATGTGTACACATATGGAAAAGTCAGTAAGCTGTACCTTAAGATTTGGGCACTTCAATGCATGTAAGTTATATCTCACTTCTTTTTTCTTTTTTTTTTTTTTTGCGGTACGCGGGCCTCTCACTGTTGTGGCCTCTCCCACTGCGGAGCACAGGCTCCGGACGCTCAGGCTCAGCGGCCATGGCTCACGGGCCCAGCCGCTCCGCGGCATGTGGGATCTTCCCGGACCGGGGCACGAACCCACATCCCCTGCATCGGCAGGCGGACTCTCAACCACTGCGCCACCAGGGAAGCCCCTCACTTATTTTTAAAAAGGGCATCACCCTTAGGATCCACCCGAGGACAACAATATATTTATAACATTTGCCAGTCTACAAAGGACTTTTGTATGCATTATCTCTTGATTCTTGCAAGCACCTCTGAGATTAGATGAGGAAGGTCAGGTGCATCAGATTTAAAGGTAACAAGGATGTGCCAGGGACACCAGCGTGTCTTAGTCACAGTGCTTCTCAATGGGGCGCCGATGGCATTTGGGTCAGGACGTGTCTCACTGTGTGTGTCTGTTCCATGGATTGCAGAACCTGTGCCATCTCTGGCAAACGCCCTTCCCTGAAGATGAATGGGCTGAGCAGAAACTCGTAGGAGCACACTACCGATCCTGGCAGAGAGCTCCTGTGCTCACAGCATCCCTGGATAACCGGGCCTGAGTGCCAGTTAATCACTAAGTCACAGAGGAACCGGAACCCTGATGATGAGAGGGCTTTCGTTTGGGCACTGATGCAGGATGGGATGCTGGGCTATGTCTTCTGCTTGAGCCCCTGTTTCTGCATTGGCTTGAGGCCCATCACACAGATCCCTTCACTTTATCATGGGCCCAGCATTGTACATCCATCAATGTGCTATTGGGATGGGGCTCGAGCTCACAGTCTGTTCCCTGGAGGGCCTGTCCTGTGACCATGTTCCTTTCCTCTGCTGCTCCACTAGAATCAAGTATCTGCAACTCCCTTTGGCCCTGGAACATAGGAGGTTAGCCAGGATCCCTAACTTTGTCATCCCCCACACCCAACCCCGCTCAGAAGTGAAGCCTCCGCCATTGGCAGAACCTCCCGCAGGGCCTTCTGCTCAAGATCACGTGATTATAGGTGATGGTGCAAGGGCTTGAACCCAGCTCTCCTTACCTCAAATCTTGCTTTTAATCAGCTACTCCCTGGGTTGGCAAACTATGGCCCATGATCCAAATCTGGCCCACTGCCTGCCAACTCAAGGATGTTTTAAATGCTTCAATGGCTATGTTTAAAATGGTTATAATGGTTGGACTTCCCTGTGGTCCAATGGCTGAGACTCCACGCTTCCACTGCAGGGGGCGCAAGTTCGATCCCTGGTCCGGGAAGTAACTTGCTGCTTGCCTCACGGTGTGGCCAAAAAAAAGAAAAGGGGGGGTGGGTTATATATATATACAATTTTGCCTCTTGGCTCACAAAGTCTAAAATATTTACTATCTGTCTCTTTACAGAAAAGTTTTACCGACCTTTTCACTGTCATAATGCTTTTTTCCAGGGTAGGACTCTGACAGGGTTTATGAACAAATCTCTCTTGGGAGCAGTTGTGACTTCTCTTATGCTGCGAGAATAGGACAAGGGACGAGAAAGAGATCAACTTTATTAGATATCAACCAAGCCTATTAGGGAACAAGGAGAGTTAGATGTTAAATGAGGGTGTGGGGACAATCAATTGCGTACATGGTTCCATCATTTTAAATCAAATAGTTGCATTTGATCTTCTCACCTGGGCTCCTCTCCCCATGACGGCTTGATGACCAGCTTCCACACTGAGCTGGTTGACTTTAAAAAAATCACTCAAGAAATGGCAGAAGGACCCCAATGTAAAATGTTAGTAATCTGCCTAAGTTATTGGATTTTTGCCTTGGGGTTCTTAGGACCACAGGCCGTTCATCCATCAACAGACATGAGAATAGAGAAGAGGAGAGAAGAGTCCCCTCTCCCAAGAAACTTCCCGAAAAGTAAACAGATCTCTACCTTGCAGCTGAGGCAGGAACAAGAGGAGAGGCGTGTGCCCTTGCTGGAATGGAGAATGTGAAGCCCAGGCTAGGTCTGGGTTCACCTGCCGGGTGAGCAAAAACCAGGGGGAAGGGCATTCTAGGCAGAGAAGAGCATGGACGTCTATTGTGTAGCATCTATTGTGTACTTTTTTTTTACAGTGTACATAAAAAATAAAGTAAATAAAGGCATGGAAGCAAGATGGAGCATGGGGTGTTAGAAAACAGTGAAGAGCCTAGTAGAGCAGGCACCAAAGGTGAATGTGAGGGCAAGAGCTGCCCTTCGAGGTCAGCAGGGCCAGACCCTGAAGGTTCCTGTAGGTCGTTGTCTCAGGTGGGGCTCCCCCAGAGGCAGCCCCTGAGACAAGGCAAGGTAGAGTCAGGATGGCCACAACCCCTTGCTACTTTTCCCGCTGAGAAGTGGGGTCTTATTCACGACCCCTTGAAACTGGGCTGAACTTAGTGACCTGCTGACCAAAGGAATGTGGCAGAAGTGACATTCTGAGACTTCTGAAACTAAGTCACAAGAAGCCTTGTAGCATCTGCCTAGGTCTCTTGGAGCACCCTCTCTGGGAGCCCTGAACTGCCACGTAAGAACTCCAATGACCCTCCCACTGTCATGTTAAAGAGACCGTGTGTAGACCCTCCCAGACAAGTCTAGCCTTTCAGCCATCCCTGAAATCCCTGCCAGAGAGACTGGCACATGAACAAGGCTGTCCTGGATACTCTGGACTTTCCCGGTTGTAAGTTGAACACCTATGAGTAACCTCAGTTGACACCACGTGGGACAGAAGATGTGCCCTGCTGAGCCCTGCCCAAATTCCTCACCCAGAAAGTTGTGAGGGAAGAGAAAATGGCTGTTGTTTTTGTCCCTAAATTTTGAGGCAGCTGTTACGCCTAGCAATAGATAACCGCATTCATTTCCCAGGGCCGCTGTAACAAAGCACCACAAACTAGGTGGCTTAAAACAACAGAAATTTATTGTCTCACAGTCCTAGAGGCCAGAAGTCCAAAACCAAGGTGTTGGCAGGACCAGGCTCTCTCTGAAGTTTCTAAGGGAGAAAACTTAGAAATGCTGGAAATCCTTGGAATTACTTGGCTTGTAGACATATCACTCCCATCTCTGCCTCTGTTGTCATGTGACGTTCTCCCATGTGTCTCTGTCTTCACGGCATTCTCCGCCCTGTATGTGTCTCCCCCCTCCTCTTATAAGACACAAATCTTATTGATTAGGGCCCATCCCTCATCTCAACTTAATTACATCTGTAAAAACCTTTCCAAATAAGGTCACGTATACAGGTACCTGGGGGTCAGGAATTCAACATATCTTTGGTGGGGACACAGTTCAATCTAAAACAATAACCAAAACACAAAGACTTGAGTACAAGTCATTCATCTGGGGGATGATTCTAGGAAGCATTGGTAGAGGAGTGGGAGAGAAAGACAGAGAAGAAAAGGAAGCCAAAATAATGTGCATTATGGGGTGGTCGCTGCTGTGGGCAACTGAAGTGAGTCCCACTGGGAGCATCTGGGAGATAGTATGGAAAATACTTCAAAGTTCTTCTCTCTCTTCCTCTCCACCCCCCTGCCCCAGGGGCCAGGAAGATGGAGAATTTATCCTTCAATTCCCATCCATCACTGGCTGAGAGCTGCTCCCCAGGAGCATTAATTTCCTGACACTTATCGCTCACAACTAAGAGAAATCCCTCAAGTGAAGAGTAGTAGACGCTTACAATAGGATGCTGTGGGCATATCCTGGAACAGCGAGTGCTAGGGGATATGAGTGCGGCACTGACCACCTTTGCTACAGCCATGCTGAGGAGGTGGAATTTTATTCTTGAGGCTATGGAAGCTGGAGGGAGTGGTGAATTGAACTATTTAATGCAACAGAGCGATGTGTTCAGATTTGAATTATAAATCACTCCCACGGGAGCTGCAGGGGGCTGGACTCTCCAGTTAGGAAGCTGTATCTGTAATCCAGGGGGAAAATCACAAATGCACAAACAAGTGCAATGGTAGGTCAGATAGAGAAGAAGCGATCCATTCAAGATATGGATAGATGAGGTAGAACCAACAGGAAATACAAAAAGAAGGTAAGGATAAATTTGAGGAAGTTCTGGGACCCTAAATGAACTCTTGACATTGAGCTAAACTAAAGGTGCAATCTTATCTTTCATTCAGATGGAATACAGATGTGATACCACCTTGCCTCAGGGCCCTTGCACGGCTGTTTCTCTGCCTGCAACATCTTCCCCCACAGTCACGTGACCCACTCCCAGGCATATTGCAAGTCTTTGCTACCAGGACCCCCTTTCAAGAAGACCTTCCCTGACTCCTTAATTTAAAATCGCAGGCTACCTCCCCCCTGTCATTTCTCCCTGTTGCCCTATCCTGCTTTATCTTTCTCTGCTCGGCACACTCTGACGTACGTTCATTTTAATTATGCATTTGCTTATTGTCTGTTTCCTCCTACTCAAATATGAGCTCCACAATGGTGGGATTTTTGTCATCGCGGCATCTAGAATAGGACCTGGCACACTGAAGGATGTCAGTACTTGTTGAATGAATGAACAATTTTAAAAAATGTTGTTAAACACAAACAGACTGTAGCTGCTTCTGTCTTCTAAGGGGGAGGGATGAGGGTGGCACAATTTATAGTCCAGGAGAAATAAAATTCTATATCACTCCCTTTCCCCTGCATAGATGAAGGGATAAAGAAGGGGAGATGCCTGGGCAGAGTGCAGGGAACATTTAAAAATATACATGGGGAAGGCCTGTGGTTAGCTGGGGTATAGCAAGAGAAGAGGGAGAGTGTAGGCATTGTTGGTTTTGAGAAGGAAATAGATCAAAGAAAGCAGCCAGTGAAGAGCAGCTACTTCACTCAGTGTGGTAGAATGGGTAGAATAGCCAAAGGGAGTCTCAGACTCAGTTTTATGGTATTTGGAGTTTCTGCCATGTAAACTTACTCTGTCTCCTCAAAAACATTAGTAAAGTTTGCTACAAGCACAGGCCTTGTGTGAAGTTTCGGGAGGAAACGAGGAAAGGGCTGGAATTCTATATCTGGACTGACACATTATGAAGCAGGGACAGCAAACAGAGAACCTGAGATGATACAGAAATGGGATTCAGAGGAGGCGGAAGAATGGAGCCAGGCATGACCTTTAGATTATGGGGCCCCGAGAATTTGTGGAAAATTTGGGAAATGCTTTGGAGTGAAGACAATCACTAATCAGACCAGTCACTTGGACTGCCGTAGTACAGTACATTCATACGGTGCTTTATAATTCAGAAAACGTTTCGCAGACATTATGTCATTTTTATCTTCACCCTGCACAACAGAGAGTTTGGGTAATTTGGCCAAGACCACTTGAGTGTCAAAGCTAGAGCTGAACTTCAGCTCTTTGCACTGGAAGTCAAATGCATGACTACATTACTCCTAGCTTTTGTAGATTCAATATTTGCGCTTTCAGCTATTTGAGAAGTTCAAGTGATGCAGTACCTTGATACTTTTGCTGTGGCACAGCTCGAATCTGTTCCGGGAGGCTGGTCTGCAGGAGGGAGGCCCTGAGCTAGTGAGTGAGTCTGGCCACTTGCCTGGTAACCTTGGCCCTCCTCAGCTCTGTTGCTCCAGCCTGTGGTACATGGTGGAGGGTTTGTAGGGTTGGAAGGTCTCGGGATCTATCTATGGCAAAGAGCAAAGGGCTAAAACTTTTCTCTTCTAACATGTTTTCAGGAGGGGAACTTAGAAGTTGCTTTTAAAGAAAAGAAAAAAAAAGATGTCAATTTCTTATGCTGTATTTGGGTCTTCCATGGTTAAAAGCATGAATGGAGCATAAGTCTGGGTTTGGAAAATTTGGGAAGATATATTTCCACAATCCTTTCTCAGTTTAAGCTGTTGCTATGATATCTTACCCAAAGTATCCTGACTCTTTTCCCAAGAGATTGCTCTTCTTGGAAAAAATGCAACAATACTCAAGTTAAAAATGGAGTATGGGGGCTTCCCTGGTGGCGCAGTGGTTGAGAGTCGGCCTGCCGATGCAGGGGACACGGGTTCGTGCCCCGGTCCGGGAAGATCCCACATGCCGCGGAGCGGCTGGGCCCGTGAGTCATGGCCGCTGAGCCTTGCTGTCCGGAGCCTGTGCTCCGCAACGGGAGAGGCCCCAGCAGTGAGAGGCCCGCGTACCGCAAGAAAAAGAGAGAAAAAAAAAAAAAAAATGGAGCATGATACAAATTACTCTTAACACTGCTTCTTTTGGTGGAGGAAGGCAGGCATTTGTAGTTCTGATTAAAACTGGAGCAAAAATATGTTATACGGACCCTAACTGAAATGAGGGAGAAATGCCACTTAAAATTTTCTTTAACATATATGCTTATGAAGGAGGTTTGTGGAATGAGAAGTAAGCACACCTATTTTTCAATCCAGAAAGTAATCCACGAATAGAACCCAGTGTGGCAGTGGCATAAAATTTAATTATTTACTCAGATCCATTACACCTGTTTCCCCTCCTTTCTGTGAATGACGTTGATGTGCCCTGAACCACAAAGGTAAATTTGTAGAAAATTAGCACTAAATCTATTTCTGGTTAGTGAGACTGAGTAAGTGATTCCTTGCTTTCTTCCTTGTACTTTATTGCTCAACTTTTAAAATTATGAGTGTGTAGTATTAAATTTCAGAACAACAGAGCTATTACAAATTAAAATGTTATCATTTCATCAGGGTACAACCTGGAAGGCAGAATCGCTATGAGTTACAGAACTCAGGATCGATTACAAAAAGTAGACGGTACACCATAGCGAGAGGTGCTGGGGAGAGAAAAACCTGAAAGGAGGACTGGGGATGGGAGGACTCAGGTTCCAGTCAATCCTAGAAGCCGAAAACATCCCATCCCTGACCACCAAGAAGCTGCTGTGGGAGAAGATGTTGTCCTTGGGGCTCCAGAGCCAAGCATCTGGTGATGGGCCAGAGGTCAGGAAGCAGATCAAGATACAGAGCACAGGAGACAGAACAAGCTGGAAACCTCCAGCACCTCCAGGAATGCCTGTCCAACTGTGATGACCATTCAAGTTGCAGCTGTTGCTTCCCTTCCTCATGCAAATTCCTCTTTGGACAACTTTAACCTGGAACCACACAGGGAGGAGATTCTGGGAAACAAGTTTCCATCTTAACCAAGCTGACACCCAACCCCACAGATACCACGAAGCATCGTATTTATTTGATTCTGAGCAAGGTCCTTCATTAAATGAAGCTGGGCATAAGAAAGCCCATATATAATCCGTTAACCCCATTCTTTATAAATTGAAACCTCTGGCACAGCCTCTGGTGTACCTACATCTTGTCACAACTTGTCTTAGCACAACTGCAAGAAGCTAGTTATTGGAGAGGGGCTGTTTGGACTGTGGAAATAGCAGTATTTTCCATGCATTGTGTGTAGACAAGGAAAATCTAAATTGACATGCTCATGTTTTTACCCTCTTAATGCTGTAGAATCAAAATCTCATGAACTACAAAGCTGCTTCTGTTCTGTTCATACATCATCTACTAATCAGTGTCAGATCACAGAAATTTCATCGTAAGATGTACCGTGTGAACAGCCAGAAAAATGTCTAAATACTGCTTTATTTTCATCCCAGTGTTTCACACAGTGGTTACCCAACTGTCTGATAAAATGATACAAAGACTTTGGTCTTTCAATATCACTTATTTTCCCCATACTTATTAAGCTTCTACTAGGTTCCATCCAAGTGTGTGCATTTAGGATTAAACAGCGCATGATAACGGAAAACTTTTAACAATGGCACCAGGGCACAAAAGAAGAGAAAACCCCCAATATTCAAATTGGTTGTGTGTAAAAGTCATTCCCATCACTGTCACTTGAGAATCACCAACCTTTAAGACTATATCACTCTATGATATTATTGGAAGTGTAATTAATATGTACCAGATTAATTTTGATCATGTTGTGTTTACTTCCCCACGTATACCTGCTTTGTGCTTTATATACTCATGCTCTAGAAAGCATTGTCACATGGTCAGGATTTTTAAAAAATTTAAGGGATCCTGCATGTTTCCACAGGAGGGACTGCCTTTTGTTCATCATTCTATAAAGAGTCTTGTTTTATAATCACACAATGAGTTCTTGGAACATTCTATTTAAAAGGATAAATGCAGGGTTGCAACAAAATAATGTTATTAAAATTTGATAACCTGAAAACATCCATTTGTGGTTTTTAGTACTTAAGGCTTCTTCAAGATAGTACTTGCAGTTGTCCTAAAGTGCATTATTTATGACTCTAGAGGAAGAGTAAAGAATTATAAGTTATTAAAAGAAATGTTGACCAGTACAATACAAACAGTGTGATTGCTTACGGCTTTCGCTTAGCTTAACCTTCTTTTTCGCCCCATAATATAGTAGAAAGGGCATGAGATTTGGAGTCTGCCAGATTTGGGTTCAAAATTTTCTATTCCTTGATTTTTTAGCCAAATGACCGATGACAGTTTATTTATCCACTCTGAGGCTCAGATTCTTTACCTATAATATGGGAATAATAATTTTTAGTTTGAGCCAAATGATATTGCTGCTACTCAACCATTTTTGACTTATAAAAGTGACAATTTAATGTGGTTCAGCCTAGAATATACATTACAGGTTGGTGGGGAATTAAATATTCCTGAAGGTGAGGCACTTGGCTCACCACCAGCAACACGGTCAGCATTCACTGGATGCTAATTCTCCTTTTTCTAATTTTTAATTTTATTTATTTATTTTTGGCTGCGTTGTGTCTTCATTGCTGCACGCGGGCTTTCTCTAGTTGAAGCGAGTGGGGGCTACTCTTCATTGCAGTGCTCGGGCTTCTCATTGCGGTGGCTTCTCTTGTTGCAGAGCACAGTCTCTAGTGTGTGAGCTTCAGTAGTTGTAGCATGTGAGCTCAGTAGTTGTGGCTCCGGGGCTCTAGAGCGCAGGCTCAGTAGTTGTGGTACAAGGGCTTATTTGCTCCGCAGCATGTGGGATCTTCCCGGGCCAGGGCTCGAACCCGTGTTCCCTGCATCGGCAGGTAGATTCCTAACCACTGTGCCACAAGGGAAGTCCCAATGCTAATTCTCTTAATGCTAGGAGGATGTCATCGTGGGGTTCACTTCCCAGGTATCCGACAGAAACCCAAGGCAGAAATTCTGGTCTAGGAGAGGAAACCTGGGCCCTCACTGGCCACCTGCTCCTCAGCCAGCTGTGGGAAGGGACCTTCTAATTCCTCATCTATAAAGTACTGGGAGTTAAAGAATTGCTTAGCCCTTCTCAGTGCTAACTTTTTTGGTTCTGTGATTCCATGTTCATTGACATTGGTTAACTCCTGATTGAATTATGTGAGTTTTGATTGTTTTAACACATGAGCAAGTATTTGGGTACTCTCCTTAAATACCTGGGTTTTAGAGTTCATTATGGTTAGTGTGTGTTTTGCTTAAACAACACAGCCATTCTCACAGTCATTCTGGAAGGTGACTGTAGGGTCAAAATCTACAGTAGATTTTGACTGTAGGCTCAAATGTGCTTTGTGGAATCATAAGTAGTTGGGAGAGGCAGGGCACTGTCAGCATTTATCCATTCATTCCACAAAATATTTGTGTCTGCTATTTGCCAGCCACTGTTTTGGGGACGTATGAAAGTGAACAAAACTCCCTGATCTTTGTAGAGAGAAAGATAGATGGTAAGCAAGAAATCAACCTAATAATGAGGGGAAAATATATTAGAAGCTGTTGGGACAGGGGTGAAAATAGAGTAGGGTAAGGTGCTAGGAGGCCAGCAGTGACCCAAACACTTTCAACCCCTTTTTGTAGTTCTCAAGATAGAGATTGGTCCTTTCTGAGCTTCCCTTCTGGCCTTTGAGAGAACCCTACAGGCCACATTGATTCCACTGTGCATTCAGCAGCCACCAGCTCCTGGTGGCAGCCACGGGGAATGGAGTATTACAGACCCCATGAGGCAGAAAACACTCACTCCTGCAAACTATACACCCACTGGAAATGACACATAATTTAGTTACATGTTCAGCTACATCTAGCCATTGAGCACACACATACACAGGATAAAGACTAGGACAGATTTCCTAATTTTTTGAAAACAGGGTTCCTTAATTTTATGTTAAAAAGTAGCCTAGGGGGACTTCCCTGGTGGCGCAGTGGTTGAGAGTCCGCCTGTAAAAAAACTTTAAAAAAAAAAAAAAAAAAATAAAGTAGCCTAGGAAGTTCCAAGAAAGGTAGAAGGCCTCAGAGTACCAAATTCTCTTACCCTTGCTCTAGCCAGTGGCTTTCCAAGTGCCCTCCTAACAAGTAACATCAGTATCATTTGGGAATTTGTTTGGGCTACAAATTCTCTGGACCAGAAACTCTGGAGTAAGGCCCAGCAATTCGTGGTTTAATAAGCCCTCCAGGTGATTCTGATCCAAGATCATGTTTGAGAATCACCGCTAGACCATACTTATGAAAATAATTGATAACAAAAATAATGTTTTATAGTTTTAATAGTCATTTTCTCACTTGAGCTGTGCTACAACAGTATAGAATCAGCATCGCAGACACGCACATGAAAAAAGCAAAACAAAACAAAACAAAAGAGGATACTTAGATTCAGAGAGTTTAAGTGAGTAACCCAGGATCACACAGCTAGTGAGCACTGAAGTAGTGTCTTGGTGTTCTGTTTCCTTGTTCCTTCCGAGCTCTCTCCATTTCATTCTCAGCTCTTTCTTCTTTATCCACAATCTATATATACTGGAACTGAGATGCCAGCTTTATACCCTCAGATCAGTAGGAGACAGAAAATAGAGATCATAGTTGATATGGCAAAATATTGTTGACAAAAATCAGCGTCTGAACTGTAAGCTTCTTCAAGTGAAGGGCTTAGAGTTGCCGTTCAGTGTTTCTCTCTTTAATAAGAATAAAAGACCTCGTAAAGTTGGAAAATATTCACTCCAGGTAGCCTCTCGGGCTAGTTAGTGGTCTGACTGCTGTTTCCAGGATCCTTTGCAAAGGCCCCCGAGCCCAACGCACGCCATTGTACCAGAAGGGTTCACTGGCTGGTGGTGAAGTGTCTGTGTGGATGGTGTGGTTTTATGAACCACACTGCCATCTTCTGGGGATCTCACCCATAGCCAGCTGTTCCACTTTTAGTGCCAATGTTCCAAGTCAAAGATGGGTCCACTTATCTCAGCTGGACCTACCTATTTCAATGAGCGGAAAAGATGACAATGATGATGATGATGATGGTAAAATACAGAGGATACTGTGGTTTACAGCTGTTCTCACTGTTTTAAAAGCACATCCCATAAAGAGTACAGCTGAGCAAACAAAAAAAGAGAAGAAAATACACAAGAGAGTTGCTACTATTTTTAAAAGGTGGAAGTGGATGGAATGGCCAGGGGGAGGAAGTGAAGAAAACTTGAAAATATATGATCTTCAGTGATTGGCTCTGGAACATGGGATCATGGGCACTTTGTAAATTTTCTTCTTCGTTTTCCAAAATTTCTACGGTAAATGGTTTGTAGGGTATATTGTGGACTCTATTAGTTTGCTAGGGCTACTGTAACAAAGTACCACACGATGGGTGCCTGAAAACAACAGAAGTTTATCCTCTAACATTCTGGAGGACAGAAGTCTGGAAGCAAGGTGTCAGTAGGGCCATGCTCTCTCAGAGGCTCTAAGGGAGAGAATCTGTTCTGTGTCCTTCTCTCAGTTTCTGGTGTCATCGGCAATCCTCATCATCCCAAACTCTGCCTCTTCCGTCCTCACGTGGTGTCCTCCCTGTGCTTCTGGGTCTCTTCTCCTCTTATAAGGACACCAGTCATGTTGGATTAGGGTCCGCCTTACTCTGCCATGACCTCCTTTTAACTAATTACATTTACAATGACCCTGTTTCCAAAGTCACATTCTGAGGTTCTGGGAAGTGCAGGAATTTGGGAGACAGTATCCAGCCCAGTACATGGTCATTGGGTTCAGACATCAGCTCAGCCACTAATGAGCTGTTTCACCCTGAGCAAGCTGCTGACTCTTTCCGAGCATCCGTTTTCTCATCTATAAAGTGAAGCCAAGAATATCAACCCCACAGGCCCTTTGAAAGGATGAATGTAGAGGGCTTAGCATGTGCCTGGAGCAGAGTAAGTTCTCAGCTGGAGACAGCTATTTCACTCTCAGGAGAAAAAAAAAAAAACGCTTAACAAATTTAAAGGGGGGAGAGAAAAGGGACACAATCTCTAGACCAAAACACGCCATTTAAATCCAGAGAACTTGGGGGAAAACAATTTCTACCTTTCTCTCTCACAGTATATTTAGTACTTAGTTAAAAAAAAAAAAAGAAATTTAGCCCAGGAGATACTGGGTTGTGGTTAACTGATTGTTTCCACTGCAAGAGGTAGTATTTGGGTCTGTTTCAGTCTCATGTGAGAGGCTCAGAAGAGAGACACTCTTTTAAAATCTAAGAGTACCTGCAGCTCCCTTTCCCGTTCCCCCCACCCCCCTCCAGCCCTGTGCAAGCCTGACTCTCCAGGACTAGGTTCATTCTAACTTAACTTTATGGAAGTTTAGTTAGAATGTCCAAGACCTTTAGTGTTAATAGCAGGGACTTGTCAGAAAGTAGCCCCTTGTCAACCTGATTAAACTTCTCTTCGTTAAGGTTGGGGACTAGGGACTTAGAGATATGTTATCTGGGAAGACTATGATATTGACTTATTAGAAATCATTACCACTTTAGCATGCATCTGCTTTCCAGTATATTAGAAGCTCAAGAGACTAGGACATTCTCAGGGGAGGAAAAAAGTTGAGAAATTTCCAGAGGCTGACTTGCTGCAGGGTACATGTTTACCTGAGAAAAGGTGGTAACTGGGAAAAAAGACCCTGGGGCATCAACTGTGGTATTTACATGTGCAAAATGTTTCATGGCTCCTCTAAAAATGTCCATGTGGCTCTGTGTATACATATGTTTACAGAATGTGTAAATAAATATGAGTAGAATATGAAACACATGTGCCTGTGTTTATAAAATATGCATCCACTTATGTTAATGGAATTACTTCCATCTGAGAATAAATGGTCATTGTCTGCAGAAGCACTAGGAATTAGGGAGATTCCTGGAATTTTTATCCTTACGCTTGGAGAAACTGAGTCACTAAAGTAATGTTTTTGTCATGAAAGGCAGGAAATGTAGCTTATGCCAACATTGAAAACTTTATTGCTTAAAGAGAATATAAGTTAGAAAGAAAGCTACTCTCAGAAATCCTACTTTCACAGCAGAGGAACTTTTAAACTCAAATTCACTTCCAGTGTTCGTTGCAGTAAGCGTCCCATGTATTCACATGTCCAGTTTTAGCAAACTTCTTCAGGCCTCCCAACAATTTGATGTGCATAAAAATCCCTGGAGACCTTGTTTAAAATGCATATTTTTGTTAATTATATTAATCATGTTGCACAATACATCGCTAGTAATTATTTATCTTATAACTGAAAGTGTGTACCTTTTTTTTTTTTTAACGGGCTCTAGGCACACAGGCTTCAGCAGTTGTGGCACGTGGGTTCAGCAGTTGTAGCTCGTGGGCTCCAGAGCACAGGCTTGGCAGTTGTGGCTCACGCGTTTCATTGCTCCATGGCATGTGGGATCTTCCCTGACCAGGGCTCAAACCTGTGTCCCTTGCATTGGCAGGCGGATGCCCAACCACTGTGCCACCAGGGAAATCCCGAAAGTGTGTACCTTTTGACTATCTTCATCCAATATATATACTGGATATATCCAATATATAACTAACGCTGCTGTATATTATATATGAAAGTTGTTAACAGAATAAATCCCAAGAGTTCTCATTATAAGGAAAAAAAAAATTTATCTTTTTCTTTTATTTTGAAGCTACATGAGATAATAGATGTTCACTAAAATTATTGTGGTAATCATTTCATGATATATGTAAGTCAAATAATTATGATGTACACCTTAAACTCATACTGTGCTACATGTCAATTATATCTCAATAAAACTGGAAAGAAAAATGAAATTAATTAATTTAAAAAATAAAATGCATATTTCTGAACCCCACTTCCAAAAAGTCTAATTAATTAAGCCTGGGGACCACACTTTAAGAAACATGGCTCTAATGTCTGAGTGGTGGAATGAGGATCAGTTCTTTTTTTTAATGGGATGTGGGTAGGGAGGAACGTTTATATAGAAGATGACACGCAAACAAAAGGGAACAAAAGTCTGTCTACTCAGTGCAATGCCAAAACCAGTTCCACTGGATGGCTAATAGGAGTTAAAGTTGTAGCTCAGCTGCTCAAACACAGGTCTGCAGAGACTGAGGTCCTTCTTCAGACAAATCAGCTCATGTAGCCACAGCTGCATGCTAATCCAATGTCCACCTTTGGAGAAATAGGGCTTAATTTTAAAATTATGGGTTGCAAGCTCATGATATCAATCTAATGGGTCTTGAGCAACATTTCTTAAAACTTTTGTTTTGAAATAGAGATACACAAGAAGTAGCAAAAATAATTCAGAGAGGTGCCATGTACCCATCACCTAGTCTCCTTAAAGGCAGCACCTTATCATCTATAGAACCTCATCAAAAGCAGGAAATTGACATTGGCATAATACCTTCACTATTACAGATTACTGACCTCACTCAGATTTCACCACTTTTTACGTGTACACCTTTATGTGTGTATGTATAATTCTATCACATGTACAGATTTGCATAACCACCGCCACTGTAATCAAGGCACAGAACTCTCCCTCTCTATGGAAGTTGATGTTACCCCTTTATGGTTACCCTCTCTCCTATTCATAACCCCTGGAAACCACTGATCTGTTCTCCATTTGAGCAGTATTTTAAAAAATGAAATAGAATAGAACAAATGGAAAATAAGAAAAGAGAATAGAAATAAGAATGGAAACTAAGAGAAGAAGAAATAGCTGAGTGCATTTCAAAGGGCAAGAGGAAGTTTTGATTTGGGAGACTTTTGTTTCTGTTATATGTATGTATGTATGTATGTATGTATATACTGGGCTGTGTTAGAAAATATATTTCTTAAGGAGAGTAACAGGCAAGAAAAAAAATTGAGAAATGCTGTGATATTAGGCAGCCTGCATCATCGGCAAAAGCTTCCTGCTTCCTGGGCTCACAGTCACTGAGTAGAGGCTTTTTCTGTTGGGTGGTATCTGCTGTTGTCCTCCAGGCCCTTAGTTAATGACTATCTGTTTCACATTTGGATGCAAATCCACCATCTGGACCCTAAGTGTTTGGATATTTCTGCTCAGTCCTGCAGACCAGGAGACAAAGTGAACCAGAAGCAGGTAAAGGACCATGAGGGACTCAAGGACCATACAAGTTCCAGGCTTCCCTGCCCGCCTAGGCTCCCTTGGGGTCTAGAAGCTAACAGAAGCCAGCAGATAAACTCAACTCTACTGCCACCCCAAAGACTGTTCCAATGAGCAGCTAAGGGTGTTCCTGGAACATTTTTTTCATTTATAAACCAATTTGTGGTGTGTGGTTCATACTCAGGCAATTTCAGGAAAACTTAAAAGGTTCATCACAATTTTAAATAAAAATATTTGTTAACGTTTTAAGTAATATAATTCACATTATTGACAGGGGTAATATTTTGGTAATATTTCACCAAAAAAAAAATATATGGCTAGAAAGTAAATGGATTGATGCATAGGCGAGGTTCCCCACTTGTTTTCTTTTCATGTTCCTTATTCCTAATGAATTAGAGCTTATTGTGAATGGCACGTGTTTAGTGACTTTGTCAAACACGTTCAGAAACCACAGGGCTATTTCTCTGTAGGATGCCTGTTAGCGCCCTGCAGTTGTGATGTGGATGGGCTTGTTCTGCCCAAAAGCTGAAATATGGAATGTTTCAGCTCAGGAGACAGTGGTGAATGGTTGCGTGCCTAATCCCTTCTTTGGTTGCATATATCCCTGGAAATAATTCCTTCACATTCTGTTGCAACATTTGGGCTTGAGTTTTTAAGTATATCCAACCTTATGCCATCGATCTATTTCACCAACGAGCAAAGGAAAACACCTAGAGTTGGGGAGAGTCCAACTCTCAGGGACTGAGCCGCTTACAATAGAACTTTGTCATCTTACAAAGTCCAGATAGGCTACTCTCAATGCTAAGAATTTTTACAGCCTGAAGTGACTGAATCAGGTACTGCAGGGTACTGAAAATTTCACTGCCAGATGTCACTTGAACAAACTTTATGAAATCACAGAAACAATCTTTACTAAAATCATCATTCTTTACTTTAGAACCTCGTGTGAGCATTCTTTACTTTGACAGCTGTTATATTGATTTTGGAAGAGCAATGTCGCATGTTTACTGTCATTTTTTGCCACAGCTTTTTCTTTTTCAGTACATGCATTTGGATCACAGGTGCAATTTTCTCCATTTTCTTAAATACTGACTAAGGATCAGAAGCATGCTATCGACCATTGGCTGTTCTCTGGGGATAACCCTGAGTGTGGATTGACATTTGATGTAGCCTCTTTTCTTTACCTGGCAATGTCCCTTGTGGACACAGAGCCGATACCCCATCAGAACTGACCCCATGGCAGCTTTTCCAGGTCACATCACATCTCCCAGGTTATTTAACCAAACAGCCACACACACCATTTTTCCATAGCATGGGTTCTCATTGGTAATCAGCAACAACAAAGTCATTAATTCTTCTCCCTCATACAAACACTATGGCAGGGACCATGGTTTGTTGTCCCCACACTGTTTCCTCCTGGCTTTTCCCAGTGTGTCATTTCCAGGCTAACGTATTTAAGAGCTGATATGCATCCTCCGTCTCTTTCCATGCTGCAGTGATCTTGGAAGACCTTGTTCTACATGGCCCAGCTACAATACAGTAGGGGGTCACCCAGCTGCGTCAGACTTTATAAAGGCACAGTTTCAGGGTTTATTTGTTGTTACATGTAGTCTAGCCCTACTTGACTTTACACAGACCAAAAGTTGATTCATACTTTGGACATGAACACTTTTATCTGGCTTTAAAGTAAACTATCTGCTTATACACATATGATAGCAATGGCTTTTCCACATTTTTACACCATTGAATTTTATGTGATGTCCACAGAGATGTTTTATATAGGAATTTACTCTGCTGTTTCTCCTGGCATGACATTTACAAATTTGGGACTGATTTTACAAGATTCTTGGCAGCAAAGCAAACTACTTGTATTTATTAAAAGAAGTAGGAATTTGAATGGTATCTCTATGGTTTTGGTCTCTTCTTTGGCCTTAGCCACAAAATTGAATACTGCAAAACATTACTTTGTGCTTATCCTAGAAAAACTCAATTGTTCTACTAGAGAGTTCAGAGTGTTTTGTATAAAAATAAAGCAAGAGTTTCACAAAGTTTCATAGAAGACAGTACATGCTCAATTTGACTTTTCTTTTTCTGTTTCTTTTGTGAAACAATCACTTGTTTGATCCACATGGACTCATATTCCATATATACAAGAAATTCCTACCCACTGCTTATATTTGGGAAGGTTTTCTGAATTGTAGTTTATGTTACCATGCTCATTACTCTGTTCATGCCTCAGTGAACCATTTTAAAACCAGTAACCCAGTTTCATAAATTGGGAATATAAAATAATTGTTTTAACCCAGGTCCTCAAGAAAGCAGAGCCTGAGACAAGGATTAAAGTTCTGGTAATTTATTTGGGAGGTGCAAACCTAGGGCAGTGAGGGTGAGGGAAGAGGGCGTCTGTGAAGCAAGGAAAGATGTAAATCAATGTGAGGTAACACATTACTGCACTGGCCATGGCATCACAATGAGCCACAAAGAGAAAGAGCATACTGTACAGCAGGTGTGGCCACTTCCCAAGGGGGCTTCTCTGGAAGGGTTATAACTCCATGGAAGAGGGGGAATCTATCTGCCCAACTCCTTCCTGTCTCCTGTATCCCAGTGGTCAGTGTATACCCCTAGATGGCCAAATGCCTGTCACTTCTGGGTTGTGCCATCTAGACCCTTGGTGGCTTCTAAGTCTCATTTTTGTCCTCTGTCAAATGAAGACAATTATATGATCTCCTTGTGAGGTGTTTGGAGGGTTAAACAGGACAAAGAATTTAAAAGCTTAACAATTGCAGGTATTCAAATAAATGACTGCTAAAGGAAAAGATGACAGGAACTCCTAGGTGCTCAGCCTTTGACCAGAGTGCCTATTCATCTATGAAATGATGAGGAACTTGCAACCAGTCAGACAGAAAGGAACGGTGGAGACAGTTCGGTGTGGTGACAGACTTGGAACCTGGTCCAATAATGATGTACAGCTATTTTGACCAAATTCATGAGAGTGGACGGAAAGGATGGGTTCCAAAAATGTTTCAGCCAGAGTAATAATAAGCAAAAATTAAATAACTTTGGAAGGAAAAGACCTGCTCAGCACTGGCCAAACACAATACCTTATAATGGCTTCTTCAGAAAAATGTCTATTTCAACATTGTTCCGGGAATTCAGAGAATGCTGGAAATCACTTATTTTTCCCTGTTTCTGCCTTTTTTTTTTTTTTTTGGTAAATATCACATAGACCAAGAGCAAAAGTTTACATCTCCATCTGTTGTCTCACTGGGGCAGAGCTGTTCCTTTAAACCTGGGAGGTAAGAAAATCAAAGTTCCCATAGCTGTCTCTATTCCTCCACACAGAATTCTCTTATTTTGAATGGCATAATCACAGGTTTCACTACAGAGTGGCAACCCCATTGCATTTCAGCCAAGAAACTCACACTTAGAAAAAATATTTCCAAGCCCTGATGAAAACAGATCCAGTGGTAACACAGCCAAATTAAACACTGAAGTCAAGACATTTAAAAATTGGTATCCTCGTGTTGCATGCTACTTCTTTACATGGCATGCAACTGAATACCTTAAATCTCTGTTGAGTTCGTTAAGAACACGACTTTTCATTCAGCAAATACTCCTTGAGATTTGGTGTAGTGCTATGGACATTAACAGGCAAGCATTGCCTATCATTTGAACTTTCTATTATTTAGTGAAAAATACATGACAGTTAACTAATACAGTAGTGAAAAGGATGTTATAAGGCAGTATGCGATTCTGGACTACTGAGTGGTAAAGATAGCTAACTCCAATGCCAAAAACTCGGTCTCTGTGCAGTGGTGCCAAATCGAGTCACCAAGACAGACTTTTGGGTGAAGTAGAAAAGAATAGCTTTATTGCTTTGCCAGGCAAAAGGGTGGCAGGCTCATGCCCCCTCAAAACTGTGTGTCCCAACACAGGAGGATTCGGTAAGGAGTTTTATAGCAATGGTTCAAGGGTGGGGTTGCTGATAAAGATTAGGGTGTGTGCAGGGTCTGCACTCCTTTAATCTCATCTCAGGTGGTCTCCTAATCTTGATGAGCTTCTTTGATTTCTTTAACCTTGCCTCAGGTGGTTTCTTGGCTGCTCCTCCCTTGATTAAAAGCAAGGATGTAGGGCTTCGCTGGTGGTGCAGTGGTTGAGAGTCCGCCGCCAGTGCAGGGGACATGGGCTCGTGCCCCGGTCCAGGAGCTCGAAAAAAAAAAAAAAAAAAAAAAAAGCAAGGATGTGATTGCCATAAAAGTCAAGATAATGATTATCTCTGGAGTAGGGAGGTGGAAGGGAATTATGATGAAAAAAGGATACAAGATGACATTCTGAGGCATTGGTGATGTTCTTTAAACAATACATTTGTGTTTTGTAAACTTCTACATATGCTTCACAATTAAAAATTAAAAAAAAAAAACCCAACCACGTTAGTCAAAATTCAAAAATCTTATCCTCTTGGAACAAAAAAGTACATAAATAGAAAAATAGATGAATTTCAAGTAAAATCTGAGGTGTAATTAATAATGTACCAGTGTTAATCTCATAGTTTTGATGCATGTCCTATGGTGTGTAAGATGTTAAAAATCAAGGAGGATTTTTGGCATCAGGAGCAGAAAGGTGCTTCAATCTGTCTGAGGAACCAACAAAACTGGGCATAGGAAAACCACAGCACCACTGGAGACTGTACATGTTAGAGTTTACAAGAAAGCACCAACAGAGGAACAAGGAAGGACACAGGAGGACCTTCAAGATGGCAGAGGAGTAAGATATGGACATCAACTTCCCGCCCACAAATACATCAAAAATACATCTACATGTGGAACAACTCCTACAGAACACCTACTGAATGCTGGCAGAAGACCTCAGACTTCGCAAAAGGCAAGAAACTCCCCACGTACCTGGCCGTGTGGCTGACAGGGTTTTGTTGCTCTGGCTGAGTGTCAAGCCCGAGCCTCTGAAATGGGAGAGCTGAGTTCAGCACATTGGACCACCAGAGACCTCCCAGCTGCACGTGATATCAATTGGCGAGAGCTGTCCCAGAGATCTCCATGTCAACGCTAAGACCCAGCTCCACTCAAAGACCAGCAAGCTACAATGCCGGACACCCCATGCTAAAAAACTAGCAAGACAGGAACACAACCCCACTCATTAGCAGAGAGGCTGCTTAAAACCATAGTAAGTTCACAGATACCCCAAAACACACCACAGGACATGGTCCTGCCCACCAGAAAAACAAGATCCAGCCTCATCCACCAGAACACAGGCACCAGTCCACTCCACCAGGAAGCCTACACAACCCACTGAACCATCCTTACCCACTAGGGACAGACACCAAAAACAACAGAAACTATGAACCTGCAGCCTGCAAAAAGGAGACCCCAAACACAGCAAATTAAGCAAAATAAGACAGAGAAATACACAGCAGATGAAGGAGCAAGGTAAAAACCCACCAGACCAAACATGAAGAGGAAATAGGCAGTCTACCTGAAAACGAATTCAGAGTAATGATAGTAAAGATGATCCAAAATCTTGGAAATAGAATGGAGAAAATACAAGAAGCATTTAACAAGGACCTAGAAGAACTAAAGAGCAAACAATGATGAAAAACACAATAAATGAAATTTAAAATTCTCTAGAAGGAAGCAATAGCAAAATAACTGAGGCAGAAAAATGGATAAGTAACCTGGAAGATAAAATAGTGGAAATAACTATCACAGAGCAGATTAAAGAAAAAGAATGAAAAGAATTGAGGAGAGTCTCAGAGACCTCTGGCACAACATTAAATGCACTACCATTCGAGTTATAGGGGTTCCAGAAGAAGAAGAGAAAAAGAAAGGGACTGAGAAAATATTTGAAGAGATTATAGTTGAAAAATTCCCTAATATGGGAAAGAAAATAGTCAATCAACTCCAGGAATCACAGAGTCCCATACAGGATAAATTCAAGGAGAAACACACCAAGACACATATTAATCAAACTGTCAAAAATTAAATACAAAGAAAAAATATTAAAAACAGCAAGGGAAAAGCAACAAATAACATCCAAGGGAATCCCCATAAGGGTAACAGCTGATGTCTCAGCAGAAACTCTGAAAGCCAGAAGGGAGTGGCAGGACATATTTAAAATGATGAAAGGGAAAAACCTTCAAGCAAGATTACTCTACCTAGCAGGGATCTCATTCATATTAGACAGAGAAATTAAAACCTTTATAGACAAGCAAAAGCTAAGAGAATTCAGCACCACCAAACCATCTTTACAACAAATGCTAAAGGAACTTCTCAAGGCAGGAAACACAATAGAAGGAAAAGGCCTACAATAACAAACTCAAAACAATTAAGAAAATGGTAATAGGAACATACATATCAATAATTACCTTAAATGTAAATGGATTAAATGCTCCAACCAAAAGACATAGACTGGCTGAATGGATAAAAAAACAAGACCCATATATATGCCATCTACAAGAGACCCACTTCAGACCTAGGGACACATACAGACAGAAAGTGAAGGGATGGAAAAAGATATTCCATGCAAGTAGAAATCAAAAGAAAGCTGCAGAAGCAATTACCATATCAGACAAAAATAGACTTTGATATAAAGACTATTACAGGAGACAAAGAAGGACACTACATAACGATCAAGGGATCAATCCAAGAAGAAGATACAACAATTGTAAATATTTATGCACCCAACATAGGAGCACCTCAATACATAAGGCAAATGCTAACAGCCATAAAAGGGGAAATCGACAGTAACACAATCATAGTAGGGGACTTTAACACCCCAGTTTCACCAATGGGCAGATCATCCAAAATGAAAATAAATAAGGAGACACAAGCTTTAAATGATACATTAAATAAGATGGACTTAATTGATATTTGTAGGACATTCCATCCAAAAACAGCAGATTACACTTTCTTCTCAAGTGCTCATGGAACATTTTCCAGGATAGATCACATCTTGGGTCACAAATCAAGCCCTGGTAAATTTAAGAAAATTGAAATTGTATTAAGTATCTTTCCTGATCACAACGCTATGAGACTAAATATCAATTACAGGGAAAAAATCTGTAAAAATTACAAACACATGGACCTTATTTCCTCTAAGATCAGGAACAAGACAAGGTTGCCCACTCTCACCACTATTATTCAGTATAGTTATGTAAGCCACAGCAGAGAAGAAAAAGAAATCGAAGGAATCCAAATCGGAAAAGAAGAAGTAAAGCTGTCACTGTTTGCAGATGACATGATACTATATGTAGAGAATCCTAAAGATGCTACCAGAAAACTAGTAGAGCTAATCAATGAATTTGTTAAAGTAGCAGGATACAAAACTAATGCCCAGAAATCTCTTGCATTCCTATACATGAATGATGGAAAACCTGAAAGAGAAATTAAGGAAACACTCCCATTTACCACTGCAACAAAAAGAATAAAATACCTTGTAATAGATCTAGCTAAGGAGACAAAAGACCTGTGTGAAGAAAACTATAAGACGCTGATGAAAGAAATTAAAGGTGATACAAACAGATAGAGAGATATACCATGTTCGTGGATTGGAAGAATCAACATTGTGAAAATGACTACACTACCCAAAACAATCTACAGATTCAATGCAATTCCTATCAAACTACCAATGGCATTTTTCACAGAACTAGAACAAAAAATTTCACAATTTGTATGGTAACACAAAAGACCCCGAATAGCCTAAGCAATCTTGAGAAAGAAAAACGGAGCTGGAGGAATCAGGCTCCCTGACTGCAGACTATACTGCGAAGCTACAGTAATCAAGACAGTATGGTGCTGGCACAAAAACAGAAATATAGATCAATGGAATAGGATTGAAAGCCCAGAGGTAAACCCACATACATATGGTTATCTTATCTTTGATAAAGGTGGCAAGAATATACAATGGACAAAAGACAGCCTCTTCAATAAGTGGTGCTGGGAAAACTGGACAGCTACATGTAAAAGAATGAAATTAGAACACTCCCTAACACCATACACAAAAATAAACTCAAAATGGATTAAAGACCTAAATGTAAGGCCAAACACTATAAAACTCTTAGAGGAAAACATAGGCAGAACACTCTATGACATAAATCACAGCAAGATCCTTTTTGACCCACCTCCTAGAGAAATGGAAATTAAAAAAAATAAACAAATGGGACCTAATGAAACTTAAAAGCTTTTGCACACCAAAGGGAAACATAAACCAGACAAAAAGACAACCCTCAAAATGGGAGAAAATATTTGCAAACGAAGCAACTGACAAAGGATTAATCTCCAGAATATACAAGCAGTTCATGCAGCTCAATATCAAAAAAACCAACAACCTAACCCAAAAATGGGTGGAAGACCTAAATAGACATTTCTCCAAAGAAGATATACAGATTGCCAGCAAACACATGAAAGAATGCTCAACATCACTAATCATCAGAGAAATGTAAATCAAAACTACAATGAGGTATCACCTCACACTGGTCAGAATGGTCATCATCAGAAAATCTACAAACAGTAAATACTGGAGAGGGTGTGTTGAAAATGGAACCCTCTTGCACTGTTGATGGGAATGTAAATTGATACAGCCACTATGGAGAACAGTATGGAGGTTCCTTAAAAAACTAAAAATAGAACTACCATACAACCCAGAAACTCCACTACTGGGCATATACCTTGAGAAAACGATAATTCAAAAAGAGTCATGTACCACAATGTTCACTGCAGCTCTATTTACAGTAGCCAGGACATGGAAGCAACCTAAGTGTCCAATGACAGATGAATGGATAAAGAAGATGTGGCACATACATACAATGGAATATTACTCAGCCATAGAAAAAGCAATATTGAGTTATTTGTAGTCAGGTGGATGGACCTAGAGTCTGTCATACAGGCTGAAGTAAGTCAGAAAGATAAAAACAAATACCTTATGCTAACACATATATATGGAGTCCAAAAAAAAAAAGTGATCTGAAGAACCTAAGGGCAGGACAGGAATAAAGACACAGACGTAGAGAATGGACTTGAGGACATGGGGAGGAAGAAGGGTAAGCTTGGATGAAGTGAGAGAGTGGCATTGACATATATACACTATGCAATGTAGAATAGATAGCTAGTGGGAAGCAGCCGAATAGCACAGGGAGATCAGCTAGGTGCTTTGTGACCACCTAGAGGTGGTGGGATAGGGAGGGAGGGAGGGAGACGCAAGATGGAGGGGATATGGGGATATATGTATACATATAGCTGATTCACTTTGTTATACAGCAGCAACTAACACAACAATGTGAAGCAATTATACTCCAATAAAGATATTTTTTTAAAAAAGAAAAAAAGTAAAAAGCAAACAAAAAACAACAAAATAAAACCAAAAAAATCAAGGAAACTGGGTGAGGGGTATATGAAGTCTCTCTGAACTCTGTAGCTTTCAATAAATGTGAAATTAGTTCAAAATAAAAATTTCATTTTAAACAGATCTCATCCTGGGACTTCCCTGGTGGTCCAGTGGTTAAGACTCCACGCTCCCAATGCAGGGGGCCTGGGTTCAATCCCTGGTCAGAGAGCTAGATCTCACATGCTGCGACTAAAGATCCCGCATGCCACAGCTGAAGATCCCACATGCCGATACTAAGACCCGGCACAGCCCAATACATAAATAAATAAATTAATTAACTAATTAATATTTAAAAGACAACACAAAACAAGCCAAATCCAAATCTCATCCTAACATTTGTAAATGTTTTTCTCCAGTCTTTCATCTTTTTCTAAGTTTTCACTTGATCTTCTTTTGCTAATATGAGCAATAGGTATGAAAACCAGAGCTAATAATTGCAAAGCATTTATTTTATGCAAAGCACTGCTCTAAACACTTAATCAGTATTCACTCATTTCATCCTAACTGAATTCCAAGAGTTATATGCGATTACTATCTCCATTTTTCCGATGGTGAAATAGAGACAGAGAGCTGTGTGTGGGGACTAGCCCAGCTGGCAGGCAGCAGAGAGGGTAAAACACCAGCAGTGGCAACAGTCTGGCTCCACAATCTGTGCCCGTAATATACTGGCGTTACTGAGAGTTTGGGAAGTACAGAAAAGTATGAAGAAACAGAAAAAAAAAAGAAAAACAGATGCAACCACTATTTTTTACTGTAGCATGCTTCCTTCCTGCCTTATTTTCTCTGTGTGTTTTAATTGGGTAGACATCATTTGTAGCCAGATTTTCTTTTTACTCTAAACATCATGTCATAAGCATTTTTCATGCCACTAAAACTCTAAACAAAGCATTAAAAGCTACACAGTATTCTGTGTAGACACGCTATGCTTTACATACCTGTATCTAGAATGCTGGACGTTTAGGTTGTTTCCTTTGTCATTCTATATAAAGCTGCCATGAATATCCTCATTCTTAATTCATGTTTCCTTTTTTGAGTATTTGTTCAATTTCTTCTTTTTTTGTCACTGACTTTTTCTGTTTTTCTTACCGTAACTTATTATACCAAGCAATTCTATAAATTCACAGGGTACCATTTTAGTATAAATATTTGAAAGCTTTTAAAACTCTCTATCTTATACCATTCAAGAGTGAATGGCAGCTTTTCCATGCTATGGAAATGAGGTGAATAATATCTTTCTTTACACGTGATAGAAGGGAGGTTCCAAAGTGAAATGGGATTGAGACAATGACAGTAATAACTAAGGATGAGGACACAAGTAACAGCTTGAAGCTTCCAGTGATGTAGCAACTGCTCTTGGCATGCCGTATCTCACTTATTCCCCTAACCTGTACCATAGGTAGACATTTCTATCCCCACTTTACAGATGAGGAAACTGAAGCCCAAACCCAGAAGGAGTGTGCAAGGAAATAGGGATGATATGGGAGGGGGAGAAACTGTGCAGACAAAACCCCTTGGGATATGTGTCTCTGAGCGCTTAAGCCAGATTTGTACTGAATATTTACAGGAAAACACACACACACACACACACACACACAAATCCCTTCAGGGTTGGAATCTTCAATTTATGACATTCTAACACAGATATTTGCCTTAATTCAATCCACTTGGGGTGAGGCTGGGGTGGGAGTGTGGTGCCTGTAAATCTAGCACCTGAGTTTGTCAGACTCAGGGAACATCAGACCCCACCCCAGGCCCACTGACTCAGGATCTGCATTTTAACAAGATCCCAGGAGATCTGTGTGCACATCAAAGTCTGAGATCTAAGAGTTTATTAAGAAGGATTTTCTTTCTTTTTTTTTTTTTAAGAAGGATTTTCTTAGGGTGTGTTTGAGCCCAGTGCAACACCTACAAGCCATGAAACACATTATCCAGCTCGGTATGTTCACAAAAGTTGCACAAAGAATGTTGGCTGACAGCAGAGGCTGTCTAGGGACTCTTGGAAAGGCAGGTGTGGGATCAGAGAACTTCAGCTCTGCCAACATTTTCCTGCCCTATTCCTACTTCTAACTGCAGCGAATTCCAATGTACTCTAAAGTTCCAAGGTGGGATGGGTTGAAGGGCATCTAGGGAAGTCCTATAAATAGAAAACAGCTGAGCCCCAGCTGCTACTAGTATAAACTTCCCGGAAAAGACAAAGACCGCAAAGCCAAAACAATGCTACATTGGGGAGGTAAGGGGCAGGAGGAAGATCTCTCCTCATGCTTTTTACAGAAGTGAATTTTTCTTTCAAGAACTGACAAGATCTTTAGAAAGGGTGTAGTTCAACCTCCTTGTTTTACATGTGAAGGAACCAAGAGCTTTTACTGTGATCACACAGCTACTAACAAGGGGCAGAGTCGGTGTTCACATTTGGTTCCTTGGCTTCCAAGCCCAGTCCGGCCCCACATCACAGGTGATGCTAGAATGGGCTGGTACTCAGCATCCATTTCCAGCTCCTTCTAGCAAGCTTTCCTGAACCTCCTTCAGAAGTAAGAAACCTTTCCAGACTCTCCTACAGTTGGATTCTGGATATGATCTGGGTTACATGGATTAGATGCACTCCCACGATGCCTGAAGGTGGATTAGCGCAATGTATCTTTCTGTTCTCTCTGCTGGCAAACTCAGCAACGGAGGTGGATTGTTTGCCGCACAGCTGCCTGGGAGTCAAGAGACATGGAGGGATACTAGTTTTGCCAGCACAGATCTAGGACAAGAGATGTGGCTCTGAGGGCTGAGGCCGCGAGGCTTTCTGATCCCTGACTTGCATCGAAAGTACACCCCAAGGCTATAGTCCCAGGCGGCTTCCTGATTCCCCATATTTCTGAGGACGCTGAGGCAGCAGCTCCTGGAGGGCTATTCCTCCAAACCCTCTGATGATTTTGTAAGCACATAACTCACAGTATTAAGTCCCTTTGTGCTTAAGGTGCCTAGGGCATTTCTATTTTCTGCTGCTGAACCCTGATGAAAATATTCACTCTCTGAAGTGTGACACATAAATTCACAGTAAATTATATTAGGAAGGAGCTGCGCAAAGACCCATTTTTTCCTTCTCTCTCTGAATACTAACACACAGTATTTGAAACACAAATGTTTCACAACGCACGATTATTTTGGAATTTATATTATGTCATCACCCAAACTTCCTGGAACTGTAGGTTATTGGAATATAAACATTGTCATAGGGCTTCCCTGGTGGCTCAATGGTTGGGAGTCCGCCTGCCAATGCAGGGGACACGGGTTCAAGCCCTGGTCCGGGAGGATCCCACATACTGTGGAGCAACTAAGTCCGTGCGCCACAACTCCTGAGCCTCAGCTCTAGAGCCCCTGAGCCACAACTACTGAGCCCACGTGCCACAACTCCTGAAGCCTTCACGCCTAGAGCCCATGTTCCGCAACAAGAGAAGCCACCGCAGTGAGAAGCCTGCGCACCACAACAGAGTAGCCTCCGCTGCCGCAACTAGAGAAAAGCCCACGTGCAGCAGCAAAGACCCAACGCAGCCAAAATTAAAATAATTAAAATAAATAAATTTTTAAAATAAACAAACATTGTCATACATCAAAACTCTAGGTATCAGGGAAAATGTCAGAGGTTTCATTTAATTTGAAATAGTAGTGCTTGCTGACAGAACAAACAAACTTGACTCAACAAGAGTTACTGGGGGATAGGAAAATTTCAATTTTTCTTCTGAACATTTGTATGCAACATTTCTAATGCTGAGTCCTTTTTATTTTCTTACGGTGCAGCTTGCATTCATTCATATGGCATATTTGGCTCAAAAGCTTTGAAATTAATCATTTAGAGAAAACATTTATTTCAAAATTCTAGCTTATTTTAATAATAATAATAATAGCTGTTATTTACTGAGATTTTCTATGCTCCAATCACTGTGCTAAGTGCATTCTATCTTGTGGGCATTACTGTGTTGAATGTTTCCATATAGGAGATGTTATTATTTCCATTTTACAGATGATGGAACTGAGATTCAGTGAGACTAAGCATGTTGCTCAAGGGTACACAACTAGTAATTGACAAAGCTGGCGTTTGAACTACTCCTTTTTGACTCGAAAGCTCATAAGCATTCTACCATCATCTCCCCAAATAGCACCTGCCTGAGAGAATAGGACGTTTAGGATTTCACATAACTTTAAGAAGTTCAAGATGTCTGCTGTAACTTCTAATGCAACTAAAGGATGCTAAGGGAATGGCTTCCTTTTTTAAAAAAAACAACAAAAATCTTATTCCCTTTCCTGGTAAAAGTTTTGGTCATGTAAACTTTTTATGTATGTCTTAATTCACGGAGTTCTAGAGAGAGGGGTTAGTAATAGGTACTCGTGAAAGGTAAACTAGACCAAGGTGGAAGGACAGGAAATTTGCCTTTTTGTTTCTCCCTCTTGACTACCTGAGGATTCTGTGCCATCCACATTTTGACAAAGGTTCGTAAGGGTCTGACGCTTGCTGGGTCTCACTCTAGGTGGGTGTGAGGCGCAAACTCATTAGTCATCAGGAAAAGCCCTCATCCTCACCTCCATCCCCCAAAGTGGCTTTGTGCACATCCCTGCAACATCCGTCGTTTTCAGTGCTGTGCTAAGAGGCGCCTCAGAGATAACCTTATCTGTAGAAAAATGATCTTTCCTGTTTGCTCAACATTTATGACAAAAGGAGTGTGGGGAAGCAAGACTGCCACCCACAGCAAAGCGCTTTATTCACCGGGGCGTTGGAGTCGAGACCTTGGCAACTGGGTGCTGGAAGACTCGGGCTGGGTTTAGTTTTGAATGTTGCCCCATACCCAAGTCCAACAGTTACGTGGCTGCAAACAAATGCTGGCTTCCCTTCCCTGAGTACGGACGTCATGAGGGGTCGGGTCCCAGTTGTTCAGTGGTTGCATCAGCGGCTTTTTGCAAGAATAGCTGACACCAAGAGCTATTTTCCTGCGTTGCAGGCTCGAGGCTCCCAAAGCCCACAGGGCCTGCAGAAGTTCCCCTTACATCTGGACCTTGTGCTCCAAATCAAACACCGCCCACTTTGCAGCACAGAAATAGCTGATTTGGCTTTCGGTGACCCTTCAGACACGACCTTTCTCCTATATTCTCTAAGCTTGTTTTTAATAAATGTTTAACTTCTTGATTAATTTCCTTAATTTCTGAGGGCAGTTTTTCACAACTGAGATAATGTGTTCTAAATGCTTGCTGAGCTGTTGGCGCACTTGAAACTGTAAACACTTCAGACTGCTTTTTGTCTCCCTAACACTCTCCCTTATTATGTGGGCTTGCATCGCCACTGAAATTGAGGCTTTATTCTTTCCACCATCTGCATAATTGCCAGTGTTTAGAGATGCTTGCTTCTCCCTTTCTTTGCCACTGGGAAAAGAATTATTTGTTCAACCTTCACTAAATTAGTATTTTTCTGGCTGCTTCTCTCTCATTTCTTGAAGAGTGGTATGTAATTAATTCCAAAATTTTGACGGTTTTTCACGTTCCTGTCTTTTCTTTGGCAGTTCACGTGCTTTCTACTTTCTTTCTCCTGGATCTGTTTATCTCAGGAAGGGGGACTTCTCACTCACATCTTTGTTCCATTTGCTTTTTATTTTTATTATTATTATTATTTTTTGCGGTACGCGGGCCTCTCACTGTTGTGGCCTCTCCCGTTGCAGAGCACAGGCTCAGGACGCGCAGGCTCAGCGGCCATGGCTCACGGGCCCAGCCGCTCCGCAGCATGTATGTGGGATCTTCCCGGACCGGGGCACGAACCCGTGTCCCCTGCATCGGCAGGCGGACTCTCAACCACTGCGCCACCAGAGAAGCCCTCCATTTGCTTTTTAAAAGGCTTTGTGGTTATTTGGAAGAAGGGAATGTTATCTGCTCCCGTAGAGCCTGAACCACCGGCTCCTTTGTTGTTTTGCCTGCACTCCCCGGGCCACATCCCCCATCCTTGGGATGCAGGTATTGGACTTGGAGGCGCCGCGTAATCCCATAATGGAACCACATTTAAAAGCCGGACGGATTCCTCAGAGTACTATTGCTGTAATACGTTCCCATTACCGGCATTTGCTGATACAGGGCTGAGACAGCAAAGCTACTAGGAGGATATTTGAAAATGGGAGAAAAGACCTGGATGATGTGAATCTTGGCAGATATTTTCCAGTGTTTCTTTTCCCTCCTTCCATAGCCTCTAACAGGCTTCCTTATTTTATTGTTTTGCTCTCTCTCCTTATTATGTTGCCTTTTCTTATAATAGCAAGTGATTTAAACTAGAAGTCCTGTGATGGGATTTTCCAGTCACTCATACACACTGGTTTTTAAACACAAATTGAAGAATGCTATACGTACTCCTATACACCTTACTTTTTTCATTTAAACCTGTAACTTGAAGATTATTCCAATCTCCCTCTCTGTTCTTTTGCTTTGCAAAAAATAGTATCAGATAGTGCATTACAATTTTCACTTAGCCATATACAGCAATCATCTTTCCTTGCTTAAAAATATCTCCTTTAGGGCTTCCCTGGTGGCGCAGTGGTTAAGAATCTGCCTGCCAACGCAGGGGACACGGGTTACTAGAGCTATTTTCCTGCATTGCAGGCTCGAGTAGCCCCCGCTAGCCCCCACTGGCCGCAACTAGAGAAAGCCCGTGCGCAGCAACGAAGACCCAATGCGGCCAAAAATAAAAAATCATGTTAAAGGAGATTTTTGTTTTAAATTTTTTATTTTTGGCTGCATTGGGTCTTCGTTGCTGCGCACGGGCTTTCTCTAGTTGCGGCCAGTGGGGGCTAGCGGGGGCTACTCTTCGTTGCGGTGCACGGGCTTCTCATTGCCGTGGCTTCTCTTGCTGCGGAGCACGGGCTCTAGGCGCATGGGCTTCAGTAGTTGCGGCGCGGGGTCAGTAGTGGTGGCTTGCAGGCTCTAGAGTGCAGGCTCAGCAGTTGTGGAGCACAGGCTTAGCTGCTCCGTGGCATGTGGGATCATCCCGGACCAGGGCTCGAACCTGTGTCCCCTGTGTTGGCAGGCGGATTCTTAACCACTGAGCCACCAGGGAAGTCCCAAAATGATGTTTAAGAAGTTTAATTTTCCATTTTAGGATCCTGTCTTAGGTATCAGTAACTCCCCTTTTGCAGTTACTAGGTGCTCCATGAATATCTGTGGACTGGACTTGAACTGAACAGATGCATTTTTATGTAAAAAGTTAAATAATAGATTTGAGTAGTCAGAGGTGGGATTTAGGGAGACTAGATTCCAAGCCTCCAAAGGCACCCAAGGTTTTTTCGGTTTCTTGTTTTTCTTGTTGCTTTATTTCTTTAGAACAACCAGAATTATTTTCAAACCTCTCATCAGAGTGGCGATGAGTGTTCTCATCACACCAGGGAAGACGGGAGGGAAATTGGTCTTCTGGGTCAGCGCTGACATGTAATTTAGATTTTCTCTCTCTGAGATGATTTAGGTATAGACCTCCCAGGAAGCCTGCAGGTTGGACTAAATGCTCTCTTGAGGCCTTTGCCAACCGTATGGCCTTATAATTCACTGTAAAATGTTGGAATGACTAACTCACACTTACTTTAAGATAAAGCTCAGAAGACAGTGGAGATATGAAAGGAAGTTACCCTGAGTGACGCTAAGAGCTTATAATTTGACCTTCTTTCACAAGTGGATAAGAATACCCCTTGAGTATCACGGTATTTTCATAGCTCTGAGGTCTTAATTTTTGAAGTGTGAATCAGATCCTGCTACTCGCCATTTATAATGCTCCAGAGCCTTCTCCTTGCAAATGGGATAACATCCAAACCCTTATTATGGCTCTACATCGGTGCCTCTTCACCACCCAGGACTCTGTTCATTCTGGTCTGCATCTCACTCACCTTCCCTGGCATGATAGGATTCCTTAAAGCAGTTGCTCTTTAAGAACGTGCCTTAAAATCACCTGGACTGATGTTTGAAAATCTGATTTCCACCTGCCCTTCCCCTCCTCCACCTTCTGAAATAGAACTTTCGTGAGGGTAGGACCCCGGAGCAGGTATAATATTTTGAAACTTCCATGGGATTCTGATATACACCCACATTTAGGACTTCTGCCTCACGGGGAAGTTTCTGGGCCTAGCTGCTGGCCTGTCGCCACATGGCTGGGGCCATACCCCCTGTCATCCAGGAGTGCTGACAACTGGACTAACTTCTCAAAATCCAGACCAAGGAAAAGAAGACACAGATAGAGGATTTCCGTCTCCAATCTGCCTGGAGCTCAGCATTTAACTTTCTGCCTCCTGTCTGAGGATTGCCTCTCCACCCAATATTCAATCCTAGATATGGACTCATCTTCAGGAGAGACCTCCCCGCTGCCCCCTCACAACTGTGCCAGTAGCTGATGGGCTCAGCAGGGCAATCACATCAACATATGACAAAACACGACCCAGTGCGCCCAGCTTCCCCGAACAAAGTCTGAGTACCTGAGGGTTATTCCAAATTTCCAAGGAACTTGTTGGGTTTTGGTGTTTTATGATCTATTTTGTTATGTATATATGGCACCCCCATCTGCACAGCCTCCCTCAAATCAAGCCCTTCGGCTGCCCCTCTGGCACTGCTGGTTCTTACAGTAATCATGGAAACCCTCCCCTCATACCTCTGGAGGGTAAGCGCCAACGCCTGGCCTCTTTTGCTTCAGACCCTGTCGTCCCCACTGCTCTCATCCAGGCAAATTCTGAGACTCCCTCTCCTACCCTCCACCCTGCCTGCAGAGGGGACAACACAGAACTGCTTAGTGATGCTGGAGTCCCCTCCCCAGCCCCTTCCTGATGTGAAGGGTGTGTCCCCTAGGACCCCACACTGGGGGCTCTCAGGGCCTCACATTCATTCAAGCACCCACTCCCTTGCCTTTTGTTTTTAAAAATATAAATGTATTTACTTTATTTATTTTATTTTTGGCTGAGTTGGGTCTTCTTTGCTGCGCACGGGCTTTCTCTGGTTGCAGCGAGCGGGGGCTGCTCTTTGTGGCGGTGCGCAGGCTTCTCATGGCAGTGGCTTCTCTTGTTGCAGAGCACGGGGTCTAGGCTCATGGGCTTCAGTAGTTGTGGCACACAGGCTCAGTAGTTGTGGTGCACGGGCTTAGTTGCTCCACGGCATGTGGGATCTTCCCGGACCAGGGATCGAACCAGTGTCCCCTGCATTGGCAAGTGGATTCTTAACCACTGCGTCACCAGGGAAGCCCTCCCTGCTTTTTGTGGAAATTTTTAAGTAAACAATTTAGTAGTATTTAGTGCATTCATGATGTTGTGCAATCTCCCCTGTCTAGTTCCAAAACATTTTTATCACCCGTAAGAGATCCTGTAACCCTAAGCAGTCCCCATCCCTTCTCCCCATAGCCCCTGGCAACCACTAATCTGATTTCTGTCTCTATGGATTACCTTCTTCTGGACCTTTCGCAGACAGCACAGGAATTGCACTGTCCCAGCTTTGACACTGCTCTTGCAGGAGACCATAGCTACAGCCACTGCTCAGTTTACTTAAGTCAGCCCGAGGCTGACTTTTAGTTATATGCACCCTGAACCAATAAACTGTGGCTGGGTGGGTGGGAGGCAGGGTCACAGGCCCTCCTAGGCAGGAGGGGCTGTTGACTGTGTAATTTCTTTTGGAAGGAAGTGTGAGAAAGCATGCCAACATGATATCCCTAAAACAACACTCGAAAGTAATTTGCAGAAGTCTGCTTTGCTAGGAGAGAACTGGGAAACCTAAGAACCTGTATAGAGAAAAAACAAAGAACAAGAATACTGAGGAGAGAAGTTTTACAACTTAATAATTTTCCAAGTGCTGAGCTGGGTGGTCCACAAGAATTCTCTATAATGGAGGCACCTAAATTTTGGTACACATTTGAAGCTCCCGTATAGTGGCTTGAAACACACTACAGATTTCCAGGATTCTGATTCACTGGGTGGGAGAAAGGGTGTGTTGAGAATCTATATTTTAAAAATATACTCCTCTGTTGATTCAGAATTTGAGAAAAACTACCCTATAGGAATTTTCAGTAAGAGGAGAATTAAAACAGTAGAAAATCAAGCCTCATTCTTGGTCTAAAAATTCCTTCTCAGCTGCCTGCCATCTGCCCTGGCTCTAGGCAGTAATTCAGCAAGTGAGAAATTAGAATGCATTTTAAAGTTTAATAATGATAATTGTAATAATAATAATATACTAAAAAGGCAGTCAGGTGTTATGAACAGAAAGGGATACAGTCATGTAGGAGAAGGAAGGAATCCATGTTCTAATAAGGGATTTTCAAAGAGAGTGGTGGGACTTCAAAGCCAATAGGGAGTAGCAGGGACTAGGTGTATCCTTCCACCTGAAACACCTGGGGAAAATCTGGACAAAATAGCAAGGTGGTGAGACCAACAATATATATTGATCAATAACAAGATTAATATAAAACCCCAGTTTCTTTTTTTTTTACTAACAATAAACAATTAGAGGTTGAAATTTTTTAAAATGCTATTTACTATAGCGTCAAAAATTATGAAATGCTGAGGATAAAATCTGACAAAGGATGAGCAAGACAGGTACACTCAAAAAATACAAAACATTGCTGAGAGAAATGAAACAATATCTAAATGAATTGAGAGTTATGCTATAATCATGGGTCAAAATGCCTACCAAAATTCTTGCAGGATTTTGTAAGAATTGACAAGCTGACTCTAAAAGTCATATGGAATTGCAGGAAGCTATAATAGCAAAAGCAACTTTTAAAAAGAACAAAGTTGGTCAATTAACACTACCTGATTTCAAGACTTATTTTAAAGCTACAAAAATCAAAATATATGGTATTGGTATAAGACAGACAAATCGATCAATGGAACAGAATAGGGAGTCCAGAAATTAGATGCACACATACATGGATAACCAATTTTTCACAAAGGTGCAAAGGCAATTCAGTGGAGAAAGGGTGGTGCTGAAAAATTGGGTATCCATAGGCAAAAAATTGAACTTGGATCCATGCCTTGCACCACATATAAAAATTAATTCAAAATGTATCATAGACCTAAAGATGAACCTAAAGATGTAAAACTTCTAGAAGAAAACTTGGGAGATAATTTTGTGATATTGGGCTAGTCAAAGTTTTTTTTAGATATGACAGCAAAATACAATCCATAACACATAAACTTGATAATAGGACTTCATCAAAATTAAAAATGTCAGCTCTTCAGAAGACACTGTTAAGAGAATGAAAAGACAAACCACAACCTGGTAGAAAGTATTTGCAAATCATATATTTGATAGAAGGCTTGTATGCGGAATACTTAAAGAATTTTCAAAACTCAGTAATAAAAACAATCAACCCAATTTTTAAAATGGGCAAAAGATTTGAACAGAAACTTCACTGAGAAAGACATACGGTTGGCAAATAAGCATATGAAAAGATGCTCAATATCATTGCCATTACAGAAATGCAAGTTAAAATTACAATAAGATACCCATACAGGGCATCCCTGGTGGCACAACGGTTAAAAATCCACCTGCCAATGCAGGGAACACAGTTTCGAGCCCTGGTCTGGGAAGATCCCACATGCCATGGAGCAACTAAACCCGTGCGCCACAACTACCGTGAGCTACTGAGCCTGCGCTCTAGAGCCCTCAAGCCACAACTACTGAGCCCCCTTGCCACAACTACTGAAACCCATGCACATAGAGCCCGTGCTCTGCAACAAGAGAAGCCACCGCAATGAGAAGCCTGCACACCACAACAGAGTAGACCCCTCACTGCAACTAGAGAAAAAGCCCATGCGCAGCAACGAAGACCCAATGCAGCCAAAAATAAAATAAAATAAATTAAATTAATTTAAAAAATACCCATATAACCTGTTAGAATGGCTAAAATTAAAATTACTAACCAACCATACCAAGTGTTGGTGAGGAGGTAGATCAATGTAACTTTCATACATTTCTGATGGGTACAAAATGGTACAATGGCTTTGGAAAACTTTTTGGCGATTTCTGAAAAATTAACTGTATGCTTACCATATGATCCAGCCATTCCACCCGTAGGTATTTTCCCAAGAGACGTGAAAGCATATGTACACACAAATGTTTGCAGCAGCTTTATTTGTAACAGCCCCAAACTGGGAACAGCCCACATTTCTCAACAGCTGAAGAACTAGATTGTGGTATATCTGTACAACGGAATGCTACTTAGCGATAAAAAGAGATTATTGATGCTAGCAACAACGTAGATGAATCTCAAAATAATTATGCTGTGCGAAAAAATAAAACAAGAGTGCATATTGTATGATTCCATTTACATGAAATCTTAGAAAATACAAACTAATTAATCTATAACAATGAAAAGCAGACCAGTGGTTGCCTGAATATGTGTGTGTTCTCACGTGTGCAGGTGGGGGGCGGGACTGGCGCTGGGGAGTAGTTTGGGGGGGTGGGTTGTAAAAGGCATGAGGAAATTTGAGGTAGCGATGATATGTTTATTATTTTGATTGTGAGGTTATTTCCACAGGTATATGCACATCAAAGCTTATCTAATTTAAAGGTATGCATTTTATTATCTGTTAATTATACCTCAACAAAGCTGTTTTTACAGATCTTATTAAGGGTTCTCACTTCCTGTGACTCTCCCGTAGCAGCAGGGAGAATGGGTTTAGAGTAGAATCTGGTAACACAGCAGCCTTGGGTCACTTGGCTGGTGGCATCTCCCAGGGACCCAATCACCTGCAGTGCCCGCTGAGGCAAGAAAATATTCCAAAGGATGGCTCTGGCTGTATCTGAATTATAATCAAAGCTGCAAATAACCCCAAATGAATTAAGACTCCCCAGCTAATGTGTTGTTCCTAATTTAACTGGCCTCTGAATGAGAGCCTCAGCCTTTCTCAGAGGCAAAATTCCCCAAAGGAAGTGACTTTAGACTGCTAAGTAATTGCAAACTGGGGGGCTTTATCACAAGAACAATTGTTATTGTTCTTGGATTATTTGCTCAACAGAATTGTTCGCTCATTACCATTAGAACCATTGGGACTTTGATGTAGTGCCCCTTGCAGCACGTAAATATTTTATAAGACAGACTGGAATGGAGGGTCCCCCAAACCTGCTTAGCCTCGGAGAGCTGTTGATTATCTTGACTTTCTGAGTGTCTGGAGAATCTTAAAGCATATTTCAGAAAGAAATGAACAGCCCATACAATTCATTCAAGTAACTTGCAGCTTATGACCCCTGTTGCTTGGAGACATCAATTTTTATGTAGCCCAAGGATCTAGGTTATGAGCTCTGAGGTCATCCCGCAGAACCAGTCTCTTGATGGTTCGACAGTTTTGAGATGCAGCCTATTGTACCTGGAGCAGAAATAGAAGGGGAAAAAGTCCTCTATTTTAGACTGTTTCTCATCAGCGTGTGTGGTGTGGATATGTCGTTGGACCCCTCTGAGACACAGGCAGAGAGAACTGGTGGGAAGAGTATGGACTTGGCAGGAAGAATCCACACGCTGCTCCAGTGCTTAGCTGCTTGTTATCAGGCGAATCATTGAACTGCTTTCAGTTCCCTCCTCTTGCACAACAACCGCTATCTTGGAGAGTTGCTATGATTATTGAATGTGATCAGCTGTGTGGAAATATTTCCTAGTTGCTAAGATATTACTTTTCTCATCTGTAAAATGAAGGAATTCGATCAGGGGATTTAAATTGTCCCTGTATTAGTTTCCTATGGCTGCCATAACAAAGTACCACAAATTGGGTGACTTAAAACAACAGAAATGTATTCCTGCACGTTTCTGGAGGCTAAATCTGAAATCATGGGGTTGTCAGAGCTGTATTTCCTTTGATGGTTGGAGGGGAGAAACCCTCCTTGACACTTACTACTTCTGGGGGTTCCAGGTGTTCCTTGGCTTCTGGCTGCATCACTCTAGCCTCTGCCTCTCTCTTCAGGATGTGAAACAACAGGAACTCTCATACATTGCTGGTGGGGATGCAAAATGGTACAGCCTCTCTGGAAGGCAGTTTGGTGGTTTCTTACAAAACTAACATACACTTACCATACAAACAAGCAATCATGGTCCTTGGTATTTACTTAAAGGAGTTGAAAAGTTATGTCCACAAAAATACCTGCAAGAGGATGTTTATAGCAGTTTTGTTCATTACTGCCCAAACTTGGAAGCAACCAAGATGTCCTTCAGTAGGTGAATGGTTGAATGAACTGTGGTTCTTTCAGATAATGGGATATTATTCAGCACTAAAAAGGAAAGAGCTATCAAGCCATGAAAAGACATGAGGAAACTTGAATGAATATTATTAAGTGAAAAAAGCTAATCTGAAAAAGCCACGTTGTGTATAATTCGAACTATGATATTTGGGGAATGGGCAAGACTATAGAGACAGTAAAAAGATCAGTGGTTGCCAGTGGCAAGGTGGTGGGGAGGAATAAATAGGCAAAACAGAGGATTTTTAGGGTAATGAGAATATTCTGTATAATATAATCATGAATATATGTCATTATACATTTGTCAAACCTATAGAATGTACAACACCAAGAGTGAACCTTAATGTGAACTATGGAGTTTTTTTTGTTTTTTGTTTTTGCGGTACGCAGGCCTCTCACTGCTGTGGCCTCTTCTGTCACGGAGCACAGGCTCCGGACGCGCAGGCCCAGCGGCCATGGCTCAAGGGCCCAGCCACTCCGCGGCATGTGGGATCCTCCCGGACCGGGGCACGAACCCGTGTCCCCTGCATCGGCAGGTGGACTCTCAACCACTGCACCACCAGGGAAGCCCTGAACTATGGATTTTGAGTGATGATGTGTCAGTGTAGGTTCATCCTTGGTAACACATATACCACTCTAGTGAGTGACGTTGATAATGGGGTGGCCGTGCCTGTGTGGGGCAGAGGGAAATCTCTATACCTTCCTCTCAATTTTGTTGTGAACCTAAAACTTCTCTAAAAAGAAAAAATGGGGTCTTTTTGAAAATATGAAGCAACTGAACGCAGGAATCTGGAGCTCCAAGGGGAGATCTGGGATAGAGATGGGAGTTTAGTAGCCATTAGAAAACAGATGGTAATTAAAGCCATGGGCTGGCCTTGGGAGACTACTACCCAGAGGGTCCATGAAGAGCTCCACAGGGGTAGAAGACAAAGCAGGAGGGCGTGTGACAAAGGAACCAAGAGAGTGTTGCAAGAAAAAGGGAGCAGTAGACAATGTCTAATGTTCCTGAGAAGTCAAGAAGAGAACTGAAAATGTATGCTGAGTTTAGCAACGTGGAAGTCATCAGTGACCCCGGTGAGGGTTTATTCAATGGGCAAATCGGGTTCAAAGCTAACCCACAATAGGCTGTGAAAATGGAGCAAGTTTTTACAGTCGTTGACCCTTTTTACATTTTCTCAAGAATCTTGACTGTGAAATGGTAGCTGGAGAGGAGTAAGGGGCGGGCAAGGGAAGGATTTTGTTTGTTTTCCTTTTAAGATATGAGGGATTTGAACATAATAAGATAATAAGACAGATCCATTTGAGAGGAGGTAGTTGAATGAACAAGAAGCATACAGTCAACAGTGGGGCAGGGTTTGCTGAGACAGCAAACAGATGGGCCCCAAGCCTCAGATGCAGGATTGGTTTTAGGAGGGTCAGATTAGAGGCAGATATAGTTAGATTTCTCACTTAGGCAGAAGTTGAAGAGCTCCTATCTAAAGCTTTTATTTCATCAATAAAGTTGGAGGTGAGGGGCTGGAGGTTTGAGAATAGGTGGGTGAATTGATTGGAGAAATGTCCAACAGTGTTGAGGGCAATGTATGGCTTTATGAATCTATGGTGAGCCAGTTGGTATGACTTTCTCCAGTGGAGTGATCAGTGGAGAGAGCAAATAGCTGGGTTTATCCTGGCGGAGGTGATGAAAACACAGGAGGGCAAGGAGTTGAGAATATTGCCAAGAATGTCAATGAAATGATGCCTTGTGGGATCTCTGCTGGAAAAGGAAGTCTGGAACAAAGAGGCTGGTAGATTAGGAAAGAGTAGAGGATGACTACCAAACCCAAGTTCACCCCTCACTTCTTCTGTGAACGCTTCCCCAGTTACCTCATGGAGAAGTGATTCTGCCTTCTCCCTAGTTCCTGAGGAATCCATGTGCATATCATTCCTCACCTGACGCAACAGTTATTTGTATTTATGACACTCAACAAATATTTATTGTACTTACTATGTGCTGTCAAAGAATGACCATCAGAGAGAGCCACACATACATAACTTATACTACTACTAATTATAATAATGCTGAATTTATTTACTTGTCAAGCAAGTGAAGAAATTCACTCACTTTTTTTCTGGGAGGAGAAAACTCAGGTTTTTTTGTTTTAGGAATTAGAAAAAATAGGTTTTGTGGTAGCTATGCTAATTGAGGATTGACAGCATGTACCCTGGATAGGATGGCTTAGAAAAAAATCCCTTGTTCATTGGTCACAAAAGGGTCTTCAGTGAGTTCTACTATGGGTCTAGCATCCTGGGTCTCTTCAACCAGTTAGAACGAGTTGAGGTGAAGCAGCATTCCGTTTTGATATCTCCTCAGCGAGTGCAGCTCTAAGTAAAAACATTACCCTTTTACAGTACGATGCATTGTTCTATGTCCTGGGGCAGCAAGGGCAGTTCCTGCCCTCCTTGGAGCTTGTAGCCCAGTGTGGGGGGCAGCAAAGGTACCGAGCACTGGAATAAGTAGATGATGGAGGAGGTCCAAAGGGCAGTGAGGGCCCACAGAAGGGGAGCTGACCCAGCTCCGGGGAGCTGGGCCTCAGAGACCTGTCTGGTGGCCAAGAATTACCAGGGACAAGTGAGCTCACGGAGAGGGGTGAACTGTTTCAGGCAAGTGGCCCAGGCTTGAGGCAGGAGGGAACCGGGCTACAGAGATCTTGGAAGCCACACAGGCTAAGAAGTAGACTCCTGAGTTAGAACTTCTAACTCAGCTTCTCTGAGTTAGAACCTGCTAACCCTGCTGCTTAGCTGTGTGACCTTGGGAGGGCTACTTAATGTCTCCAAAGCACAGTTTCCTCATTTGTCAAAGTGGAATCATAGCTGCATTTACTCATAAGGGTGTGTGGGATCAAATGATATAATTCATTTAAAACCACACTTAGCACAATGCTAGGCATTTCATAGGAACTCAACAAACATTAGCTATTATTATTACTCAGAGTCAAAGAATGTAAAAGAAGGAAGGAATCTTGCAAAAACGTTTAGTTTCACTTCCTTATTTTACAAGTAAGGAAGTTTGGCCCAAAGAGGTTAAGTGACATTCGTAAGATAAGCTGGTTTCTAGCAGAGCTGGTCCTGGAATCTGGGTGTTTTCCTTCTTAGTCTCATCCCATGGTACAGAAGCAGTATGTTTAGTGCTTGGGTTCAAATCCCCACTCAGCTACTTATTACTGTATGGCATTGGGCAGGAGAGTAAACCTGTCTAAGCTTTATGAAAATGGAGCTAAGAACCTCAGGAGATTGTCATAGGGATTAATCACTGTCATAGGCAGTGAAGACACATTCAAGAAACCCAGCCCATGGATGTTCCATTATGCCCTTTTTCTTTTTTTATTTATTTCTCTTTTTTTCTTGAGAAACTACACTTGGAAGAATTTATTAAAAGGAAAGATTTGGATATAAGGGCAACACTTGGTGTACATGAATATACATCACTGCATCATACATTATTATTATCACTTTTTTTTTTTTTTGTCTGCATTGCGTCTTTGTTGCTGTGGACGGGCTTTCTCCAGTTGCGGTGAGCAGGGGCTACTCTTCATCGCGGTGCGTGAGCTTCTCATTGCAGTGGCTCCTCTTGTTGTGGAGCATGGGCTGTAGGCGCACGGGCTTAAGTAGTTGCACCACGCGGGCCCTAGAGTGCAGGGGCTTCAGTAGTTGCGGGGCATGGGCTCAGTAGTTTTGGCTCGTGGGCTTAGTTGCTCCGTGGCATGTGGGATCTTACTGGACCAGGGATCGAACCTGTGTCCCCGGCTTTGACAGGTGGATTCTTAACCACTGTGCCACCAGGGAAGTCCCCATTATTATTTTTAAAAACAGAAACAATTCAATGGATATCATCAGTAAGAGTCTAGTGAGAAGTGTTTTGGTATACTCACAGAGTGAAATACTTTCCATTAGTTAAAAGAATCTCCAGGTGATAATCTTGTGAGTGGTTTGTTTTTGGTTTTGTCTTTTAAATTTTTTTATGACTTCATCATTTAAATGTTTATTTTACGTTGGAGTGTAGTTGATTGACAATGTTGTGTTAGTTTCAGGTGTACAGCAAAGTGATTCAGTTATACATATACATGTATCTATTCTTTTTCAAATTCTTTTCCCATTTAGGTTATAACAGAATATTGATCTCTGCTCCCACTGGCCTTTATTGGCTCCCACCTAGATGGTCCTGGGAGCCTCCCACTTGGTGTCTCTCAATTTTCTCTCCACTTCAATCTACCCCAAGCGTTACATCTAGGAAAAGTAGAATCTTGTCACATGTCATTTGTCATAAAACTTTGAAGGTCCTCTGCCATCCTCAGTGGTGCTTCTCAAACTATTTGTGGTGAAAGACTGGTTTTAAAAAACATTCCCAATCCATCATGGGTCATTGCTTCTGTAGAATACAATAAAAATGAATTTCAAGAAAAATGAGATTAAAAAGACATAAAATACAGGCCCCAATTTTTTTTTTTTTTTCTGTACGCGGGCCTCTCACTGCTGTGGCCTCTCCCGTTGCGGAGCACAGGCTCCAGAAGCGCAGGCTCAGTGGCCATGGCTCACGGGCCCAGCCGCTCCGCGGCATGTGGGATCTCCCCAGACCGGGGCACGAACCCGTGTCCCCTACATCGGCAGGCGGACTCTCAACCACTGCGCCACCAGGGAAGCCCTCAATTAATTTTTTTTAAACATATAAGATAATCAGACCCAAGTTTGGCAGTCAGTTTCTGCCATCTGGAAGAGTGATTTCAGGGACCCTGTTCACACCTGTGTTCCCAGCACCCAGAGGTCTCTTGTTTCTTATTAAAAAGGAACTCAACCCTCGCCCCCCTCCAATCACAGAAAAGGTGGCTTCTAAACCCAGAGGTCTCTAGTTTCCCACAGGAAGGAATGCAACCTTCCAGAATAGTAGGAATGGAGTTCCCACTCACAGAGACCTGTGGTTGCTTACAGGCAGGAATGCAACCTCCCAGTTATAAAAATCAGAACCCCTGGACTCAAATCCAGGGTGAAATCAAATACCCAAGCCCAGTTGTGTGTTTCTCAAATTCTGCTTTCATCAAAAGTGAGGCTATGCTGATATCCCCACCTATTATAGCACCGGTCCTGAATTCTACACACCCTCTGAAGTCTGCTGATGTAACATGGAAGAGCTAAATCAATCAGATTCCATGTTGGATCTGTTTCTTTGACTTTAACCTTGGCTTTTCATTGTTTTTGTTATTATAATCATACATAATGGCCTGCCTCAGGGAACCCTGCCCCTCTGCCTGAATGTTAAACTAAAGTGCCTCTGTTCAGCTCACAGGGAGACAATCTGACCCCGCCCACCTGTGGATGGCTGCAAGAAAGAAGAAATTAACACAGCCCCTCCCTGAGGCTGGCCATTTTAGGGGATATTTGCAAAACTTAAGGCCTTTTTACTTTACTTCCCCATCTCCTCCCCTTCTCTGTGCTATAAAAGAAACTGGCATCCAAACCCTGATAAGACGGTTTTTCAGCACACTAGTCTGCCATCTTTCCAAATAAAGTCGTATTCCCTGCCTCAACAGCTCTTCTCCGATTCACTGGCCTGTCATTAGGCGAGCAGAGCGAGCTTGGACTCGATAACACTAGCACTGAACACTGAACAGAGTCGTTCGCGTGACCACTTTGCCCACAGAGATCCAGGGGGCGAGCAGTCTCTGAACCAATTGATGCCCAGAAGAACAATGTTTGACCAAGAGAACCCGGATGATCTGACCAATACCAGAAGCGAATAAGTCTACTTCACGCCAGTGTGGCCGGCTCCCCTTGTCCCTGGTCAGGGCACACGTCCTACCAGAGTTGCCAGAAATTGTACTGGACTCAATAGGTCCATCTTTTGGGGTGCTTAGCCAATGAACACACCAAGTACTTAGAAAAAAAAAATGTATATATATAGTTGCACTGGGTCTTGAGTGCGGCATGAGAACTCTTTAGCTGCGGCATGCATGTGGGATCTAGTTCCCTGACCAGGGATGGAACCCAGGCTCCCTGCACTGGGAGCATGGAGTCTTATCCACTATGCCACCAGGGAAGTCCCCACACCAAGTACTTTGGTTAAACAGAAGCATTTGTTACTTGTGACAAGGAGACAGGGGATAGTTCTCAAAGCACTGTCTCACTAACAGTAAGTGCTCAATAAATGTTCTATGAATCAGTGTATGAACTGCCTTAGGACTGCAGCAATGTGCCTACAAAGCAGTCAAGATGTGGCCTCGGAGCCCCTGTCCTCAGTATGGTATCCAGGAGACACTTTCCTGTGTCTGTGACTGTTTTCTCTACAAAATGCAGTTGTTGGAAAGGAAGGTCCCCAAGAGCTCTCAAATTACAGGAATCTTGAGAAGAGGCCTGAATTAAGGAACCAAAGCCGGGCCATCAGACAGGTAAGGAACAAGGGAATCCACATCTTCTGAAGTTGGTCAGAAGAGCCAGGTGACAGGCCAAGCAGGGGTGGACAGAGGGCAGGGAGCAGATGGCAGGTGGCCACGGTGGGGGAGGGAACCGCAGCGGTTAGAGCCTCCGGCCGGAACCCGGGAGCAGCTGGGCTGCAGCGCTGCACTGAGCACCACACTTACCCTTCCCAACTTACGTTTTATATCTTGGGGGGAAAATCATGATTGCAACTCTGTGGCAGGGTCGTTGTGGGGACTGAAAAGACCATGCAGGTGGCCCGGAGCAGCACTCCACCACGCCAGTGGCCGTGCTTTGAGGAGGCGTGGCGCGGCGACAGCGGAGGAACCGGAGGTGGCAGTGGGCCGCGGGGGAGGGGACAGCCCCGCTGTTGGAGGAACTGAGA
>NW_020174042.1:7079929-7143414 GCF_003031525.2 Neophocaena asiaeorientalis asiaeorientalis | reverse complement strand
AGGGCGGAGGGCGGAGTGGGCGGGGCTGCAGTTGGAGGGCCGGGGCCGGGGCGCGGAGGTGTTCCTGTGGGCGGAGGGCGGTGACCCGCGCCCATAGGCTCCGCGGGACACCCCGCTGGGACCGGGCCCACTCCGAGCGGTGCTGACCCTCCGTCGGTCTGCGCTCCAGCCGCGTTCCACCGCGTCCCGCGGCCTGCACCTGCCGCCCAGCGCTCAGCAGCCCGGCCACAGCATGACGGACCAGGCGGCCTTCGACACCAATATCGTCACCCTGACCCGCTTCGTCATGGAGGAGGGCAGGAAGGCCCGCGGCACGGGCGAGATGACCCAACTGCTCAACTCGCTCTGCACCGCGGTCAAAGCCATCTCCACCGCTGTGCGCAAGGCGGGCATCGCGCACCTGTGAGTCAGGCCTCTGTACCCCCGGACCCCTCACCTTGGCCGCGTCCTCTTTCTCTGGCAGGGAATCTGCCGAGCAGTCCGATGTCTGATCCTCTGCCCCTGCTGTCAGTCTCTCTGTCTGACATCTGGGACTCTCTCTCCCTCTCCCTCCCTCCCTCTCTCTCTGCCCCTCTGCAGAAGCTCAAGCCGCACTCAAGCCTAGTTCCCCCTTCCATTAAGCTTCCCACCTGGGGGCCTGTCTCACAGTCCACAGCTGCATCCATCCTGCAGCCTGCTCCCCTGGGCTGAGCAGCCTGCCTTAGCACCCCTCTGGCTTCCTCCTGATGAAATTGGCTGGCCAGGTGGGCACCTGGCCTGACTGCCATTCCCATCCTATCCTCATACAGGCAAGTGCTGGCCCAGGTGCCTTCCTTTCCCTTTCTTTTCTTTGACCTCCTTCACTCCCTTTGGAATTGGGGTCCCAAGTCAGGTTTCTAATTCAGTATCTCCTTGACCCTAGACAAATCCTGTTAGGAGCAGTGAGTGGAACCCCCACTGCGAGGAGGCCGTCTGTCCAGAGCTTTCAGGGGGGGCAGTGCTGGTGTGCACAGGGCGGCAGGAGGTCTGGAGTGGGGCTTGAGATGCTGTATTTCTAAGACGTTCTTCTGTGGTAGGTGGTGCTGAGACTGCTGGTCCGCAGATCACATTGTGTTTAGCAAAGCAATCATAGGACACGGGGATTCAGAGAGTACCTTCTTGTGTGGCTTGTTGTAAGTAACACAAGTGCCCTTTGATTTAGCCTGGTGTGCACGAGCATTTCATGTTTAGACTGGTCCTCAGTATAGCTGAAGGGTGCCTGGGTTTTCAGATTGCCCACACTTCTTCCTAATACTTCCCACACTTAGGAACACCTTAAACATTGTGCATGGTGCTTTTAGCTGATCTGAAACAGTATAACCCCTGTAACCTAGTTTCCTTTTCTGGTCAGCTCTTTGCCTTTGGCCCCACAGTATGGCTTGGTTTTATATTGGAGTATAGTTGATTAACAATGTTGTAATAGTTTCAGGTGTACAGCAAAGTGAGTCAGTTATACATGTATCTATTCTTTTTCAAATTCTTTTCCCGTTTAGGTTATTACAGAGTATTGAGCAGAGTTCTCTGTGCTGTACAGTAGGTCCTTGTTGGCTATCTATTTTAAATATAGCAGTGTGTACATGTCAATCCCAAACTCCCAACCTATCCGAGCTAACTGTTAAGGAAGGAGTGTATCATCACATTTATTTTCAGATGTCAAGCAGGGATGGCACTTGCTGGGAGACCGATTGGGACACTACGTTAGGAAGGTGGTGATTCCATTACTATTTCACCTATGGTCCCTCTTAATACATTTCTTAGGAGGCTGTGCTTTAGGAAACACACTCAATTAAAATCTTACTTCAAATTTAATTTACAATAAGTAAAAGTGTCCTAACAGCTTTATCTGCCTTTGAAAACCAGGGAGCTTCTTCAAAAAGAGTGCTTGTCATTTTTTGTATTATTTTAAAATGTGTCAGCACCTTTCACAACCCCAAAGAGACTCAGAAACACAAGATCTGCTTTGAGGTGCATCTTTCCCACCTTTTAAGTAATGTCAGATAGTGGGACCTCAGGTAGTGGGATTTTGATAGTGGGACCTGGACAAAGGGTGCTAATGTTGGCTATATAAATTATGTATATTTTTACACTAGGTACCTGTAAATACCAGGTTAAAAAATATTGTTGTTGCTATAATTATAAATTCCTTAATAAGTTGCACTCAAAAAACATTCAAACCACTCAGAAGAACACAACGGGAAAAGCGAAACCCACCTCTACCCATTCCCTGGGGTATCCACTATTCATAATTTACTGGTTATTTTACTAGATACTTCTTTTTTTTATGTCTTTTTTTTTAAATTGGAGTATAGTTGATTTACAGTGTTGTGTTTTTGGGTATACAGCAAAGTGAGTCAGTTATACTAGATACTTCTTTATATTAATATAAATTTATACATGGATACATATTTCCATATAACTCTTTGTAAATAGCAAACAGAATGGAATCACACTTAATGTATTCTTCTGCAGTTTGCTTTCATTATTCAACAATATATATCCAACATCCTTCAGTGTTAGGTCATGTAAATCCACCTCATCCTTTTTAATCGCTGCATTGTGTTCCATTGCATGGACATGTCATGAGCTATTTGACATCTCCCATATGTTTGGGCATGCCACTGGTCTTTGACTATTTCAAACAGCATTGTACCTGTGAAATGGGTGTTGATGCATGGCCATGTGGGTGGCTGACAGAGGAGGACATTAAGTACTCCTGTGGGAAAATAAGTTTGACTGTCTCAGTATCACATGTAGTTGAGCAGGGGGCAATAAGACAAGATCTTAACCTAGGCCTCCAGATTACACTCATGACTTCGATATCCTGGATGAAAAGGCCAGCATGCCTGCAAATAACTTGTTAGTGCTGATGACTTGCCCTAGAAGGGCATCTAGCCAGAGGGACAAGATGATTGCAGATTGCAGGAGCCTTGCGGAAACAGTTTACGGAGCTCAGCCATGACTCCTCGTTAGGGACACATCAGGAGTTTAAACGTAGAGCCTGGAGAGCTCTCTCGCTCTCTCTCTCTCTGTCTCTTTAGTTCTAGAAGAGACTGAGAGATGAGAATGATACAGAGCTTATGCTGTAGGAAAAATAGTACAAGTATAGAATTATAAAACAATAGAGATCTGAAAGATACTTTCCTAGAGGTACCAAAAATATGATTTGGATGCAGAGGACTGTGGAGTATCAACACAGGCATTTGCAATGGTCAGGAAAAGATGGTCATGGGCTTGATGGCTGGAGAGCATTTTAGGCTGGGCCATTGTGTGAGGAAATGTACAAAGTAGGAAGATGTTGCCGGAAAAGTTGCTTATTCAGTTTGACTGAAGCCTGGACTACTTCAAGTAATGTGGTGGTGCGGCATTTGCGGGTGTTGAATTGTGGGTGCATTGGGGGAACATCAAATGGCAAGGGTGAATACTTTATATTTGGGGGGATAAGCAAAGGGGAGAGGTACAGGTTTTGTTTTTTTCTTTTTTCTTTTTTTTCTTTTTTTTGCAGGCCTCTCACTGTTGTGGCCTCTCTCATTGTGGAGCCCAGGCTCCAGACGTGCAGGCTCAGCGGCCATGGCTCACGGGCCCAGCCGTTCCGCGGCATGTGGGATCTTCCCGGACCGGGGCACGATCCCGTGTCCCCTGCATCGGCAGGCGGACTCTCAACCACTGTGCCACCAGGGAAGCCCGGTACAGGTTTCTGAACGGGGTGGTGGAATGAATGGAGATTCATCTGGGGCAGTTATGGCTGGAAGTATAGAGTTAAAAGAGAGAAAGCTAGGACATGTGGAGCACCAACTGAAGAGGCTCCGGAGAGCTGAGGAAAGCAGCATTCAGAGTTAGGGGATTAGAGGGGAAGAGGGGGAGGACCTGGGAGAAGTCTGGGTGGGGATGGGGGAGGAGGACAGCATGGGAGGTTCTCAAAGAATCCTGAGAGCAGGGCTGTGCTATTAAAAAACAAAAACAAACAAAACCGAAAAAACAAAGAACCCCCCCAAAATCCAGAATTCCAAAGGAGGAGCTGAGTTTTAGAGGCTGGAGAAGGGTAAGAAGATGAGGCTGACATTTTGGTGATGCGGAACTCGAGGTGTTAGAGGGCCATACAGCTGGGGATGTTGCCCAGGCTGCAGTTAGTTGCGACAGTCTGGAATTTGGGTGTGAAGAGCTGACTGAAGATTAGGCCACTGGACTTTGGCACATTCACCCTCAGGCAAGAGGAAGTGGAGAAGAAAATTAGGACCCGGTTTAGCAGAACGGGAACAGGCAAGGCTTTAAGAGCACTTTTTTTTTTTTTTTTTTTTTTTTTGCGGTACGCGGGCCTCTCACTGTTGTGGCCTCTCCCGTTGCGGAGCACAGGCTCCGGACGCGCAGGCTCAGCGGCCATGGCTCACGGGCCCAGCCGCTCAGCGGCATGCAGGACCTTCCCGGACCGGGGCACGAACCCGTGTCCCCTGCATCGGCAGGCGGACTCTCAACCACTGCGCCACCAGGGACGCCCTAAGAGCACATTTTGGAGAGAGGTGGAGCTGGGCTCAAATTCCTGCCTCTGCTATTTAACTTCTGTGAGGATTTAGGCAATTGACGTAACATCTCTGAGCCTCAGCTTCCCCATCTGTAAGATGGAGACAACTTTTTTTTTAATCCTCAAAGAGTTGTATGCGGAGGAACTGAGTTCATTCAATTGATACTGTCATCATTGTTTTCCTAGGTTGAAGCTTTTTGTTTCTAGAAAACAGATAGCCTATATTCTGCTTTTCATTCCTTAGTAGTTGCCCACATGCATTTCAACAGGGATATATTCCAGGCTAGAATATTATATATTAAGATGACTTTGCTCCCTCAGATTGGTTACCGGAAACTTCCCATCATGCTCACGTGACATCGGGAAAACTTTCTTATAAATATGAGGTCACTTCTGTTGTTTGGTGGAAGAAAATAATAACTTCAGTTTTAATTTTGGAATTACAGGTCAGTTAACACATACTTGAGCTTATCTTCAAGTTTGCAGAGTTAACAATCTTAAACTTCTGGAAATTTTATCATATGTATCTTATATTCTTGAATTATCATCTCCATGTTACCAAAAAGGAATTGTAACTTCCTTTCCACACCAAAAGCAGAGCCAGCCACATACCATCCTATTTGCTCACTTGGGGCTGGCATGAACTCAGGCGAACCTTGGGACTTGTGGCCTTTGAAGCTGCTCTGGTTGACACCTCTTCTTCAATGTATAGTCGTCCCTAGGTATCCACCAGGGATCGGTTCCAGAACACCCAACAGATACCAAAATCGCGAATGCTTAAGTCCTTTAGGTAAAATGGCTGAGTACAGTCCGCCCTGCGTGATCTCGGATTCAACTAACTACGGGGGGAAATTCGCAGATGCAGAACCCAGGATACCGAGGGTGGACTGTATTTCTCATCCGACCTTTGGATGTTCTGGGGTGGGTGAATGGTTGGTCATTTACTTCAGAATCAATCAGTAACAAGTCATGTTACCTTCAACTTCAGTGATAAGGATTAAATAATAATCCGCCTCCCTTCTTCTAAAAATGAGCTCTTCCACTTGGCTCTCGTGCATGCTATCTAAAGGGTGGCCTGCTTTACACTGCCATGCTGACGTCAGAAGGAAAAGGTCTAGTTAGTTAGCAAATCAAGGAAGTCATCGAAAGTTCTTCCCTAAGTGTGGCCCTGGCTCCGGTCCTTGTGTCTAGGGATCTGCTTCAGAAATGTTAAAGGAGCCTTTCCCCTGACCATCATTAATTACAGATTTTATGGCTGTGAAATGGCTGTAGAAACCGTATGCAAATTTGAAAAACCATGCTAATATTTAGTCCAAATATCTAAGGATTTAAAAATACTGGCCAGGGCTTCCCTGGTGGCGCAGTGGTTGAGAGTCCGCCTTCCATCCCGTAAAAAAAAAAAAAAAAAAAAAAAAAAAAAAAAGTTACTTATATAAATGTGCACAGAGTGACTCCTCCCATTTGGAAATATGTGAAAAACAAATTCCCTGTTCCTTTGGATAAATTACTGACCCAGAGCTGTTCTTTGGAATCATTACTGGCTGGCTTATTTGGGCTCTTTTAAGGCTTTGTTATAGCTTCATTTTCATTTGAAAAACATTCAAAGTATCCTTCAGCTGGAACTGCTCCTTTGCAGTGAGACCTTCCTTGACCATCTAAACCCCTTGCCCTGCCATCCCCCAGCATCTTGTTTCATTTTATTAGAGCACCCGTCACTATCCAACATGATCTTATTCATTCAAAAGCACTTGCTTGGTTCTTGTTTGCCTCACTCACTAGAATATAAGCTCCATGAGGGCAGGGATCTCATCCATCTTGCCCAGCACTGTAACCCCAGCACTCAGCACAGTGGGGACAATAGATATTTGTGGAATAAATGATGACTCACACAGGCCTCTAGGAAGCTTTTGAGTAAGAGGAACCGAGGCCTGACTGTTCTTCACCTATCTCGCTGAGCCAGATACCCAGAACAAAGTGTAAAGTAGGCTTTTCCCCTGCCTGCCTCAGTGCCTTGTCCAGCTGTCCCAGCCTCCCAGGGCTCCCTGGAACTGTTCCCATAGGCCGGTCCCTCTGGGGACTGTGCCAGTGGCTTCCTCCACACTCCAAGGTGCCGCTCCTATACTTATTCCTTCAGGCTTGGGTTTCCCTTCTCTTCAGCGGATGCTTTTCAGCGAGTATTACTAGAGGGCCTACTGTGTGCTGGAAGTTGGGACACAGTGGAGGAAAACATACCCTCTGTCCTCATCCTCATGGAAGTACAGATTAAACAACCATGCCAACACGAAGATGATGAAGCCTGGGGGATCTTGAGAGCCCCCTCCCCTCCCACAGTATTGCAGATCCCTAAAGAGTGCTTCCTTTAGAGAGCAAACAAGGGACTTAACATGAGGCGTGAAGGGCTGTGCTAAACCCTTTGTGTATGTGTGATAAGTGTATAATCCTCCAACAGCCCCATGAAGCATCATTACCCTCCATGGTCATGATCGAGAAGGAGGACTTGGAGAGAGCAGGGGACTTGCAGAGCTGAGGGCTGAGCCAGGTCTCTGCCACGAAGCCCATGTTCTTTTCCATCAGCGTTATTCACCCTCCTGAAGTTAGTAGTGACTTTAATGGTGGAAGTGTCGGTCTAGGAAGGAGAGCCAGTGGGTGCCAGCAGGGCCATTGAGGAAGATGCAGGCCATTGAGTTGTTGGCCCCTGCCAAGCCCTAGTTCCATCCCGAATTCGGCTGCCTTCTTTCTTCATCAGTGTCGGCCTCACAATTGAAATGAGAAAGAGACTATGTGGAAAGAGAAGGGAAAACCCAGCTGCAAGTCTGATAGATCCCTTCGTCTCCTACTCGTGAAACAGGAGTGACATGATGAAAAGAAGTGGGAGGAGGCCTGGAGGGACAAGACGCTGTTTTCCAGGTGGGCGAGGTAACGATGCTGAAAGAGGCAACACTGGAGAATGGGCTTGATGCTAACTGGAGTTACCTCCTGGAGAGTCAGGCCAGGCAAACCGTTTGGGTTCAGACAGTTTCTGGTGTTGGCTCAGTTTTGTCCAGCAAGAGACATGCAAGTTATGTTTAGGGAAAATGCATTTTCAGGAGTTGAGCAGTGAATGCCATGACAATCAGTCCCCGGGCAAGTGCCCCCAGCGATCTCAGCCAAGGGTTCCATGGTACCCCTTCTTTCCCATTCTCAGCTGCTTTGTGGTATCTTCAATGCTCCTACTCTTTCCCTTCCCACATCCAGTCTCTTATCTTGTTCAGTGCATCCTTCTTCTAAAACATTTCCCCATCTTTCAGTGTTCTTACTCAACCCCAGGCTATGACAACCCTCCTCTTCCTTCATTCTAACAAACTAGGCTCCATTTTGGACCAGCCACTTGGATTCTGGAAGCTCCACAATTGCTGACTTGCAGATACCTTGAAAATAAAGTAAGGACTCCAGACTTCCCAATCCCTTCAGCCCCTAGGACTCCTGCCAGAGGCAGTGAGGTGCCATGAGGAGAGGCCCGGCTTGGAAGTCAAAGTGAGCTTCTCACCTCTGCTCTGCTGCTCCAGTTTAGGGAAGCCCACTGGTGTCTTGGAGTGAGCATCCTTCTCTATAAAATGGGGTAGTGGGATCTGTCAATATTTCTTTTCTTTTAGGGTCTCATCAGCTATAAAACCATAGATCCCTTGGCTTAGTTTCCCTCTCAGGCTCCTTCCCATCCAGAAGGTTTCTTTGCTTGCTGTGTCTGTCAACTGATTCATTATGCATTAGCTCATGCATTTGGGAGTGAAAATTGGTTCTTGGGGCAGGTGAAAAAAAATCAATCTTTTTGGGTGTGAAATATATGTACATACGGTGCATAAACAGATACACACTTTATCTGCAATATTAAAATTTCATGGGGGAGTGTGTTAGGGGAAAAGAAACCTCCTTAGGGGCCATAATGAAAAAAAAGCTTGAGAAACATCGATTTAACCACAAAGGTGTGCTGGGTACCATGATAGGCACTGGACAGGTGAACGACAATATCTCCTTCCCTCCAGGAGCCAATCCAGATGGATGACCACGTTTCTCATTCTATTTCTCCCAAACCATGTGTCTCCTTTCCTTTCTTCTAAATCTTACCAAATGCCCTCTTTGAGTGAGTTTATAGATGCATTGACATATTCTGGTGGTCATGGCTTATATTTTTGTATCTTTTCTTCCCTGTAGCTATGGGATTGCTGGCTCTACCAACGTGACGGGTGATCAAGTGAAGAAGCTGGATGTCCTCTCCAATGACCTGGTTATTAATGTGTTAAAGTCATCTTTTGCTACCTGTGTTCTTGTGTCGGAAGAAGATAAACACGCCATAATAGTAGAACCTGAGAAAAGGGTGGGTCTGCTACAGTACTGAGGATTTTAATGGAATCCTTTTTCTTTCTGGCTTCATAAAGGACTCCACTTGTTCAGCGAAGCTGGATTCCTAAGACACAGCCTAGATCCCTCCTGAGCCATCAGTCATCATTTCACAGATTCCACTTCACTGCCATATCTCAAACTGTCCTCTCCTATCTACACTTCTACCACAGCCCATGCCGTTATCATCTCTCCTGCATGCTCATACGTGGGAGAGACTCAAATATACTCATACATCTCCACTTCTAACTTTTTATTGTCATGTTCAAGGCTCTTCAAAGTCTGGCTCTGTTAACTACGTCCTTCCATCCACCCAATTCCCAGCCTTCATAACCAACCTTCCTGCCAATCCAAGCTGTTCATATCAGTGATTCATGCATTGGAATCCTATTAATCTTGTTACCAAACTCAGGATGCCCAAGAATCCAATACTGAGAGACAAGTGTTGGGTAAAAGGAAAGATAGCCTTATTGAGGAAGCCAGCAATCCTGGGGAGAAGGTTAGACTCATGTCCCAAAGAACCAACTCCCTGTTGCCGATCTGGGGGGCAAGAGTTTTTCAAGGGCAGTTTCAGGGCTGTATAAGCAGAGGGAGGGGGCTACATGCAGAACAGCACAGTTAGCTCTGATAATCATCTTGAAATTGGCCATGTGGTGGTCTGATCAGTGTCATCTTGATTGTTTTTAATTAAGTACAGCTAATCTTCAACTCCAGGGTCAGTTTGTTCCCATCTCCTTGAGGCCAGTTCTTAAAAAGAACTGTGTAAGATGGAGGAGCTTTTGTCATTTCTAGTCTGGTCATCATGTAGTTAACTTCTTCCACCTGTGGGGGATTCAGTATCTGCAAAACAGCTTAAAGGATATGGCTCAGAATATTATCTATACCCCATGAGGAGGAACTAAAGGCTCCTGAGTTTGTTTAATGACTAAACTAATATTATTTTGTCTTATTTGATTGTTTTCCTTTGTTTTTTCATTTTCTCACTTCTCTGGTAAAACTTATTCTTTGGCTAAAGTTTTTCTACAGACAAGAGGCAGGCAGAGGACATTGGGGTGGGGGGAATCTGTCTTAAGAAAGCCCTGTAGGGTCCTGCTCAGTTACGGTCTGATTGATTCTTGAGGGTAGAGAATGAATTATATTCTTTGTATCCCAGCCTCTAGCACAGCATTGTAGGGGATCAACAAAAAATTATTGTTGAAAAAGTGAATGAAAGAGTATATCCAGCTTTCACTGAACAACAAAAATCATGTAATAATAATAACAAAAAAAACCCCATTTGAGATGGGTTACTATCTTTCCCTGTTTGAGATGAACTGGGGACATGAAGGAGCAGGATGAGAAGAAAATCAATCAGAAGATGAATTTAAAGAGACTGCCTGATATCTAGTCTGACCTTTATAAGAGGGATGGGGAGCCACATCTGATTAACTTGTTTTACATCATTCTTTTTTTTTTTTTTTTTTTTTCCGGTACGCGGTCCTCTCACCGCTGTGGCCCCTCCCGTTGCGGAGCACAGGCTCCGGACGCGCAGGCCCAGCGGCCACGGCTCACGGGCCCAGCCGCCTCGTGGCACGTGGGACCCTCCTGGACCGGGGCACGAACCCATGTCCCCTGCATCGGCAGGCGGACTCCCAACCACCAGGCCACCAAGGAAGCCCTCTTAGAGATCTTAATGCTGTCTTTGCTTCACCTAAGATATTGTGTTTTGCCCTTATGAATAAAGTTTTGTTTCTCTTCTTCCTTTGACTGCCAGGAAACTCCAACCAAAATTATGATTCATTCAAATCAATGATATAGGAAATTATTACTTAATTATCTGTATTCCTCGCCTTCATCTATATCTATGCCTCCTATTCTAAGTTGTGTTTCCGCTGCCTAATGATCTTTTTTTTTTTTTTTTTTTTTGCGGTACGCAGGCCTCTCACTGTTGTGGCCTCTCCCATTGCGGAGCACAGGCTCCGGACGCGCCGGCTCAGCGGCCATGGCTCACGGGCCCAGCCGCTCCGCGGCATGTGGGATCCTCCCGGACCGGGGCACGAACCTGTGTCCCCTGCATCGGCAGGCGGACTCTCAACCACTGCGCCACCAGGGAAGCCCCTAATGATCTTTTGATATATATTTCTTGTTATTTTCACTCTGTATACCACCTCATACCTTCCCTGACAGAGTATAAATAAGACACATTTCTTGAATTTTCGCCTGGATTCCCTCTTTTAACCCCTTAGTGTATACTCTTTATTTCGTTACAATGTGTTCTTTTTTTTTTTTTTCTTTTTTGGCTGCATTGGGTCTTTGTTGCTGTGCGCAGGCTTTCTCTAGTTGCAGCGAGCAGTGGCTGCTCTTTGTTGCAGTGCACAGGCTTCTCATTGCAGTGGCTTTGCTTGTTGTGGAGCATGGGCTCTAGGTGCGCGGACTTCAGTAGTTGCAGCACACAGGCTCAGTAGTTGTGGCGCACAAGCTTAGTTGCTCCATGGCATGTGGGATCTTCCCGGACCGGGGATCAAACCCATGTCCCCTGCATTGGCAGGCGGATTCTTAACCACTGCGCCACAAGGGAAGTCCCAATGTGTTCATTTTAAGTGTAAAGTTGTGTCTTCTTTTTTTTTTTGCTCAGGGTAAATATGTGGTCTGTTTTGATCCTCTTGATGGATCTTCCAACATCGACTGCCTTGTATCCATTGGCACCATCTTTGGCATCTACAGAAAGGTAAAATGTAATGGATCAAGCTCCTGGTTTGGGACCAAAAGGAGAGTTAAGGTTGAACATCCAGTCCTGTTTCACTATTGGTGGCACAGCCAGAATGTACATCATGAAACCTTGTGAGGCTTGGAATAGGTTTATATGTCTAGTTCTGACTTTTTAAGTTCTGCCTTAACTGCATAGTGAAAATCTATTAGGTTGTTAAAAGAAAATGTAGTTAAAGGTGGGTGGGAAGAGAAAGATATTTCACTCTTTTAACTGTACCTTACTTCCTTTTGTGACAGAAAATAAAATTAAAAACAAAAGAGACAGTGTAGGGTAGCTGCAATGATGTAGCTATGTGAACTGAGAATGGCGAGAGTGTGACAACAATCCAGAGTACTTATATCAAAATTGTCCTTTAAATCCTCTAAATCAGGGGTCTGCAAACTATGGTCTCCCTGGGCCAAATCCAGCTCATTGCCTGATTGTTATGGCCTGTGAGCAAAAAATAACTCTTTTGAATTTTTGAATGGCTAAAAAGAAAATCTAAAGAATAATATTTCATGACCTGTGACATTTATATGAAATTTAATTTTCACTCTCCATAAAGTTTTAACGCCATATGGTCAGCTCACTTGTCTACTATGTTGCCTCTCCCTGATTTTGCACTGCACAGGCAGGGTTAAGTGATTTTGATAAAGACTGTGTGACAGTAGAGCCTAGAACATTTACTATCTGTTGGTTTATGGAAAGGGTTTGCTGACTCTGCTATAAATTATAGAAAGCACACTGGTACAGTGAGGGGATCCAGGCTCCTGCCCTGGGTCTTTTCTACTTGGGTGACCTGAGCAGGTAACTCTACCTCAAAAGTCTCTCTTCCCTTCTCTTACTTTAAGTGTGTGTGTGTGTGTGTGTGTGTGTGTGTGTTTGGGGGGGGAGGGGGGCGGTTTGGTGGAAGTGCATTCAAATATATACAAGTGAAAATAGAATGAATAGCCACGGGTCCATCATAAAAAATGATGGAATCTAAAATATGTCATCTTGGCTTCAGCCTTCTTGTTTATTTTAGAAATAAAACCTCACAGATGCCTTTGAGGCTGAGCCCTTTCCTTCATCTTAATGGACGAGGTGGCTAGTTCAGCCAACCTCTGAGGTTCCTCCAACTTTCCTATTCTGGGATACAGAGGCCATAACTTAAGAAGCGAGACCGCAATTTGTGCTTTGTTTTTCAAAGTGACTTGTTGTCTACTATTGCACATAATCTCCTTTCAAACATGGGAAGTAGGACCGCCATGGGACAGTTCTCTTTCCTCATTGAAATGTATCTTGTGTTTGTCTTGGCCAGGAGGCAGATCAGTGTGAGTAACTGGAGGTTCTAATACTCATACCAGAAAGACAAAGGCAAAGTAATTTATCTGTTTTCCAAGTCATACCATGAAACATCCCATTCTTGTTATAGACAAGGAGGCATGTAATTTAACCTGCAAGTTATCAGATCTATATAGTATAGCAAGAGAACTTTGCAGCAAAATTCTTCATGTAGAGGAAGACTTCTGGTAATGACTCAACCAGAGCTAAAGCAACACTAATGTTTGCCAGCCCCAGTTTCCACCTTAACCCCCCAAATAAAGACTCTTTTTAAGGAAAAAAAAACCTAGAAAACTGACACTGGCTATCAACTAAAAAAAAAAAATCAAAACAGCCTGCAACAGCAACTCAAATTACAAATGCTAGAACAACTCAACAATGAGTCTCCACACTCTTCTCAATAGACCTGAAGTGACTCTCTTAAAAGACCGAAAGAGGTGATGAGTGTCACATTCCCTTTAAGTCACTTCAGTTTTCAAAAGCCTTATTGATTGTTTGAGGATTTATGGGGCATAAATATTGACCGTCTGATGCTTTAACGGAGACCTTTCCTGCTTTCCGTAGAGCTGGATCTGGGCTGGAGTTCAGCTCCCTGGTGCACCCGCTCAGTGGCATAACATTAGTTGGTAACTGGAACTGGGAAACAGTCTTGCCCACATGGTGCCTGAAAATAGGCTCCAAAGGGATCTCTTAGGGCCTGTGGTCCAGTGTTTCTACGAAGTTCCTGCCACAGCACCTTCGGAAGGGTCACCCCACCTCTGGCTGGAGACATTCAGAAAAGGTAGAATTCTAGAGTGTTTGTCCAAATATTGGGTCAAAATCTGTCTCCCTGTTGCTCATAGGGCCTTTTAGAGCATCAGAAAATAAGACTCTTTTACATGCTTGGAAATGGCTTTTCTGCCTTCCGCTCCCCTTCTTTTAAATCTTCTTTAAGTTGAATATCTTTCATGTGAGATGGTTTTTCGACCTCTCTAGTGTGGTCACCCTCTATTGGATACCATTCTAGTTTTCAACACCCTTTAAAAATATCCAGTCCCCACGACTAAAAGCAGAGTTTCAAAAGTGCTCTAGAAGCTTCAGAATCCAATTCACTTCCCTTAACTGGGCACAGGGAGCTGTAATAGCCATATGGAGTGTGGTTTCCTGACACTGATGCTTACTAGCTCTGTGGGACCTTGGGCAAGGTAACCTCTTGTTTCCGTATCCATAAAGGGGAGATACTGAAAATTAAGCATAACGGCAATGAAAATAGTGCCTGGCACATAAAAAGTGCTCTATAAATGGTAGCTATTAATATTACTTTTCTTGTTTTTTGTGTTAAGATTCAACAGAGAGTATCACAAATCAGACTAGCTTGAGGAAGGAAAGGAGGGAGGGAGGGAGGAAGGAAAGGAGGGAGGAAAGGAAAGGAAAATTATTGGTTCATGTTAACTAGAAAGTCCAGTGGGTAGTACAGCTGCATTCAAGGACTCAGATGACATAAACGGGACACACTTCCTCTCCGTCTCTATTGCTCCCTCCTCTCTGGTGGCAAAATGGCTCCCAGTAGGTCTGGGTCCACATCCAATCCTTTCAGCAAGTCAAACAGAAGATGCAAACCTCTTTTCCAACAATTCCAACAAGAATATCATCTCATTGGCCCTGATTGTCTTGGCTTAGGTCATGTGTCCATCTCTCAACCAATCACTATGGCCTGAGGCATGCAGTGATCTGATTGGCCAGACCAGGGTCATGTGCTCACTCCTGGAGCTGAGGGCCAGGGGGGTAGTATTTTGAGGAAGGTTAAGGTGCATTTATCAGCAGAAGGGTGTTGGGTGCTGGCCAGGCAAAATCCATGGATGTTCACTGCAGATTATAAATGCCTTGAGAGCAGGGACCTTCTCTTATATATTTTTTTGTCTGCTAGGCAGCCTGGTACAATAGTAGGTGAACAATATTGGCTGAGTTACTGGAGACTCTGCCATGTGCCCTATGAGACCTTCTAGGGAGGGTTTGGCTGCCGCTCTGAGGGAAGACCATCTGATGATATGACAGCCCCACCCCACTTCTGTCTGACTTTCTCCTCCACCACCTCAAGTCTCCAGAATCCATGGTGTCTTTCGTACTCTATATGGAGTGATGTGGGTTAAAACAGAGCACCACCTACAGCAGGTGGTGGCCTGGGATAAGTAAAGGTAGGGTCCAGACGCTTTTTAATTTTGTCAAGTGCTTTATGCACATTGGTCCATGAGCATCCATATGAGACTGTAATGGATTCCCTTGGAACAAAGGCATTCATTGCTGAGGGTTTGGAGGAGGGAATTCATGCATTAGAAAGGGGGTCGGGGTAGAAAAGTATTCCTCCAAATTAATGACTAGATGGAATTATTTTGTCTTTCTTTTGAGTATATGGATCGTGGATAATGTTACCATTTCTTATTCCATGCAAGGAAGTTGAAGGCTGAGATTATTTGGTGACAGTGTTTCAGGGAAAGGCTGTTCATCCTTGTGCCGCAGACAGACATGGGTGGTTCTGGATGAGGTGAATCTCTGGGGGACTTTTCTTGGTGGAGAACTGACTACTCCAAGCCTAGGGGCTTCCAGTCAACTTACTTATTTACATGTTGTCTTTGTCTTATTTTGTGCTGCACTTTCGGGTTAAGTAGTTATGACAGAGGAAGCGGTTAGAGCCTGACTGTTTTCCTCCCACTATGTCACTGGCTTTGAAGGAAGCTGGTTCCTTTTTTAAGGTTGTACACTGGCAAAATTTGGAGTTTGAGAAACAACTCAAATTTTTGATACTGTGTTTAGTCTGTGTTTAACTGCACTGCACTACCCTGTGAATACAAACCAAGCTAAATTAAATAATTTGACCCAACACAACCAGCCAAGCAAGCAACCAACCACCTAGATGAAAACTGTTAAACACAAAGATTGGAGACAAGGGGAAAAAAAGGGAGAAATGGCTTTTGTGACATTTCCTTTTACATGAGTAGTTCTTAAGCTTCAGTGCAAGAGTCAGCTATGGTGCATGGTAAAATACAGATTCCCAGGGCCTACCTTAGAAAGTCTGACTTAGTAAGTCAAGGCTGCAGCCCCAGAATTGCATTTTAAATAAGCATCTCAAGTGAGTCTGATGTACATGGTCTCTGGACCACACTTTCAAAAGTTATAGGAAGAAATGACCAGGAATGTATTTCTTTTTTAAAATATTTATTTATTTATTTATTTATGCTGCACTGGGTCTTAGTTGTGACACGTGAGATCTTTAGCTGTGGCATGCGGACTATTAATTGCAGCATGCGGAACTCTTAGTTACGGCATGCATGAGGGATCTAGTTCCCTGACCAGGGGCCTAACCCAGACCTCCTGTATTGGGAGCATGGAGTCTTACCCACTGGACCACCAGGGAAGTCCCATACCAGGAATGTTTTTGCTGAGATGACCTCCCTCTCTGGTATCATGATATAGATAGATGCCCTTACTTATTCTCAGCCCCTGGAATCTGTGGTTGGGGAGAGAATAAATGAAATTGGCAGAAGCTGCCCATTTTCACTTCTGTTTAAATTCAAGTAGAGAAAATTCAAGCCGAAAGATTTGTTTGAGGCTGTTTTGAGAACCATAGAAGCCAATTGTCAAGTGTTGAGAAGGTAATTATCAGTTCGTAATCATTGATTAGGAGCCATGCCCTTAAGTTTTTCCTTTCCTTAGTATTAGGGAACAAACAGTCACACGACCCAGTGGGCTGTGTTTTTAATAAAAAACAAAGAAAAGATTAGAGTACATGTCATGTTCTAAATGTAAGTATCGTTTTATTAAATTTTTGTAGTTGTGTATGCGGGTGCATGTGTGTTGGTACTGGTTTGTGATGCAAAATGTATTTTTTTTTTTACTGTGGGTCATGGTCAAAAAAAGGGAAAGCCTTTGCCCTACACTGTAACAACTCTGGAGAGAGATTCTCGGTTGCCGTATTTCTGAGACTTTCTTTGGTGTGTGAGTATGGACCACAGTGCTCACTGGAGTATGTGCTGCAACTGGCAGGAGCTCATGAAATTGATTTCCTTACCAGACTTGAAGCCCTGCAGCCCAGTTTTAATTTGTTTAAATAAAGATAGAGTAGGCAGGGGGAAGACATTGATGACTGTAATAAGATTAAATTAGTAGGAGCTGGCAAGGAGGCATGCTCTTTTTTTGAGTGATAATGGAGAGATGAGGGAATATCAAATTAGTAAAATTGGAGGAGGACCCTGATTGGAAAGAAGGATCCAGATGCACGAAATTTGGGGTTTGGTGGGAAGGCCGCTGTGGTAATATAATCAGGATATTACTGATGTGAGGAGGAAGGGCTCTCTGGGAAGATGCCCTATTTCATTACGAGAGCACCTTGATAATGCATCTTGCTAATGGATGAACTGCAAAAAAGAACCACAAAACAGAACACGACAAAAAACGTGTTGTGTTTTCTTTCTTGTCCTAGATTTCAACTGATGACCCTTCTGAGAAGGATGCACTGCAGCCCGGCCGGAACCTGGTGGCTGCTGGCTATGCACTCTATGGCAGTGCCACCATGTTGGTCCTGGCCATGGCGAATGGCGTCAACTGCTTCATGCTGGACCCGGTGAGAGACCCCAGGGGAAGCTGGGTGCTTCGCTGGTGGCCGTGAGTGAGTGTTTATTGTGTGTGTGTGTGGCGGCGGGGGAGAGGCAGTACCTAGAGGTGGAAGATGAGGCCCATGAAGGGGCAGAGATGATGGGTTGGGGAAGAGGGGAAGGGAGATGGAGGGACCACCGTGAGAAGATTATCGAGGTGAGAAATGGTGTCTGTCCAGAGCATAAGCAGTCTTTCTTCCACGATGAATTCTTTAGAGTGGACGTGACTCAGCTGGCTCAGATGCCCACTGGGCTGAGCAGGCCACACAGATGAGTGGAGTGTGCTGGGAAAGGATGGTCAGGGTGGTGGCAGGGCAGCTGCGGGACACTGGGGAACTGGGGAGGTCTGTCAGTTGTTACTCCTTGGGAATAGCGGCTCAGTCTTGCCAAGGCTTCCAGTGTTTCAAGAAACACTGGATTTTTAGAAAATGTAATGTTTCTGGATGTGTAAAACACTGTGCTAGCCAATTAAAACACGTTTGTGGACCAGATGGGGCCCGTAGATGGTCTGTTTGCCACCCACGCTATCCATTACTAGCTTATTTTCCTGAGGTGAATGGGTGTCCCGGCTGAAGCGGTGGCCCACCTCATTTCTTCAAAATTAGCTCCGAAATTCATCTGATGTGCCGGTGCACGCAAACCTTCAGTGAACCCTTGTGGTTTTGAAAGGCTTTGACGAACTCAAGGAAGTGAAAATAAAGAAGGAAATGAAGATAATTCCTTAGTCTGTCCAACTTATAGAGAAAAACACCCTCGGGAGTTCCCTGGTGGTCCAGTGGTTAGGACTCAGCGCTTTCACTGCTGGGGCCCAGGTTCAGTCCCTGACAAGACGAAGATCCCACAAGCCACGTGGTTCGGCCAGAAAACAAAAAACGAAACAAATTCCTCATGGAGAGGAGCCCAAGGTGCCATGAAAAATATTCATTAACAATTTTTAATTTGTGGATAATTTCTTCCACATGTGTATTAATTGGACTTCTTTATTTATTCTGTTAGATGACAGTTTCGACAGAGCAGATGAAGTGAGCAAAGAAGTCTCTTTACGTATTTGGCATAACTAAACCCACCATTGAAATGGACTCCATAGAATCATCTTCCGTAGGTCGGCACATTCATTGTGCATTTGGTCCAGTGTCCCAAGGGAAAAAGAATTGAGGTTATAAATACCTTTCAGTTTTAGAAATGTCCTCAGATGACATTAATGAAACTATTTATTTGGTGCTTTTTGCTGACAAACCGAACACCAGGTACGGTCAGCTGCTAGAATCCTGGGAGGGGCCGGTTGCTGGTGGTGGGGCCTCGACGTTTGTGGGTGGCGGGTGGGATAAATCGGAATGTAGGCTGCCTCTGTCTCCCGCACGCTTGCACAACTGGACTTTGCCTCCTTGCAAGCACCCGAGCTTAATAAATCAACAAGGGTAGGGAAACAGCACAAGTTTAAGCCTCCAAAGGAGGTGATTTCAGGGTAAAGTAATGGCAGAACCCGAGCGAAGTTCACTCTGAGCCCAGGGTACAGTTTCCGAAATCACTGATGTTTTGGGTTTATCCTCTCAGCAGGCGTTTACCGCTTACCCAGACATTCTTCTGGTAATTTCTCTGTTGTTACCTTCCAGTTGATGGATATGTAGAAAACATGAAACCTCTTCTTATTTCCAGATTGCAGACCTTGTGTCGGGGAGTAAGTTTCTGTGTGTTTGATAGTCTTTTGTCCACCTCACACTTAATGGCCACTCAGTGTTTGGAGGCTGCGCTACCCCCTGCTGGCTGACCTCCCAGATCTGATGAATGCCTGCAGGGTGGGGGTCAACTTAGTGCTTTCTTTTCATTTTGGCTGACAGTTTCCGCTAAGAAGACCACAACAGCTTTATTTGCATTTCTAGCAGGCTTTAATGTTTGAAAAGCTTTTCAGTCTCTTTCTCCCGTACAAGAGACTAACCTCCTTCACAGCTAGGATGTTCTGGCCAGGTACCAGGGTGGGGTGCCCGCAAAGCATGGCTTCATGAGCACCTGTTGTGTGATGGCTTCATTTTCCAGACTTTTACCAAAAAAACCATAAAAGAAAAAAAGAAAAGAATCACTCACAATGACACCTTTCAGTGACCACTGTTAATTCTAGTCTCTTTTCTCCCCCTACCCTCCTCTCTCCCTCCCCCACTTCCTCTCTACTTCCAACATGCTCCATATTGGCAGGAACCAAGCTTTGCTATGGGAATAAGTGGCTGGGGAGAGATGTGTCCAAGGTGGGACCTCCCTTCTTAACTCTGTCTCCATGGAGCAACCTCCCTCCCCAGATGGGCGGAGCCTCAATCACTCTCTTATCAGGGACGCGTAGGAGCCCCAAACAGTCCTCAGTCCAGAGCTATAGGAGTTATGTGACACCTTACTCCAAAGCTCGAATCTCCTTTGGAGAACCTAAGCCTTAAAGGCATCAGCTTAGCACTGGGACTTTGTGGGAGGCTGAGTTCTGAGAAGCACTCTGTAGATCAGTGAGCAAAGGCACCGGAAGCTATATATGCTGTGAATCGAAACTCACGGTGCTCGGGGAAAGTGACATCAAGATAGAAACGAACAAATGGAAAGCTAAGAGCAGCCATGAACACTTTGCTGTAACTCAGCTGCCCATCTCTCCTGATATCCTACCTCCTGTCTGCACCAATTTTTTTTTTTTTTTTCCAAAGGCATGGGTGTCCCAGGCCAAGGAGAAACTCCCTTGCTGGTAATCATTTCACAATGTTACAAATATTGAATCATTATATTGTACACCTGAGAGTAACATAATGCTATGTCAATTATACGTCAGTTGAAAACACAAAAAGATAAAAACCAAGCTCTTTGTGCTGAAGGACACACGTGACCTCAGGCCTCACGCCACCCCCTCCCACAGGCCTGAAGGAGATGTCACGGCTCCACCTTTCCTTCCTGTTTCACAGGCCATCGGAGAGTTCATTTTGGTGGACAGGGATGTGAAGATCAAAAAGAAAGGGAGCATCTACAGCCTCAATGAGGGCTACACCAAGGACTTCGACCCTGCTGTCGCGGAGTATGTCCAGAGGAAGAAGTTCCCCCCAGTAAATGAGGGCTGCGGGGCCGGGGTTGGGGGAGGGCCCCTGAGTTATGTGTTGATTCATGATCTACCCTGGAGAGAAAGGCGGCAGGGACAGAAGCGGGTGGATTCCACTGTGCTGGGGACTGGAACCTCTGCCCTGAGACAGCAACCCCTTTGCCACTTTCTCTTGGCAGAAGAAAATCAGGACTGTAAAGTCCGTCAGATGAATGAAGTCATGGCAATAAAACATGCTTCACTGCTGGGGTCCCTGATCCCAGTTGGTACGAAACGTGGTTCTTGCACCCCAGGCCCCAGCCCTGTGGCACCTGAAGGATTTCTATCAGTCATCTCTAGACTGAGAGCATCCATCACGGCATCTCTCTAAAGAGGTTACAAATCACTGAACACGAAGAGAAGAAATGGCTGTTTGTAGAGACGGTTCTATGTAGGAATATCCAATCTTGTCCTATTCTTGTTACTGAAAGCTCGGCCTCTCTGTACACATGGGTGCCGAATCAAATCTCGGAGACAGAGTTTTTGGTGAAGTAGAAAAGGATAGCTTTATTGCTTTGCCAGTCAAAGGGGGACACACTGGGCTCCTGCCCTCGAAAACACTGTGTCCCAGGGACTTCCCTGGTTGTCCAGCGGGTAAGACTCTGCGCTTCCACTGCAGGGGGCCCGGGTTCAATCCCTGGTCAGGGAACTAGATCCCGCATGCCACAGTGAAGATCCCACATGTCGCAACTAAGACCCGGCGCAGCTAGAATAAATAAATACATAAATAAATATTTTTTAAAAAGTTTTATAGAAAAGAGAAAGAAAAAAAAGAGAAAACTATATGTCCCACCCTGGGAGGATTTGATGAGGGTTATATAACAGTGGTTCGAGGCTGGGGTCTCTGACAAGATTAGGGTGTGAGCAGGGCCTGCCTGCCTTAATCTCGTCTCAGGTGGTTTCCTAATCTTGACAAGCTTCTCTGGTCCCTTTAATCTTACCTCAGGTGGTTTCTTGGCCGTTCCTCCCTTGATTAGCAACTGTTTAAATCTGCCCTTTGGAACTCAGGGAAGGTCATGGAGGCTGGAGTCTTGCCTATAAGAAATGGGGGACAAAAGGGCCTCCATGCCTGGGAGCCCCACCGGGCCTCACTCATTTTCACTTTTGCTTAATGCCATTGAAGCCTGCTGTGTTCTGAGGAAGAAGCCCAGATGTTGTTAGTTTGGCATTCAGGGCCCTCCAAGCTGGCCCCAGGCTCTCTCTCCAGCCTTATTATCTCTCCTTCCACCTTTCCCTAGAGATCCCTTCCTGCCCCCAGCTGCACCAGCCTCCTCCCAGGGCCCAAGGCAGACTGAGTGTGCTTCTCTAGTTGCCCCACCTTTGGCTGGGCAGTTCCTGCTCCTGCAGAGATGAAAACCCCACGCTTGCCCCCTCTCCTTAGCTCTGCAAAATCTTTCTTCTCCTTTAGGGTCCTGCTAAATGCCTGCCCCACCCCAGAGCCTGAATCCACCACACCCTCCTTAGGGCGTCCTCAGGTAATTTGAGTTATTGTAAGATGAAAGAGGCTGTCTCCATTATTCCATTTTCTGCTGCTTGGGGACAGAATTTTCATCGCATTTCCTAGCACAGCCCCAAACACACACCTTGATGGTGTTCTGTTTGACTGTTGAATCAAATAAGCATAGAGGACATGAAGAGAGCTCTCTCTTCTGTAACCCTAACTATTGCTGGTCTTAACCTTGTAGGACAACTCAGCCCCCTACGGTGCCAGGTACGTGGGCTCCATGGTGGCTGATGTTCACCGCACCCTGGTCTACGGAGGGATCTTTTTGTACCCAGCTAACAAGAAAAGCCCCAACGGAAAGGTAAATAAAATCCCCTGAAGAGTGGTTGAGAAGCAGTGGATTTCATTTGCAGCCTGGGAGATTTGACTGAGGAAGAAAGGTCATGGTAGCTGTTATGCTCTGCAATAGGGTGCCAAGGATGTCTGTGGCGTATTCTTTTCTAGATTAAAGGCTGTCCTGGTTAAAGCCAGGCGATATCAGCTAAAAATGATCTCTTGAGAGCCCTTTCATTGGTAAAGATAAGTAATGATGCTGTGGTCAGAGGGTACTAACAGTGCTTTCTGCTTCCACTGGATACACGGTGGTTTGGCTTGGGCAAAATGAATGCCATTCATAAAATGAAATGAAACAGTCCAGCCTCGTTACCAAGGCAGCAAATCACATATGCATCCCAAACAGAGGTCTTCTTTGATTGTTTTCAAAAGGCATAAAATTGAAATGACTAGTGAGCTGACATTTGCTGCTTAGAAAATGCTACCTTTCTAGGGAAGGAAAGCATCTCTGGGGACACCTGGAGCTTTCAGGTAAGCCGTAACTGATGCATTGGTCTCATGCCCACAACCTTCTTACAAGCCATGGGGTGGGCTGTGCTTGCTTATGCTGGAGAAGGGACACCCACTTTTCTTCGACACAGAGGGACAGTGTGTTTCCTTCTCAAGCATTGTCCCTTTGTTTTTCCCAAAGGACAGACAGGTTTTTCTTATTTTATTTTATTTTTAATGTGAGAGAAGGAATAGGAATAATCCCCATAGTTAGAAATGGATGTATTTCAGATGTGCTCAGATCTCTGTGTATGGCATGTGGCGTCCAGTTTACGGAAAACATTAAAACATTCACTCTTACCATAGCCACCTACCTCGGGCATCCCAGCCTATGTGATTAGACTGCTTTATAGCACTTTTCTCTAATGCCTCAAAAAATTGTTCCTTAACACAAATATTGAGGTTCCTCCTTTTTCTTTTTTTCAGTTTTGCAAATCTGACCCTGACACCTGTATGGAAATAGAGTCAGGAAACACCTGCAAAAAGCTGTCTACTCAGTAGGCAGACTGCATGAAAATGCATACGATAAAAAAGTTAATATTTAAAAGTAAATTCCAAGATGTATAACATACTAAATCCCAGCCCTCAAGCCTTAGGAGAATTGTAAAAGGAATGTGTACAGAGTTGCAAACAATATTATACTGTTTGGAGGAGCCAGTCTGCTTTCCAGATGTCTGCAGCCAGACACTACCATGGACTTTTAAATGCTTATAGAATAGGCAAAGATCCATCCAAAACACACACAGAATCACTCATTAGGTCCAGTTTCCGTGCCATAAAGAGAAGGGAAACATCGGTTCTGCCAAAATGTCATTCGGTCCTGAGCCCAGGTGGTCTGCCTCACATCTGCATCAGGCGATCTATTGCTGGCTCTTGATGGATGGCTTAATTTAACCAAATGGTTAAATTAACCATCCGGTCTTAGATGCAACCTTGTGATGGAAAGTAAGGGAAAGTATCAGTTAATTTGATCAGCTCTGCACTATTTTGCTATGAAGCAGATCTCTTCTCTGTGTAATCTATTCTGTTCTGAGAATGCTGCTCTTGTTTTCCAGTTGAGACTGTTGTATGAATGTAACCCCATGGCCTATGTCATGGAGAAGGCAGGAGGATTGGCTACCACTGGTAAGGAAGCTGTGTTGGACATTGTTCCCACTGACATCCACCAGAGGGCGCCAATCATCTTGGGGTCTCCTGAAGACGTGACTGAGTTCCTGGAGCTATATAAGAAGCACGCTGCCAAATGAAGAGCCGGCCTTGCCCACGCCAAACAGAATTGCCTTTTATCTGGACCTTTGATCTCACAGGGTGCTACCCGATTCTGACTGTGCATCAGATATTCCTAGACATAGAAATAAAAAGTATGGATATTTTCACCATCAAATGCTGTGTAATGCCTTATGCTGTCTAACCAAAATGCTATCTCAGTAATGCCACAGATGGTCACGATATGTTTTGAGTGGATAGAGGAGAAATAAACATATTCTTCCTTTTTCTAAAAAAAAAAAAGTCGTCATTGCTTTGTGCCAAATAACAGTAACAATAATAGCAGCTAATGCATATATCATTAGATAACTCATTTAATCTTCATAACAACCTTATGAATTGGGCACTGTGAATAACCCACTTTGCAGGTGATGAAATGGAGGACCGAGAGGTGAGGTAATCTGCCCAAGGTCACCAGCCCATGAGCGACAGAGCTGGGATATGAACCCAGGCAGTCTGGCCACGAAACTCGGAGTTAATGAATCGCTTCTCCTGTGTGTTGTCTGTTCAGGTCTGGGTGTGCAGAATCAACGTGAGCAATGCTTTTAAGCCCTCCTGGGAACTGGAGAAGTGATATATTATTGGTGGTACCCATCTAGGACCTATTGGCCTCCTGTACATGGGTATAAGCATCTGAGGCACAAATGAAGGTTTAAGTTATTACTCAGTGATAAGTTTTTTATAAAAACATAACACTTCATTGAATTAACATAATATAATAATTCCTAAGGTTTAATTACCATAAAGAAAAGGATTCATCATAAGAACAAGATTTAGGAAATACAATTTGTTGCAAACAAGCACTTTTCTATTAGGCTCTGTGTAAAAACAGTTCCTCCCTTAGCTGACCCTGGTCCTTTCTGGACTGGAATTCCAAGATTATAGCAAGTTATATCAGATGTCAAGAAACATCTGGACTTTCTTAAGCTCTACATATATTAGGATTTTGCCAATGGAATGTAGGTGGAAATGATGTATACTAATTCTAGTTTGAAAACCCAATGAATAATCCTTCATCCACTCCTTTCCATGCATTAAACGTCGTGAGTTTCAATGACGGTATTACAACAGGACAAAAGCCTGGGTGTCTGAGCCACTGCTCTGTCTACATTGGGTTGTGATGTGAAATAGAAATGAACCTTTGATGTACTAAGCTACTAGGATTTCAGGCTTATTAGCTATTGCAACATAACCTAGGCCATTCTAAGACTGAGGTTGGGAAGGCTTTTTTTGTTTTTGTTTTTAACTTCTCTGAACCCCAGTTTCTTCATTAAAAAAATGTTAATTGTAGTATTTATTGTTGTAGTCAAGGCCATGTTCGCTGTAAGTAACCTACTTAGGCCAACTAAATCAGAAAGGGAATTTGTTGGAAAGATTCATGAAGTCCAGTACCACTGCAGAGGAGGACAGCTTACAAAGAACACATCCTTCTTCGTTCCAGCATTATCATCCAATTCACTAGTGTCTCTGTGTCTCAAGCTAAGTTCCCAGGACAGAAAATCTGATTGGCTCACCTTATATCAAATGTCTACCTCTGATCCAATCAGCTGCAGCCAGAGACAGGATCACACAAGCAAATGTGTCTTGAATCTATCTTCCTCTTATGGGCAGGGTGCACTTTTCTCCAAGATGGGGATCATGGGCTGAGCAGATACCTCAAAGATATCTGCTGTGCTACACACAGGGATGTTGAGGTTACATGAAAAGGCATATGCCGGGCTGATTCTGCATTGTCAGGAGCTTGGAAGTCACCACTGCAGCCTAACTAACTGCAAGTGAAAAGCTGAAAAGGCTGAAAAGTCAAAAACTCTTCTTGGGTCCATAAGAGAAGGAAGGACACAGGGCAAACCATTGTCCCCAAGGTTGGCGAGACAGGTGAAAACAGGCAGTCACATCTCACCAGAGCAAAGACTCATGAAGGGAAATTGCTGTAGGAGCCAGTGCTGGGGTCTAAAGCCTGAACTGTAATTAACAGATTGCTGGAAGTTCAGCCTGGACAGTTCTGAGAGTTAAAAAATTCGGGGCAACCTACAGGGGGCCCCCAGGATTGTGAGTTTTACCTCTAGGAGCTTGACCAGGATACCACAGTGAATGCTGGAGAAAATACTGGGCTTCTGGCTGGGGATGGGCAAAGGAAACATTTTGAAACACACCAGAGCACTCTGTTCTTAACAAGGCCTGCCCTCAGGGGAAATTAGTTAACTGGAGCAACCCAATCAAGGATTATCAGTCTTTCTTGACTGACCTGGGGAAGGGAAATACCCGGACTCTAGCCAATTCTAGCCATCCCATACCACTTAAGGGGGAGGAAAAAACGGAGAAACACTTGTGAAGTTCACAATCTAGAAGCACAGGCTCACAAAATGCTGAGACCTAATCATAGGACTAGGTCCCTCCCCTCACATCTCACCACCTCCTTACTAAAGGCCTATTTACAGCAGTTCCTTTTATCCAGTACACTATATCCAGCTATCAAGAAAGAATTACAAGGCAAACCAAAGGGCAAAAAACCACAATTTGAAGAGACAGAGCAAGCTTCAGAACAAGACATGGCAGGGATGTTGGAATTACCAGCCTGGGACTTTAAAACAATTATGATGGGACTTCCCTGGTGGTGCAGTGGTTAAGAATCTGCCTGCCAATGCAGGGGACATGGGTTCGATCCCTGGTCCAGGAAGATCCCACATGCCATGGAGCAACTAAGCCCGTGTGCCACAACTGCTGAGCCAGTGTGCCACAATTACTGAAGCCTGTGCACTCTAGGGCCTGCATGCCACAACTACTGAGCCTGCGGGCTGCAACCACTGAAGCCCACGCGCCTAGAGCCCGTGCTCTGCAGCAAGAGAATCCTCTCAATGAGAAACGCATGCACCACAACGAAGAGTAGCCCCCACTCGCTGCAACTAAAGAAAGTCCGTGCGCAGCAACGAAGACCCAACACGGCCAAAAATAAATAAAATTCAAAAAAAAAATAAGACAATTATGATAAATTTGCTAGGGACTCTAATGGATAGACAGAATGCAAGAACAGATGGGCAATGTAAGCAAAGAGAAGGAAATCCTAAGAACCAAAAAGAAATACTAGAGATTAAAGAAAACATTGTCACAGAAATGAAGAATGGCTTTGATTGGAATTTGATGGTCATGGCTAAGGAAGGAATCTCCGAGCCTTAGGATATATCAATAATCTTTGAAAACTGAAAAGCAAAGCAAAACATAGACTGGAAAAAAAAAACTAACAGGGCTTCCCTGGTGGCGCAGTGGTTAAGAATCCGCCTGCCAATGCAGGGGACACGGGTTCGGGCCCTGGTCCGGGAGGATCCCACATGCCGCGGGGCAACTGGGCCCGTGAGCCACGACTACTGAGCCTGCGCGTCTGGAGCCTGCGCTCCACAACGAGAGGCAGCGACAGTGAGAGGCCCGCGCACCGCGATGAAGAGTGGGCCCTGCTCGCCGCAACTAGCGAAAGCCCTCGCATAGAAACGAAGACCCAACACAGCCAAAAATAAATAAATAAATAAAAATTAAAAAAAAAAAAAAAAAACTAAAAAACAAACAGGGTTAAAAAAAAAAAAAAAAAACTAACAAACAAACCAGGATATCCAAGGACTGTGGGACAACTACAAAAGATGTAACATGCATATTGGGAACATCAGGAGAAGAAGAAGAAAGAGAGAAAGGAGCAGAAGAAATATTTGAAATAATTACGACTGAGAATTTCCTCCAAGTTAATGTCAGACACCAAAACACAGATCCAGGAAATTCACAGAGTAACACACAGGATAAATGGCAAAAAAACACACCTAAGCCTAACATCATCAAACTACAGAAAATCAAAGATAAAGAAAAAATCCTGAAAGAAGCCAGAAGAGGAAATAAACACCTTACCTACAGAGGAACAAAGAATTACATCTGACTTCTCCTCAGTAACCATGCAAACAAGAAGACTTGGAGTGAAATATTTAAAGTGTTTAGAGGAAAAAACCCATCAACCTCTGAATTCTGTACTCTGTAAAATTATCCATCAAAAGTGGAGAGGGACTTCACTGGTGGTCCACTGGTTAAGACTTTGCCTTCCAATGCCAGGGGTGTGGGTTTGATCCCTGGTCAGGGAGCTATAATCCTACATGCCCCACGGCCAAAACACCAAAATGTAAAATAAAAGCAATATTGTAACAAATTCAATAAAGACTTCCAAAAAAACAAAGTGAAGGAGAAACAAAAACTTTCTCAGACTAACAAAAATTGAGGGCATTTGTTGCTAGTAGGTCTTCCTTGCAAGAAATGTTAAATGATGTTCTTTAGAGAGAAGGAAAATGATATAGGTCAGAAGCTTGAATCTACATAAAGAAAGGAAGAGCGTTGAAGAAGGAAAAAAAGAAGGTAAAATAAAAACTTTTATTTTTTATTCTTAATTGATCTAACAGAAAACAGTTTTTTCAAAATACTAATAGCAAGAATGTATTCAATTACAACTTATTCTTAATTGATCTAATAGACAACAGTTTGTTCAAAATAGCAACAATGTATTCAATTATATCTGCTTATGTATATATCATATATATGCACTTATGTATGCTTACATATAAGTGAAACGAATGATAGCAATTATACAGGGACAGGAGGACAATTAGAATTGTTTTGTTATTATAAGGTACACCTACCCATGAAGGGGTATATGTCATTTGAAAGTGAAATTGGATTAGTTGTAAATGTACATTGCAAACTCTAGGGAAAGCACTAAAAATAGTAAAAGGAAGTATAACTGATATGCTAAGAAAGGAAAGCAAAGGAAATCATATAAAATGACTAATTATAATCACAAAAGGCAGAAAAAGAAAGGAAGACAACAATAGGAACAAAGAACAAGGGCAAAAAATAGAAAATAGTAACACATATGGTTACTATTTTCCATTAATCCAACTGTATCAATAATCACTTTGAATGTCAATGATCTAAATACACCAATTAAAAGAGTGGATCAAAAACATGACCTAACTCTATGTTGTCTACAAGAAATCCACTTTAAATATAAAGACACATATAGATTAAAAGTAAATAGATGGGGGAAAATATACCATGCTAACACTAATGAAAAGAGAGCGGGAGTAGCTATATTAATGTCAGACAGAACATACTTCAAAGTAAGGAAAGTTATTAGGGATAAAGAGGGGTATTACGTAATAATAAAGGAGTCAATTCTCGAACAAGACATAACAGTGTATGTGCCTAACAACTGAGCATCAAACTTCATGAGGCAAAATGGATAAAACTGTAAGGAGGAAGATGAATCCACTATCATAGCTGGGGATTTCAATACTCTTCTCTCAGAAATGGAAAGGCCCAGCAGGCGAAAATCAATAAGCACGTAGTTGAACTTAACACCATTTATCAACAAGATATCATTGACATCTACAGACTACTTCATCCAACAACACCAGAATACACATTTTCCTCAAGCTTACATGGAACATTCTCCAATATAGACCACATTCTGGGCCATAAAACACACCTTAACATATTTAAAAGAATAGAAATCACACAATGTCTGCTTTTAGACCGCAATGGAGATAAACTAGAAACCAATAACAGAAAGATAAGTGGAAAATCCCAAAATACATGGAGATTCAGTAACATACGTCTAAATAACATATGGATGAAAGAAAAACATCTCAAGAGAAATTTTAAAATATTTTGAACTAAATGAAAATAAAAATACAACTTATCAAAATTTGTGGGATATAGTGAAAAGCAGTGCTTAGAGGGAAATTTATAGCATTAAATGCATATATTAGAGAATAAGAAAGATCTAAAATCAATCTAAGTTTCCACCATAGGAATCTAGGAAAAGAAGAACAAATTAAACCCAAAGTAAGCAGAAGAAAGGAAATAATAAGAATTAGAGCAGAAATCAATAAAGAAAATCAACAAAACCAAAACCTGGTTCTTTGAAAAGATCAATAAAATTGATAAGCCTCTAGCCAGGCTAAGAAAAAAGAGAGAAGACATAAATTACTAGTATCAGAAATAAAAGATGGGACATTACTACAGATCCTTTGGAAATTAAAACGATGATGAAGGGGGCTTCCCTGGTGGCCCAGTGGTTAAGAATCTGTGTTCCAATGCAGGGGACACGAGTTTGATCCCTGGTCAGGGAACAAAAATCCCACATGCTACAGGGCAATTAAGCCCACATGCCACAAGTACTGACCCCACATGCTCTGGACCCTGCATGCCACAACTAGAAGCCTGTGCTCTGCAACAAAGAGCCCATGAGCTGCAACGAAAGATCCCGCATGCCACAATGAAGATCTGCGTGCCACAACTAAGACCCGATGCAGCTAAATAAATAAATAAACAGGGCTTCCCTGGTGGCACAGTGGTTGAGAGTCCGCCTGCTGATGCAGGGGACACGGGTTCGTGCCCTGGTCCGGGAAGATCCCACATGCCACGGAGCGGCTGGGCCCGTGAGCCATGGCCGCTGAGCCTGCGTGTCCGGAGCCTGTGCTCCGCAACAGGAGAGGCCGCAACAGTGAGAGGCCCGCATACCGAAAAAAAAAAAAAAAAAGGGCCAAAGACTTTAACAGACACCTCACCAAAGAAGATACACAGATGACAAATAAGCATATGAAAAGATGCTCCACATCATATGTCATCAGGAAAATGCAAATTTAAACAATGAGACATTCCTACACACCTATTAGAACAACCAAACCCCAGAATACCACATGCTGGTGAAGATGTGGAGCAACAGGAACTCTCATACTTTGCTGATGGGAATGCAAATCGGTCCAGCCGCTTCAGAAGACGGTTGGAGGTTTCTTACAAAACCAAACATACTCTCGCCATATGATCACACTCCTTGGTATTTACCCAAAGGAGCTGAAAACTGACATTAGTACAAAAACCTGCAGACTGTTGTTGATAGTAGATTTATTCATAATTGCTAAGACGTGGTAGCAACCAGGATGTCCTTCAGTAGAGGAATGAATAAATAAACTGTGGTCCATCCAGACAATGGAATATTATTCATTGCTAAAAGAAATGAGCTATCAAGCAATGAAAAGACATGAAGGAATCTTAAATACATATTACTAAGTGAAAGCAGCTGATCTGAAAGGGCTACCTACTGTATGATTCTATTTTACATTCTGCACAAAGCAAAACTACGGAGGCAATAAGAATATCAGTGGTCACTAGGGGTGCGGTGGTGGGGAGTGATGAAAGGCAGGACACAGAGCATTTTTAGGGCAGTGAAACTACTCTGTGTGATATTATGATAGATAGATATATGTCATGATACAATTGTCCAGACCCACAGAACATACAACACCCATAGTAAACCTTAAGGTAAACTATGGATTTTGGGTGATAACGATGGGTTAATGTAGGTTCATTTTTGTAAAAAAAAAAAAAAAGAGAGAGAGAGAAAAAACAAATACCATTCTGGTGAGTGAAGTGATGTTGATAACAGGGAAGGCCGTGCACGTGTGGGTACAGAGGGGAATGAGGAGTCTCTGTACCTCCTCGCAATTTTGTTGTAAACCTAAACTACTCTAAAAGATAAAGCCTTATTATTATTTTTTTTAAAAAGCGTAGTATGATGAGAATATAAGTAAATGGTGCAATGGGTACCAAAGAATTAAAATATAGTTCCAACATATGCCAGCCCCACTTTAACTTTATTTTTGCATGTGAAGAATGTATATAGCACTTTCCTACCTATTTTTATACATTGAAAACTAGACTTGGTATCTTGGTAAAACTATGTTATAGGAAAGCAGAAATTGTATTCTTTATTTTTTATCTTTGTTTTCTGTTATCCAACCAAGCTGATGCTTAAGCTTCAAGCTGGTTTCACTGGCACATGAGAAAAGGAAGGTGTGATCTGCAGAGAAACAGAGTTCCTATGTGAAGCTGTTTAGAATGGCACTCAATGTTCAGTGCTCAAGTATGTAGTAAGTACTGTAGTCCTATGGGGGCAAGTGTGTAGGTATTTTGAAACATTTTGCCATAATTGTAATTTTTTTTTGTATTTTTACCTGATGGCATTATTTCCTTTTTTTCGTTGTTTTTTCTTCAAATTTATTTATTTATATTTTTGGCCACGTTAGGTCTTCGTCGCTGCCCGCTGACTTTCTCTAGTTGAGGCGAGCGGGGGCTACTCTTCGTTGCAGTGTGCGGGCTTCTTACTGCGGTGGCTTCTCTTGTTGTGGAGCACGGGCTCTAGGTGTGCAGGCTTCAACAGTTGTGGCACATGGGCTCAGTAGTTGTGGCACACAGGCTCAGTAGTTGTGGCTCACGGGCTCTAGAGCACAGGCTCAGTAGTTGTGGCTCACAGGCTGTAGAGCACAGGCTCAGTAGCTGTAATGCACGAGCTTAGTTGCTCCACGGCATGTGGGATCTTCCCGGACCAGGGTTCGAACCCATGTCCCCTACATTGGCAGGTGGATTCTTAACCACTGCACCAACAGGGAAGCCCAGCATTACTTCTTATAATAAAACCTTTTCTGATTGAAAACTTCAAAAACAAAGTAAAACAAAAACCTATGTTGGGGACTTCCCTGGTTGTCCAATGGTTAAAGACTCCACACTTCCAATGCAGGGGGCCCGGGTTCAATTCCTGCTCAGGGAACTAGATCTCACATGCTGCAACTAAGACCAGGTGAAGCCAAATAAACAAATAAACATTTAAAAACAAAACAAAACAAAACCCAAAAAACCTATGTTGGGATTCCATAAAGCACCTTAGCAAAGTTTTGCTAACAAAGAATGGTCCCTCAGGTGATATTCTAGAGGCACATTCCAGGTCCTTGTCTTTGGGTGGAGGGCCCTGAGGCAGCAGCAAGATTGCCCCAGCCATTAGGACAGTCTGCTTGACCTTACTTACGTAGACTCAGTCCTGTGAGCATCTTTCACTAAGCAGAGCAAAGCCATAGATAGCTTTGTGGTCACCAGTGTATCCTTGGCACTGAAATAACAGTGAGCTGGAGGCTCTTCTACCTTCCTCTGGGCTTTCGCCACAGCTGCTCTTTCAGTTTCCACCCTGTCCTGTGCCCTGAAAGAACTTTGGCATTTGCTGAAAGGTCATCAGCTGCAATTTTAGACCATTGGGTAACAAACTTCTGACATTTAAATGCAGCTGCAAAGTGGTGGGATTGCTCTACCGGCTGTCAGCCTGGGCTGGACGGTGACAGAAGTAGCAGCCCCTTCCTCAGATCCCTTTATGGACGAGTGGTTGACCGCTTATAAAGGACACCAGCCAATACTCTCCCTTCTGACTCCCAAATTATCTAGTCTTGTTCATTCTTAACACCCATAGTGTGCTGGGCACCAGGGATTCTCCGGACAGTTGTGCTGAAGCACTAGTTTGTTTGTTTACTTCCAATCTCTTGTGAACAAATACATAATAAAAATTAACTAGAAAGGCTAATAAACGCATGAAAAGATGCTCAGCATCACCAATCATTAGGGAAATGCCAATCAAAGCCACAATGAGGGCTTCCCTGGTGGCGCAGTGGTTGAGAGTCCACCTGCCGATACAGGGGACACGGGTTCATGCCCCGGTCCGGGAAGATCCCACATGCCGCGGAGCGGCTGGGCCCGTGAGCCATGGCCGCTGAGCCTGCGCGTCCGGAGCCTGTTGCTCCGCAATGGGAGAGGCCACAACAGTGAGAGGCCCGCGTACTGCAAAAAAAAAAAAAAAAGCCACAATGAGATACCATTTCATACCCATTAGGATGCTAGTTATAAAAAGCAAACAAAAAAAAAAACAGAAAATAACAACTGTTGGCAAGGATGTTGAGACATTGGAACCCTTGTGCACTTCTGGTGGGAATGTAAAATGTGCAGCCACAGTGATTCCTCAAGAAGTTAAAAATAGAATTACCATGTGATCCAGCAATTCTACTTCTGTGTATGTATATACTCCCAAAAAACTGAAAGCAGGGACTTGAACATGTATTCGTCCTACTGTGGACATGATAGCATTATTCACAGTAGCCAAAAGGTGGAAACAACCAAAGTGTCCGTCAATGGATTAATGGATAAACAAAATGTGGTATATCCACCAATGGAATATTATTCAGTCTTAAAAAGGAAGGAAATTCAGACACATGCTACAACATGGATGCACCTTGAAAATATGATGCTAAGTGAAATAAGCCAGCTACAAAAGGAGAAATATTGTATGATTCCACTTATATGAAGTACCTAGAATCGTCAAATGCATAGAAATAGAAAGTAGAACTGCAGGTTGTCAGGGACTAACGATTGAGGGGGAAGAGAGAGTTAGTGTTTAATAGGCACAGAGTTTCACTTTACAGTAAAAAGACTTTTTAAAAATGTACAGTTCTCTGAATTTTAACACATGTATGGGTTCAAGTTGCCATCACCATAATCAGGATACAGAACAGTTCCATCAGGCAAAAAATTCCCCATCCTGTCCTCCCCACCCCACACCAACTATCCCTGGCAACCATGAAGTTGGTCTCTAACTCTCTAATTTTGTCTTTTTTGAGAATATCATATAAAGAGAATCATACAGCATATAGTCTTTTTTTTTTTTGCGGTACATGGGCCTCTCACTGTCGTGGCCTCTCCCGTTGCAGAGCACGGGCTCCGGACGCGCAGGCTCAGCGGCCATGGCTCACGGGGCCCAGCCGCTCCACGGCACGTAGGATCTTCCCGGACCGGGGCAGGAACCCGCGTCCCCTGCATCGGCAGGTGGACTCTTTTAAGACTGGCTTCTTTCACCAGCATAATGCCTTTGAGATTAGTCCCAGTGCCACATGGAACAATAGCTTGTTTCTTTTTATTGCTGAATACTGTTTTATTTTATGGATCCACCACAGTTTCTTTACCACTATTGAAGAGCATTTGGGTGTTAGCAGTTCCTGACAATTTTAAATAGAGCTGCTATAAATATTCACGAATGGGTTTTGGTGTGAACATACAATTCATTTCTCTAGGGAAGATGTGACGGTCCACTCTGAGCGGCATCGTTTTGTACCACCACAAAGAGGGGAAACCCTCTTAATCAGATGACATTCGACCTCAAAGGAAATCGGGAAACTAATCAGCCGGGCCACTCTCTTTATCTTGTAGCCATTTACTGGCCCAGAACTCCTAATATCCAGCCACTGCTCTTTCTATAATTATGTCTGAAGAATCATGGTTGATCTCCCATGTGAAAGACAAAGCTGAGTTATTTATTGATGGCAACATGAAACATCAGGATCAAAGAAAGTTTCATTCTACAGTCCTCACAATTTCCAGAAGCTCTTGGGGAAGAAAAAGAAAGTTTTCCAATTTAGACGCTGGTGATGTCAAAATTAAAATGTTCTGACATAGAAGCTCCTCTTCTAGGGCTGTATCTTACTGAAGCCCTCACACAAGCACATACACAAAGGTAAGGATCTTGGTGCAGCATTTGAGGAGCAAATATTTCGAAAATATCTGACCGTCCACACAGTGGGAAAGCAGTATGTCTCTGTGTGTCGACACGGATGTATTTCCCAGATGTTTTGCTGTGGAAGACACTTCTGATTGGTTGAAAATCTGGCCAATGCTTCAAAAGTGGAAGGCTACTTGGGGTGGGGGTGTGGGGTAGGCAGAGGGTGTTTCTGGGGAACTATTTCTTTCCTAATAAAAGGGAACGGATGTGGTTGCCCTTCTCCCCTCTTTGGGTCTTCAGATGTTCAGAGCTGTAGTGGCCATTTTGTGCCCGTGAGATGATAAGCTTGCAGGCAAAAGCCAGCCGACCGAGGATGACGGAGAAGAGACAGAGAGGGGTTCCTAATGGAACTCTTGACCAGCTAAATGAATGCCAGCTGCTGCCCTGGAGAAAATATGAGGCTAATGAACCCCACATATTTAAATCACTCTACGTTTGCTATTACTTGCAGCTAAACACATTCTGATTGAAGTAACTGTCAAAGGAAAATAATCAACTTGCCCAGCAATGTGCATATTGTCCTATTTTGTAAAATGAAATTGTATATATGATAGTTATACATACATCAACAAATTGGAAGGGTAGTAACAACTAGCAAGTATTGAGCACCTACTATGACAGGCGCATCTTATCACTTTAATCCTCACAACCACTCTGTCAGGTAGATGTTTTATTGTTATCACCATTTACAAGTGAGGAAACTGAGGCTTCAGGAGCTTTTCCAAACTGTACAACTAGCAGATGACTAGCCTGGGACTCGGAGCCAGGTGTCTCTGCCCCTAGAGAAAGTGCTTGGACCACCCTATGCAGACCTCCTCCCTGTTTACAAATACAGATCCCCACCACCTCTAATGCAGTTATTTCTGGCAGTGGGTTGGAGGATGGGCTGGTTCTGTAGTGTTTCCTTTTCGATAAGCAAGCATCATTTTTGCTATAAAAATGCAAATCTAGAAAAATTGAAAAAATAAAGAATTGATCAAATAACCCTAGTGCTAGGCACTAGGAATAGTTTTTTCTTCCAGATTTGAATACCTATTATAAATATCCATCCAATCATACATGCTTTTTGGACTTTAAAAGCATCCTTTTCAAACATATGAAAGAACCCTGGCTAAGAAGTCCCAGGATTGCCATCATTTTGTTATGTGACCTATACCCCAGATAAGATATCTGCCAATCTGCCTCCTGCAAGATGAGGGAATGGGGCCCTGCAGTAGATACATGTGAAGAAACCTTTTGAGTCTTTGAATAAGAGGGTTTTATGGATTTTTTTTTTTTTTTTAGTGGCTGGAATGCTCATCTCTTACCTTTACTAAACGGTTGCTTCTTAGGATCTTTAAAGAAAAAGTTTCGTCAAGAAGAAGTAGGTCTGTGTTTCCCAGCTGCCTGGTTCTATTTACAGCTTGGCAGCCTTCAGATCAGCCAGTCCTGAGAGGTTTCCTTGAGGACTCGCCCAGTTATCTCAACCACGTGGCCTGGGGCACTTTCCCTTAAAGGTCCTGGCATGGCCAGTACAGATTTCTAATCAGCTCTGATACCGCAGAGCCACTGACCAGCCCTTAGAGATAAGGCTTTCTTCTGCAGGGAGAAAAGGATTTGAAAAACTACCCGCCGCAATGGGGGACAGAAGCCCCTTCGAAACGGACATGCTCACTCTGACCCGCTACGTTATGGAAAAGGGGCGTCAGGCCAAAGGCACTGGGGAGCTCACACAGCTGCTGAACTCCATGCTGACGGCCATCAAAGCCATCTCCTCGGCCGTGCGCAAGGCTGGCCTGGCCCAACTGTGAGTCTACCCCGCTGCAACACGCAGTGATGGGGGGCCCCGGTGCGGGTGGGCAGAGCTGTAGGTGCTTGGGCCGAAACGGGCTCAGAAGTATTAGCCCGTGCGCCCTGGAGGGAAGTTACCTTTAAAGTTTCTGCCAGGTGTCCTTTGATAAAGGGGCCTTTGACTTGTTTCAAGAAAGAAACAAAATACTTGGAGACATGCTATGGAGAAAAAATATATAATTTTCCCAGTTACCATGTATTATAATGATAACACGCTCAGGAGCTTGTTCCATTGAAACATATCCTGAGTTATCGTGACTTGTGCTTGCATTCTCACTGGCACAAAGCAACCGCCAGGAGACTTGCGAGGACGCTTGACGCCCTTTGCAGATATGAGCGTTTTATTACCATGACCTTTGCCCATCATAGTCATTAGGAGGTAGAAATCATTTACTGAATCCCAGGGCCCGTCGTCCGTCTCCTTTCTCACCATCGAAAAGAGTCTTTTGCTTTTAAAACAATATTTTATTTCTTCTCTGTGACTCAATCTTCTCTCCACTTGGTGTGCAGGAAGCTGGGAGGTGCTGGGCCCGGGAGGAGGGAATGCAGAGCGTTCTTCCACTTCGCCCTCTTGGTGCTTTACCCAAGTTCATGCTACAGCTGCCAATCCTCACAGCCAAGGGTCCAGTTTAAGTCTGTGGTGAAAAGAAGCAGTCTTTCCTTGGGCTTCCATTTTCCTGGTAGCGATTGCAGTGGAGGTCCTCTCAGAAGATGAACACACCCATTGTTGTTATTATTAATTATTCCAAAATGAAGAAATAACAAAGTCCAATAATTTGAAATATTTATTCTAACAACTTAGTACTTTTAACACAAAAAAATGTGATAATTGGGGCTTACCTGGTGGCGCAGTGGTTGAGTCCGCCTGCCGATGCAAGGGACGCGGGTTTGTGCCCCGGTCCGGGAAGATCCCACATGCCGCGGAGCGGCTGGGCCCCGTGAGCCATGGCCGCTGAGCCTGCGCGTCCGGAGCCTGTGCTCCGCAACGGGGGAGAGGCCACAACAGTGAGAGGCCCGCGTACCGCAGGTGAAAAAAAAAAAAAATAGTGATAATCACAGAGTTTATTTATATAATGCTTGGTGACTCAGTAATGAGCTCCAAGTTAAAGGTGATTGTGACTGGTTTTCCCCCTCTCTGTGTATTGCTGTAACTGTACGAGTACCTCATTTGGCAATAACGGTCAGCTCTACCTTTAAAGACCTTCATGAACGTGAGACCCAGCTACTTGCCTCTGTTCTGCTCCTATCTTGTGGTGAGCTGGGCTACGTATAGAGCAGTTTCCTGGATTGCCTGCTGACCTCTCAGTGTTACCCATGTTAATGGGCTCCCCAGTGCAGGGCGGCTGGGCTGGGAAGGGGCTGCTGTGGTGGGGTTGTGCTAATCGCTGCAGAACTCTGACTTTGTGGCCATGGAGTGTCCAGAGGACGTGGACTCAGCGATTGGATAATTCAGGTGCTCCTCTGACTTGTTTTTTTGTGTCATGTGATCATGGTCAATGACCTACTCTCGCTAGGGCCTGTAAAATTGTAAAACGGATTGGATACTAATAGCACCTAACTCGTAGGGCTAGTTGTAAAGCTTCGTAGGTGCAGTGATGATGATTGAATGCTCCTTATTACTGTGGTTCCAAGCCCGAACCTGGGGAAATTTGCCGGCTCACAGGGCGATGTCGCTGATCCACCACTAGGTGGCAGGCGCAGCCCGTGGAAGCAAGACGTCAGGCTCTCGCATTTTCTCGGAGGCTGAGGCAGGTGTCCTCCGTAAGGCAGAGACCGCGTATTTTGCCAATTCAGGCGGCATCCTTCCCTGGATGCCTCTGTAATAGATACCCAAGGTGTCAGTGGGAGAAGTCCATTGGCTGGAAATTCCTTCTTTCTAATAAGATGCTGAGATAATTTTAAGAGGACCCTGGAATTGCTTCTCAAAGAGCTGAAAGGTTGCATCCTATCCCAGAGCAATTCTGCTCATGAAAACGGGACTTTAGCATATTCCTGCCACTTTAGAAGCCGTATCAAGATTCCAGTTAAACAACAGGATTGGGTTTGTGGACCCTTTAAATTCTGATGCAACATAACCCAGTTTTGTGGTTGCTGTTGTGTGTTTGTTTGCTTTTATTTTGAACCAGAAGGTACAGTCTTTGAGGTGAGGCCACCAGTATTGTTTTCCAAGGCAGATCTCATCACATCAGACATCAAGCGATGGGGGGATCGGTGGGGGAGGGGAGAGGCTGTCAATCAGGGAAAAGGATGGGAAATGAGCTGTCCCTCGCCCCGGCTTAGGGTGAATCAGTGGGTCTCAACCCTGGCTACCTGTTAGAGCCGCCTGAGCATTGCTTCAACAAAAAGATGGCGTTAACAAAAAGGAGAGGGGGGGATTACTTTCCTGCCATCCATTCTTCTAATTCAGTGAACGTATATTGAGCGTCTGAGCACTGTGGAAACAAGTACAGCGAGTCACAGCTCTTGCCTTCGGTGAGCAGATAATCCAGCAGGAAGGACATTCCCACAGACAGATTGTGAGCTGCTCTGGAAGGGCTGACAAGGCTGTATCTGGTGTGTGTGGCACCAGGGAAGCTTCTGGAAGAGGTTAGGAGGGCAAGTAGAAGAAAGCTGTCTGTGGGCAGAAAGCACTCCCATGGGGGGGATACCATGAGTGAAGGGGGAGAGGAGAGAAGCAGCTTGCTGGGTGCTGGTGGCCTCAGGACCTTGGTGGCTGTTGGCATGAGAAGGGCTTGAGGGGGGTGGTAGCCATGTGGCTCACAGAGAGAAGAGCATGGGGGGGTGGGGGACAGGGAACCCAGGGGTCTGTGTAAGGCAGCTGTGTGCCCGTTGGGTTCCAGAGGCTGAGACTGAGGGTGAGAGGGCCAAGAGGCAAGGCCAGTGTGGGACCAGGCCTTCCTTGGTGCGGCCTGAAACCCACTGTGGAGGACCTGGGGACTCTGGGAGAGACAGTGGTGATCTGACTGATTTTAGAAGGATCCCACCCACGAGGGTGGGAGCTGGAGACTTCTTTTTTTTTTTTTTTTTGGCCGAGCCACGCAGCTTTCGGGATCTTAGTTCCCCATCCAGGAATCAAACCCGGGCCTGGGGAAGTGAAAGCACTGAGTCCTAACCACGGGACCGCCAGGGAATTCCCAGGAGACCTTTGCATAGCAATCCTCTAAAACACAAAGCCTCCAGATAGAATTCTTACAGTAGTGTTCATTCTTACATTGCTTGGAATGGTGGTAAAGAATCAAATTAAACTAGTTAAGTCTGTCCCCCACTTTCCTTCTTATTCAAGTAATGCCAAGCTACAGCAGAGCAAATTTTAATTCAGCCCAGCAGGCCACTATTTGAGGATAATCAACAAATACTAGAAATTCCGGGGCTGGAAAGCCACGGCCCTTTACTTTTTAGAGTTATTAATTATGGCGATATGTCTGACTTTATGAATTCTCTCTCCCAGGGCCGGGGACAGGGTTGCTCGTTAGTAAGATTGAATTCTGGTTAGTGTTTACTGGGACGACGAGGGACTTAGGACAATATCCCTGAGGTGTAAAGGAAGCAAGAGTAAGAACCAGCGCTGTGAAACAGGACGCACTTGGTCGTATTTATAATTTGGAGACTCTGGAGCCATGAAGGGCAAAGAGGGATACAGCGGCGGTATATTGGCGTCTGGGCATCTTTGCTGGAGTCCAGTCTCCCTTCCTGATTTCCTCCAACCTTTTGTCTTCTTAGGTACGGAATCGCGGGAAGCGTGAACGTGACAGGGGATGAGGTGAAGAAACTGGACGTGTTATCCAATTCCCTGGTGATCAACATGCTCCAGTCCTCCTACAGCACCTGCGTCCTGGTCTCGGAAGAGAATAAAGACGCACTTATCACCGCCCAGGAGAAGAGGGTGAGTGTGGCAGCCTTGCTGACGTTCCTCTACTCACCAGTAGAGGGCGCAACTGAGTTGGGAAAACTCTTCGGTTGCCTTGCTTTTTTTTATTTCTGGTATTTTCCTCTATTGCTTAATTTTTTATTTTCTGGAAACAAACAAGGGACTATATGCTTCTTTAGTTGGAATCCTTATGCTGTCTAGTCAAACAGACTCCGTAATAAGGCAGTGATTCATTCAGGAAATAAATCAGAGTGCTTTACCGTAACTTCTCAGTGGATGGGGTTCATCATGGGTTTTCACTTATCGTACTGGTACCAAGTCCCAACGTTTTGGAGCGCTTGAAAATCCAGTCCAGTAAAAAGTAGAGTTCTTGTGGTACTATACCGTCTCTTAATCTTCTCATCCCCACTATACTCCCAGCCCCTTCCCCAAGGGGGTTTGGTTTCAGCAGAGATTCCTTCATGCCTGACAAACTGTTAGACTAAAACATAAAAGAATTCATAAAGATCGTTGCTCTGGCCTTAATGCAATGGTAAACTTGGTTAGTGCAGGGCATGACTGGGGAGGGTCTATATTCACTATGTTTTCACAGTTTATTAAAAAAAAAAAAAAAGCTGGTGGCCAAAAAATTCAACCGATATTCAGCTGCCATACAGTAATGCCAAATAAACACTAAGACTGTTGGCCCTTGTTTTGTACAGTGGGTCCTGGGGGCAAGGTGCCATTTCCTTGTGATTAGCTGAAAGGATGGAAAAAGTAAAGTAAAGCCAAATGTATTGAACACTTGCTGTATGGTGGGGACTGTGCCAAAGCACATTATACTTGTTGTCTCACATAATTAGGCTAAGTCACACCTATTATTTTCAACTTTCAACTTCCACCGATATGACCCTTGATTATCTCTCTGATCAAATCTCACATTTTCTTTCCCTGTTGGCCTGAGCTACACAGGTCTTCACGCTAGTTCTTGAATACTCCTTGCTTATTCCCACGTCAGCTCGTGAACCTTCTCCAGCATATGCTTGATGTTCAAGAAATATCTGTTGAATGCACGCATGCGTGAAATGAAGGGGCTGAATTGGCTTATCCACAGGGAGAATGGGGAATTTCCAAGTTTATGAATTCCACTGCCTTCCTGCTTCACCTCCTGTTGAACAAGGAAAAAAGAAAGGAGAAAAGGAAGAAATAAGAAAGAAAGAAAGAAAAAGAAAGAAAGAAATAAAGAAAGAAAGAAAGAAAGAAAGAGAAAGAAAGAAAGAAAGAAAGAAAGAAAGAAAGAAAGAAAGAAAGAAAGAAAGAAAGAAAGAAAGAAAGAAAGAAAGAAAGAAAGAAAAGAAAGAAAGAAAAGAAAAAAGGGAAAGAAAGAAAGGAAGAAATCTCACATTAAGCTAGGGCATTACTCATTGGAAAGTTAGGGGAAAGGAGATTAGTGGTGGGAAAAATGACTCCCATCTTACTTGATGCTTGATCACCAGTGTTTAATTAGCCAGGACACCCCAGTCCCCAACACTAAGGCTCTCACAGAACCTTGCACATAGGAGGCCTATAAAAAGTATCTGGTGTTTTCTTTCCCCCGAGCTGCCAGTGACAGCAGCGTGAGTGGGCATGAGGGACATGGTATCTCAAGACCCCACCTACTCTGTCTCTGGTCTTCACATCAGCAAGGTAGGGTAGATGCAGCAAAACCCAGAGGAGTATTTTTATTCTCCTGATGTAGTCATACATACCAGCTATTTTAATAAGACAGACCCAGAGGCCCTGGGACATTGTTCTGAGTTTTTCTTTCAGTAAAAATGTGCTAAAATGAAAAAAGCCTGTCTGGGGAGAGGCTCAGAAGTATCAGTAAATCAGTAGCCGACCTTACTGTGGACATGGGTAGAGCTTGTCCAAGGTTGTCTTCAGCTTCTCCACCTCTTCCCTGCAAGGTGCCCATTTCAGACCTGGTTTCCTCTCACACCTTCAGCAGCTCTGAGTCCCCACTGGTCCCAGGTAGGAGGGGAGGGCGGAGCCAGAGCAGGTGGGAGGAGAGCTATTTGGAGGTGGGTGGGACCTCCGTCACCCACTGTGGGTGTCAACTAATCTGTTTATGGGCAGGCGGGCTCTGAGCTGCACAGTTAATGTGTGCTGATACACTCTGCACTCCTTAAGTAATTGCATTTTTTTACAAGGTTATCCCTTTGCTCTGAATCGCTCTTGGTGTAGTGTTGTCTGACACACACAGCCATGTACACAGAGTGTGTTGCTCGGAAGGTGACCTGATCAGGTGTTCTGCCCTCTGCGCATGTAGGGGAAATACGTGGTCTGCTTTGACCCACTGGATGGATCTTCGAACATCGACTGCCTGGCCTCCATTGGAACCATATTTGCCATCTACAGAAAGGTGAGTAAACAGTATGCTCTGTAACACCTCCTTCCTCTGGTGGTTCCAAACGTTCCTGGGCTGGGAGCCACGAGTCTGGAGTTCTAACCTCGGTCCTCCCACTAACCAGACACACTGTGGCAGGCAAGCCATGGACCTCGCTCTGCCTCGGGCTCCTCATTGAATACCCGAATCGCTCATTTCCTTCAGTCCTGTTCTCCGCGTTCCTAGGAAGGGAGGGTGAGCTGATAGATGGGGCCTTGTTCTGAAAATCTGGAGGCAACACAAATGCCAGACGTGGAATTAGGTTCCTGGTGGCATCTGAAGGCCCCTCTGTTCCTTCCTTGTGTATCTTAAATCTTACTGCGTTGGCTTTCTGTTGCTGCTGTAACAATTCACCACACATTTAGAGGCTTAAAACAACCTCCATTAATTATCGCCCAGTTCTTGGGTCAGAAGTTTGGCAGGCATGGCTAGGTTCTCTGGCTTGTAAGGCCAAAATCTTGGTGTCAGCCAGCCAGGCATCCTATTGAGAAGAATTCGCTTCCAGGCTCAGGCTGTTGGCAAAATTCACTGAAACGGTCAACATCCATCCCCGCACATAGTTACAATTTGTGTGTGTGTGTGTGTGTGAGTGTGTGTGTGTGTGTGTGTGTGTGTGTGTGTGTGTGATGAGGACTTTCAAGATCTACTCTCACAGCCACTTTCAAATAGACAATACAGTATTTTTTTTAAACATCTTTATCGGAGTATAATTGCTTTAAAATGGTGTGTTAGTTTCTGCTTTATAACAAAGTGAATCAGCTATACATATATCCTCATATCTCCTCCCTCTTGCATCTCCCTCCCACCATCCCTATCCCACCCCTCTAGGTGGACACAAAGCACCGAGCTGATCTCCCTGTGGTATGCAGCTGCTTCCCACTAGCTATCTATTTTACATTTGGTAGTGTATATAAGTCCATGCCACTCTCTCACTTCATCCCAGCTTACCCTTCCCACTCCCCATGTCCTCAAGTCCATTCTATACATCTGCATCTTTTTTCCTATCCTGTCCCTAGGTTCTTCAGAACCATTTTCTTTTTTTTTTAGATTCCATATATATGTGTTAGCATTGTCTCCTTAGGTAGGCTTATTACTAGATATTTTATTCTTTTTGTTGCAATGGTAAATGGGAGTGTTTCTTTAATTTCTCTTTCAGGTTTTTCATTATTGGTGTATAGGAGTGCAACAGATTTCTGTGCATTAATTTTGTATCCTGCTACTTTACCAAATTCATTGATTAGCTCTAGTAGTTTTCTGGTAGCATCTTTAGGATTCTCTATGTATAGTATCATGTCATCTGCAAACAGTGACAGCTTTACTTCTTCTTTTCCGATTTGGATTCCTTTGATTTCTTTTTCTTCTCTGATTGCTGTGGCTAAAACTTCCAAAACTATGTTGAATAATAGTGGTGAGGGTGGGCAACCTTGTCTTGTTCCTGATCTTAGTGGAAATGGTTTCAGTTTTTCACTGTTAAGAATGATGTTGGCTGTGGGTTTGTCATATACGGAGTTTATTATGTTGAGGTAATTTCCCTCTCTGCCTACTTTCTGGAGGATTTTTATCATAAATGGGTGTTGAATTTTGTTGAAAGCTTTTTCTGCATCTATTGAGATGATCATAAGGTTTTTCTCCTTCAATTTGTTAATATGGTGTATCACATTGATTGATTTGCATATATTGAAGAATCCTTGCATTCCTGGGATAAACCCCTCTTGATCATGGTGTATGATCCTTTTAATGTGCTGTTGGATTCTGTTTGCTAGTATTTTGTTGAAGATTTTTGCATCTACGTTCATCAGTGATATTGGCCTGTAGTTTTCTTTCTTTGTGGCATCTTTATCTTGTTTGGGTATCAGGGTGATGGTGGCCTTGTCAAATGAGGTTGGTAGTGTTCCTCCCTCTGCTATATTTTGGAAGAGTTTGAGAAGGATAGGTGTTAGCTCTTCTCTAAATATTTGATAGAATTTGCCTGTGAAGCCATCTGGTCCTGGGCTTTTGTTTGTTGGAAGATTTTTAATCACAGTTCCAACTTCAGTGCTTGTGATTGGTCCTATTTCTTCTTGGTTCAGTCTTGGAATGTTGTGCTCTTCTAAGACTGTGTCCATTTCTTCCAGGTTGTCCATTTTATTGGCATATAGTTACTTGTAGTAATCTCTCATGATCCTTTGTATTTCTGCAGTGTCAGTTGTTACTTCTCCTTTTTCATTTCTAATTCTATTAATTTGAGTCTTCTCCCTTTTTTTCTTGGTGAGTCTGGTTAATGGTTTATCAGTTTTGTTTATCTTCTCAAAGAACCAGCTTTTAGTTTTATTGCTCTTAGCTATTGTTTCCTTCATTTCTTTTTCATTTATTTCTGATCTTATCTTTATGATTTCTTTCCTTCTGCTAACTTTGGGGGTTTTTTGTTCTTCTTTCTCTAATTGCTTTAGGTGTAAGGTTAGGTTGTTTATTTGAGGTGTTTCTTGTTTCTTGAGGTAGGATTGTATGGCTATAAAATTCCCTCTTAGAACTGCTTTTGCTGCATCCCATAGGTTTTGGGTTGTCTTGTTTTCACTGTCATTTGTTTCTTGGTATTTTTTGATTTCCTCAGTGATCTCTTGGTTATTAAATAGTGTATTGTGTAGCTGCCATGTATTTGTATTTTTGTACAGATTTTTTTCCTGTAATTGATATCTAGTCGCATAGCATTGTGGTCAGAAAAGATAGTTGATACGATTTCAATTTTCTTAAATTTACCAAGGCTTGATTTGTGATCCAAGATATGATCTATCCTGGATTATGTTCCATTAGCAGTTGAGAAGAAAGTGTGACAGCATGGTATTATTAACTCTAGTCCCGATGCCGTACATTACATCCCCAGGACTTACTCATCATATAATTGGAAGTCTGTACCTTTGACCACCTTCACTCATTTCACCTACCCCACCCCTTGCTTCTGGAAACTACCAATCTGTTCTCTGTATCTATGAGCTTTTTTTTTTTTTTAGAGTCCACATGTAAGTGAGATCATACAGTATTTGTCCTTCTCTGACTTATTTCACTTAGCATAATGCCCTCAAAGTCCATCCATATTGTTATGAATGGCAGGATTTCCTTGTTTTTTATTGCTGAATTTTATGTATATATATCTGTGAAAGAGTGATTTCATGTCCTTCAGGTATATACCCAGAAGTGTAGTTGCTGGATCTTATATAGCTCTATATTTAATTTTTGGAAGAACCTCCATACTGTTTTCCATAGTGACTTCATGAATTTACATTCCTGCAAGCAGTGCCCAAGGATTCCCTTCTCTCCACATCCTCACCGACCCTTTTTATTGCTGATCTTTTTGATATTAGTCATTCTGACAGGTGTGAGGTGCTATCTCATTGTGGGTTTGATTTGCATTTCCCTGATGATTAGTGATGTTGACCACCTTTTCATATAACCGTTGGCCCTTTGTATGCCTTCTTCGGAAAAATGTCTATTCAGTCAGATCATTTGTTTTTTTGCCATTGAGTTGTGTGAGTTCTTTGTATATTTTGGATACTAATCCCTTATTCTATGTATGATCTCCAAATATTTTTTTCTTTTTCATTTTGTTGATGGTCTTAATAGCTTCTTAAAGCCAACTGATTTAAAAACAAAGAGGAATAATGAGGGAGGCTCTGCATGTGTGTGGACAGGGCGTATGTAGGAAATCTCTGTATCTTTCTCACAATTTTTATGTGACCCTAAAACTGTTCTCAAAAAAATGAAGTCTTTGAAACAAAAAAAGAGGACTATTACTATACATAATATGGGATATTCACACTTGAATTTTGGTGATTTTGAATACAGAGATTTTGTCTTAAAATTCAAATAAACCAGAGGCTTTGAAGGCTAGTCCAAATAACCATAGATTTTCTCTGATACTGTTTCTAAAGAAGTGGGGCAAGTTTGAGAAACAAATGAGACATGAAGAGAAAGCTTTGTGATGCTTAAGCAATATCTAATGAGAGAGCAGCTTGCTTCAGAAACCTCACGGGGCTGTCACAGCCTCTTAGAACCTTATCAAAGCCAGGGATGATGCCCGTTTCTGACCAGGCTTTTGTGATTTTCTATAAGCATCAAGATAGAAGTTTCAGGACTGTCAGAGAACTGTCAAAAGTATTTTCTTCCCCTTATCTCTGAAGAGCATTGCTAAAACACCCCTCATGATGTCCCATACTGCTTTCAGCTCCCTGTTCTATGATTTTCCTTTTTCTTGAAGTTGACATTTTCCATTTCCAACAGTCACAGATTAGACAAAGTGCAAACTCTCTCCTTTCAAGACATCCAGAACTTTTGGATACAATATATCATCCTTTAAATTCGTGGCTGAGCTCATTGAAATGAACAAGCAATAAACACAAGGTAAGGGGTGGAGGACCAGAATCAGAAAAGTGAAAACCAGAGACTTAAGAGGAGGACTGAGGGAGTTGTCCTGATGTGAGGAGCTGGTCTTGTTGATCTGAATAAATCAAGGGTGTGGGTTTTAACACCCCTACAGGGTCAGGAGACCCCGTCTCCCATTATTATGGGTAAGTCAACCTCACCAAAATTCTACTCTTTTACTGACATAAGGATACATAGACCAGTGGAACACAAAAGGGATCCTAGAGATAGACCCACACATGAATGATTGCCTGATTTATGAAAAGGCAATACTGAAGTTTAATTTGTACAGGATGATCCCTTCAATAAGTGATGCTGGTCCAGGTGAATGTCGGTATGAGAAAAAATGAACTTGACTCCTACTTCACACCATACACAAAGATTAATTAAAGACCAGAGACTTCCCTGTAAAACGTAAAGCTATAAATCTCCTAGAAAAAAAACCACAGGAGAATATCTTCATGCCTTTGAGGAAGGTAAAGATTTTTTAAACAGGACATAAAAAGTACTAACCATGAAGGAAAAGGCTAGTAAACTGGGCTTCATTGCAACTAAGAACTTTTGTTCATCAAAAGACAACATTAAGGATGGACCTAGAGATTGTCATACTGAGTGAAGTAAGTCAGACAAAAGTAAATATATGATATCGCTTATATGTGGAATCTAAAATAATGATACAAATGAACCTATTTACAAAACAGAAATAGGATCACAGATTAGAAAACACACTTATGGTTACCAAGGGGGAAGGGGAGGGAGGGGTAAATTGGGAGATTGGGATTGACATATACACACTACTATATATAAAATAGGTAACTAATAAGAACCTGCTATATAGCACAGGGAACTCTACTCAATACTCAATAATGACTGATATGGGAATGGAATCTAAAAAAGAGTGGATATATGTATAAGTGATTCACTTTGCTGTACAGCAGAAAGTAACACAACATTGTAAATCAACTATACTCTAATAAAAATTAATTTAAAAAAAAGACAACATTAAGAGAGTAAAAAGGCAACTACAGACGGATGGAAAAATTTTCAATGCATACATCCAACAGAGAACTCATATACAGAATAAATAAAGAACTCCTACAAATCAATAAAAAATACTGTCAATCTTATCAAAGGAATGGGCAAAAGACTTGAACAGGAACTTCAAAAAAGAGATTTTTTCCCCCAGCTTGTTAATAAGCACATGAGAGATGCTCAACATCATTAGTCATCAGGGAAATGGACATGGAAACAGCACGGAGACATCATTTACCACCCGCTCCCAACCAGAGTGGCTAAAATTAAAAAGACTAAGCATACCAACTGTAGATGAAGAAACTGGAATTCTAATATATTGGCAGTGGGAGTAGAAAATGATACAAACACTTCAGAAAAATTTGATAGCACCTGCTAGTATTAAACATATACTGATACACTATGGCCCAGCAAGTCCACTCCTGGAGTGCACCCAGGATAAATGGGTGCCTGTGTTTGCCGAAAGATGTGTACAAATTATTCATAAAAGACCCAAACTGAAAAAAACCAAAAAGTGTATCAATATAAGAATAGATAAATAAACTGTGATATAGTCACATGACAAAAAGCTACATAGCAATGCAAAAGAACAAACTATTGCTATGTGCAACAACACAGATAAAATCACAAAGACATATGTTGTGAAACATAAGCGAGATACAAAAGAACACATGCTTTGTAATTTCATTTATAAAAAGTTCCAAAACAGTCAAAGCTAATTATTCTTTTGATGTCCAGATGATAAAGGCCAGAATAGAGGTTACCTTGGGGGAGGTGATAGTGACGAAAGAGGGTATAAGAGAAACTGCTAGGTGGCTGGAAATATTCTATAAATTGATCTTAGTAGTTACATCAGTATGTACTATATATATGTAAAAATTCACCAAACTGTATAGTTAAGATTTGTGTGCTTTGCTATATGTAATTTATACCTCAATTAAAAGAAAAATAATCAACTTTCCAAAAAAAGACACTATAAATAAAATTAAAAGGCAGATGACAATTGAGGAAAATGTTTGTAACATACAAGGTATTTATATCTTTCATATATAAAAAGCTATTAAAATTAAAAATAAGAAGATGAGTACCCCGATAGAAAAATAGGCAATGACATCAAACAGGCAACTTACAAAATAAGAAATAAAAATGGTCAATAAATATATAAAAATTTACTTTATTAATTATACAAAATGGAAATTAAAGCAGATGTCTTTTTTTGCACCTATCACATTGGCCAAGTTGAAAAGACAATACTATCTTATGTTTATCAGATTCTGCACGGCAACTTTTCAATATGCATCAAAAGTATTTCACCCAATACTTTTATTATTTGGAATTTCTCTTGGGAAAATGATCAGAGAAACACATGTTTATGCACTAGATTTTTCATCTCAGAGTCGTTCTGATATTTTAAAACATTTGGAGACATCAAACGATAATATAATACTATAACTAACTCTACACACATAAATTTGATAACTTAGATGAAGTAGACCAATTCTTTAAAAAGCACACTATTATTACTCACTCAGTATGAAACAGATAATTTGAACAGCCCTATAGTTACTAAGAAAATAGAGTTCAAAAGAGAGATCTCTAGGCCCAGATGGTTTCACTGGAGAATTATACCAAATGATTAAAGATGATTCAATCTCTTCTAGAAAAGAGAAGGGAAAGGAATACTTCCCAGTCTATTTTCTAAAGCCAGCATTACGCAGATACCAAAACCAGATGAAGACAGTTCAGAAAGGAAAACTACAGACCAGTATCTCTCATGAATAGATGCAAAATCTTCAACATAATATTAACAGATAAAATTCAACAATGCATAAAAAGAATTATATACCATGAGTAAGTGGGTTTACTCCAGTGATGGAAAGTTGGTTCAATATTCAAAAATCAGTCAGTGTAATCTACCACATCAACCAGCTTAAAGAAGAAAAATCATAGAACCATGTCCGTCAATGAAGAATAACCATTTGACAAAATTGAACACTCAGTTATAAAACAAAACAAAACAAACAAAAACTCTCAGGAAGCAAGAAATAGAAGGGAAACTTCCCTCAACTTGATAAAGGACATCTATAAAAAGACAATAGCTAACATTATATTTAACAGTGAAAGACAAAATGCTTTTTCTCTAAAATCAAGAACAAGGGAAAGATGTCCAATCTCACCACTGTTATTCAACATAATGTTGAAAGAGCTAGCTGGGGCAGTGAGACCAGAAAAAGAAATAAAACCATACAGATTGGAATGAAAGACTGTCGATGTAGAGAACTCCTAAGGAATCTACAAACACCAAAACCAAAGCCGGCTTCCTAGAACTAAGAAGTGAGTTCAGCAACGTCACAGGATACAAAATTAACATACAAAAATCAATTGGATTTCTATATATCAGCAATAAACATACGGTAACTAAACTTTAGAATATGATACAACTTACAGTTACTCAAAAAAAAAAAAGGAATAGTACTTCTTCCAGTAATTACTGATGAAAGTAATCAAATAATGTGTCTTGTATGAAGAAACATACCATGTTCACGGGTTGGAAGACTCAACATTGTAAAGGATGTTAATTCTCCCCAAACTGATATATGTATAGGTTTGACTCAATTTCTCTCAAAATCCTGGCAAGATATTTTGTAGATATAGATAAGGTTATTCTAAAAGTTAAGACTATATGATATTAACAGAGGGATAGACACATGTTCAATGGAACAGAACAGAGAACCCAAAAATGGTTTCACACAATTTATGGCTAACAGCTTTTGACAAAGTTGTGAAAACAATTCAATGGAAGAAGGAGTCTTCTCAACAATTAATGCTGGAGCAACTGTATATCCACAGAGGGAACAAAAAGAACTCAACCTAAACTTTATACTTTATACCAAAATCATCTCAAAATAGATTACAGGTTTAAAGGTAAAACTTTATTTTTTATTATTTTTTTTGGCTGCGCCCCACGGCTTGCGGGATCTCAGTTCCCCAACCAGAGATTGAACCCGGGCCACGGCAGTGAAAGGCCGGAATCCTAACCACTGCACCACCAGGGAAGTCCTTCCTTGCCTTTTTGAGCACAAGGAAGTAGGGAGGGACGAACCCTTCAAGAGATACCTGGAAAAGTAGGTTGTCAAATCCAGTCTCAGGTGTGGCTCTGCCCCTCCATCAAGGACATTCGCTCTTCCTTCGTCAGCATGCCTGCCTTGCCCTGTCTCTCTGAATTCCCATTCCCATTGTCACTGTTAGCGCTGCTAGCCAAAGAGAGAGGCTTCCTCAAGAAAATGTCCAGAACTGTAGACTTGGGGACAGACATGGGCAGTGTCTTCAAGGGGCAGCGCATGGACGGTGACGAGCTCTGGGCCCAGCTGCCTGGGTTGACTCCAGCTCCTCTTGATGTTGGGTGAGTTATCCAGTCGCTCAGGCTCTGAGTTCTTCATCTGAACGATGGAGGTCATAATGCTATCTACCTTGGAGTGCTGTTGTGTATGTAGAATGAGGTACTGCACAAAATCAGAGCTCAATGACCTTGGTCGTTATAATTATCAAGGAGCATGGGTTATGATTTTTAAGAGAAGGTGTAGTTTTACGTTCAGAAAACAGGGAGAAGTCCAAGAATGGCCTTTGCAATGGTTCAGCTAGAACCATTCATTAACATGGCAACGCGTTTCCTCCAGATGCATTTGTTGTGGCTTGAAATTCTAGAACTGCGTTTCCTTCAGTGGTTCAAGTAGATCTGAAATGCAGGCCTCTGGCAAAGGGTTCTCTCCAGAGACAGTAATGTTTCCCTTTTCTCTTTTGCAGACTTCAGAGGATGAGCCTTCTGAAAAGGATGCCCTGCAGCCTGGCCGCAACATTGTAGCCGCGGGCTATGCACTCTATGGAAGTGCAACACTGGTGGCTCTTTCCACTGGGCAAGGAGTGGACCTCTTCATGCTTGACCCAGTAGGTACCCAATAAGGCGGTATGGGCCTTTGTGCTTTAATTCCTGTCCTCTGAGATAATTTCCTAGTCATTCCTAATACTTGCTTTTGGGGCCAGAGGGTCTAGTTTGGAGAGCCAACAGAATCATCTAAAAACATTTAAGAACCTCTGTTCAAGTGAGGGCATTTGAGGGGTTCTACAAAGTCAGTTGTAGCAACTCAGGCCCTGTTCTTAAGGAATTTATGACCAAAAAATGCATTCAACTTCTTTGGTTTATGGGAATACAATGACTTAAGAATCCCGATGATGCCAATTTCCAGCCAGAAGCATGGATTCTTTAGAGTAGCACCGTCCACTAGAACTTTCTGTAATGATGGCTATGCTCTACTGTAATCTATACTGTCTGTTACGGTGGCTACTAGCTTCCTGTGACCATTGACCATTTGCTGTGTGGTTAGTGTGACTAAGAAACTGGGTTTCTAAATTTTATTTCTTTTTAATTAACTTAAATAGCCACATGTGACTAGTGGCTACCCTACTGGACACCAGTTTGGAGGACTTCCCCTAATACACATGTTCTTCCCAATGGGAGGAGTGACTGGTAGAAAGCTATTTTATCAGATTCTGTGTTGTTCTCCACACTTTCCACAATGAGAAAATGCTCAGTAGCAGAAGGGGAAGAAGCACAACCTCTGGGTAGATGAAAAATATGATAGCCTAACGCTGTTTGGAGGACGACATAATTGGATAAAGACACAAGAGTTCAAATATAAAGGGTGAGCCTTCATGGGAAATGTACATTAAAAATGTTCAGGAGAAATTTTGGAAAAGATGTGTAACTTATAGAATTTCTCTTTTAAATGCTGGATGCTTTGCTTATTACTTGTGAACTACTTTGCTAAATATAATCAGGTCTTGTGAAAACTCAAATATTTCTTTTGTGGTATGCAGGCCTCTCACTGTTGTGGCCTCTCCCGTTGCGGAGCACAGGCTCTGGACGCACAGGCTCAGCGGCCATGGCTCACGGGCCCAGCCGCTCCGCGGCATGTGGGATCTTCCCGGACCGGGGCACGAACCCATGTCTCCTGCATCGGCAGGGGGACTCTCAACCACTGCGCCACCAGGGAAGCCCTCAAATAATTTTGACCAAAGTCCATTTCAAAATTTCCAGTATTCTGTGAAACAAAAGCTATTGTTCAGTATTTCAACTTAATTTGAAATTACAAATGTTTATTGAGCATCTAGTGTGTCCCCAAATACCATTCTAGGCAGTGGAGGGAGATAATGCACTGATCAAACAAACGTTTTAGACAAACATTTCAGGATTTTACATGCTGGTGCATGTGAAACCGCACAACTCATATTGGGACTTGAACTGTCTTTTAATTGAGATCACACACCTGGTCTCAGGTCTCAGGTTCTTTATGTCTCATCGCAGAAAGAATTCAGTGAGAGACAAAGTGATATGTGAGAAGTGGATTTACTTAGAGAGATACACATTCCATACACAGAATCTGCCTCAAAAGGCAAGAATGGCCACAGGACATGGGGTTGTCTTGGAAAGTGAGAGTGGCCAAAGCAGAAACATATTCCACAGACAGAGTGTGGGCCATCTCAGAAGGCAAGAGGCCTGGAAATATGGGATGGTTAGCTTTTTATGGGCTGAGTAATTTCATAGGCTAACGAGTGGGAGGGTTATTCCTACTGTTTTGGGGAAGGATCAGAAATTTCCAGGAATTGGGCCACTGCCCACTTTTTGGTCTTTTATGGTCAGCCTTGGAACTGTTATGGTGCTGGTAGGTGTGTCATTTAGCATATGCTGGTGTATTACATTGAGCGTATATAAGAGGCTCAAGGTCCACTGGAAGTCAAGTCTTCTGCCATCTTGAGCCTAATTGATTCTAACCAGTTTTTGTTGTGTCCTCAATGGCTCTGTCATTCTTTTAAAGGTTGTGTCCTGCCCGCTTCTTTCCTGTTTCACATGTGAGTGGAAGGAAGAGGGTTACAAATTTCAAAACAGTTAAACTAAACTTTATAGTATGGAAATCTGGTATCTTTTGATTTTTAAAATTTTTATTTATTTATTTATTATTTTTTTAAAAAAACTAAACTTTATAGTATGGAAATCTGGTATCTTTTATTTTTAAAATAATTTATTTATTTATTTATTATTTTTAAAAATTATTTATTTATTTATTTTGGGCTGCGTTGGGTCTTCGTTGCTGCATGTGGGCTTTCTCTAGTTGTGGCGAGTGGGGGCTGCTCTTCGCTGCGGTGCGTGGGCTTCTCATTGCTGTGGCTTCTCTTGTTGCGGAGCATGGGCTCTAGGCGCACAGGCTTCAGTAGTGGTGTCACGTGGGCTCAGTAGTTGTGGCTTGCAGGCTCTAGAGTTCAGGCTTAGTAGTTGTGGTGCACGGGCTTAGTTGCTCCATGGCATGTGGGATCTTCCTGGACCAGGGCTTGAACCCGTGTCCCCTTGCATTGGCAGGCAGATTCTTAACCACTGCACCACCAGGGAAGTCCATCTGGTACATTTTAAAGTCTAAATTTTTCACATATAAACCCATCAGAGCAAAACGCATTGCTGTGTCGGTTTACTGATGCTCTAATTTCTCATTTTCATAGAAGCAGGAATCTGTAGTTCACAAATAATGTTACTGAGCCCAAGCTTGTTCTGCTTGCCGCACGACAGCCAATAAATTTGGAGACAAGGTGTTGAGGCAAGGAATAGCGACTTTATTTGGAAAGCCGGCAGACCGAGAAGATGGCAGTTTAGGGTCCCCAAAAAACCATCTTACTGGGGTCTGGATGGTAGTTTCATTTATAGAACAGAGACTGGGAGGAGGTGAGGAAGTGAAGTAAAGAGGCCATTAGTTTTGCCTGTCTTGGCCAACATCGGGATTTCTTCTTTTCTGCAGCCATTCACAGGTGGTCAGGGTCACATTATCTCCCTGTGAGCTGAGCAAAGGCACTTTAGTTTAACATTCAGGCACAGGGTAAGGGTTCCCTGTGGCAGGCCATTATGTATGATTATAATAACAAAAGCAACAAAAAGCAAAGGTTAAAGTCAAAGAAACAGATCGAACATGGAGTCTGATTTAGCTCTTCCCTGCTACAATGATACTCTCAGAATAGTAGCTGACAGTTAGACAGTGCTTATTGAGTGGTGGATAGGTTATCTGTTCTAAGCAACTTGCATATATTAATGCATTTAAGCCTCACAGCGGCCCTGTGAGGGTAGGTCCTACTATTATTCTCATTTTCAGACACGGAAGGTGAGGCACAGAGAGGGTAGGTAACTTGCCCAAGGTCATACTAGTAGCAGTGGAGCCAAGAGTCACACTCAGGCTGTGATAATTGTGATTTATAAGAAATAAATAAATTTGATCATTCAGATTGAAACAGGAGGGAAGGGGGCAGGGCGCGCACGACCTTTGAAAGAATGACACAGCCCGAAGACATGACTTAAACTGATTAGAACCAAATGGGTCCAAGATGGCGGACAAGTCGACTTCCACTAGACCTTGAGCCTCAGTATATGCTCACTGTAACACATCAGCAAGCTAAATGACACACCCACAGGTGCCATGACAGTTCCGAGGCCCACCATAAGGATAAAAAAGTGGGCGGTGGCCCAATTCCTGGAAGTCCCGCCCCTTCCTGAAATAGCTGGAATACTCCTCCCACTCATTAGCCTATGAAATTACCCACCCCTATAAAAACTGACAGCCCCATACCCTGGTTCCTTTTTCACCTTCTGAGATGGCCCACCCTCTGTATGTGGAGTGTGTTTTTCTCTAAATAAATCCACTTCTTACCTATCACTTTGTCTCTCACCGAGTTCTTTCTGCAGTGAGACATCAAGAACCTGAGCTTCATTAAGTCCTGAAACCAGGTGTGGGATCTCGGTTGGAAGACTGAGTTTTGGCCAGGTTTGAGTCCTAGCAGTGTGGGTTCAAGTCCCAATCTGGGTTTAGGCTGTGTTCGAGTTCTGGCACAGGGGTTCAAGGTCCAATCTGAGGTGCACGGTTTCAAGATGACCAAAATATATTCCTCATATATTTGTTATTCATCCATGGTTCCTGGCTCACAGCTCCCAAAACCCTTGGAATTTCCTAAGTGCTGAAGGGGTCTTTTGTTATGGTAATGAGGTGACTTTTGGAAGGCTCCTAAAGATGGCTGCTGGTTTCCAATGGACCCAACCGCATGATTAGAGGGTTGGGACTTTCAGTCTCACCCCCTGGCCTCAGAGGAGGGGAAAGGGACTGGAGGTTGAATCAATTGCAAACGATTTAATCAATCATGTCTATAATGCCTGTATAATGAAGCCTCCATAAAAACCCAAAGGACTGGGTTCAGAGAGCTTCTGGGTTGAGACTGAGGAGAGTGGTGAGCCCGGAGAGGGCAGTGGAGCTCTTCACCACTTCCCTGTGCATCTCTTCCATCTGGCTGTTCCTGAGTTATAGACTTTTGTAAGAAACCAGTTATCTAGTAAGTAAAATGCTTTCTTTGAGTTCTGGGAGCCACTGTAGCAAATTAACTGCCCTGAGAAAGAGGTCCCTGATGCCAAAATCTTGGCTTTCCTGCGTACTGATACTGAACAGAAATATGGAGACAGAGTTGTGGAGAAGAAAGAAAGCTTTATTTCTTTGCCAGGCAAAGAGGGAACACAGTAGGCTAGCACCTCAAGAACTGTGTCCCCCTCCCTGGGGAACAGGGAGAGGTCTTATAGTCTGGGCTCATGGTCAGAGGTATGTGATAAGGATCAAGGCAATAACAGTCTTGCATTCTTTCTTCTGCAAAGTTTCAAAAGGGTGGGGTTGCTGACAAGATTAGGGTGTGTGCAGGGTCTCAGGTGGTCAGGTCTCCTAATCTTGATGAGCTTCTCTGGTCCCTTTTATCTTACCTTAGGTGGTTTCATGGCTGCTCCTTTCTTAATTAGCAACTATTCAAAGCTGCCCTTTGGAACTCAGGGAAAGACATGGAGGCTGGAGTCTTGCCTGCAAGAAATGGGGGACAGAAAGGCCTGTATGCCTGGGAGCCCCACAGGGCCCTGCTTGGTTTCATCCTGGGAACCTCTGATTTATGGCCGGTCAGAGTTATAGGTGACAACCTGGGTTTGAAACTGGCGTCTGAAGTGTCCCCACTTCGGGAGAAGGCAGACTTCTAGGACTGAACCCTTAACTTGTAGAATTTGATGCTATCTCTGTGTAGATAGTGTCAGAATTGAGTTGAATTTCAGACACACTGCTGGTGTCCGAGAATTGCCTGGTTGAATTGTTGCAGGAAGGGGGACCCCTTCCAGGGCCCAAGAATGGGCTCTTGTCTAACATTTGGAAATGAATTGTCCAAGGAGACACGTGCTGACAGAGCAAGAGACTATTGGGAAGGAGCGCCCAGGCGGAGAGCAGCAGGGAAGGGAACCCAGGAGAACTGCTCTGCCACGTGGCTCACAGTCTTGGGTTTTATGGTAATGGGATTAGTTTCGGGGTTGTCTCTGACCCGTCATCTGACTGAGGGTCCTTCCTGGTGGTACCTGCATCGCTCAGCCAAGAAGGATTCCAGCAAGAAGGATTCTGGGAGGTTGGTAGGATATATATATGGACTGGGGTCTCCTCTCTCCTTTTGACCTTTACCGAATTCTTCCGGTTGGAAGTAGCTTATTAGTTCCATGTTCCTTACCAGGACCTCCTGTTGTAAGATAACTCACGCAGGTGGTTACTATGGTACCTGACCAGGGCGGGCGGTTTCTGTCAGTGGTTCCTTTAACAGTATGTGTGAGACTCCTCCCTTACCCACCCCCCCAACACACACATATAAACACACATAAACGCACACACAGAGGAAGTGGCCTTGGCACACCAATTCACAGGCAGTTTTGTGTTTAAACTATTATACCAGACAATTTTGAATAAACTCTCTCGATTACAAGCAAAATATCTCCAAGAACATTCTGAAGTGGTTCTACGGGTAGTAGGGAAGTGCCTTTGGCTCAGGGGGCCAGCTGAAGGATTCTAGAGACACAGCTCATACTTTCCACCTTCGGTCACGATAGGGGGGCCCAGTCTGGATACAGGTAGGCCAGACAGTTTGATTACACATGAGAAAGAAGAGACGAACCATAGCATGCTCTCTGCTGAGCTCTCTTTATTAGCCTGAAAACCTTTTGGATCACATCACCCTACTACAAAGGACACTTGAGCAAGGACCCAGTGTATGAAGCTGAGGACCAGTTTGAAAGGTTGACTTCAAGCTGAAGCAGCTTATGGCAATTGTCACAGGTAGAAAACCATAGAGGGTGGCCAGCAGGTTACTCAGGCAGGGCCTCACAGCCCAGAGTTCCTTGGTGGGGCAGCTAAGAGCCTGCCTGATCTGTGAGTTTGCAGGGCTGGTAATTTGATTTTGTCAGAGCATACATTTTGTTCAGGCATGGAGGGACCGCCTCACGTTAACCAAACTCTCAACTGTGGTATAAGCCACAATGACAAGGCATTTGTTTACAAATAGCAGATATCATTTCTGGGTGACAAGGATATGGTACCTGATAATCAGGTACCCTCTTCTCAAAGCTGTGGGAGGCCCTTTGCGGTTTTTTTTTGGTTTTTTTTTGCAGTACGTGGGCCTCTCAACGCTGTGGCCTCTCCCGTTGCGGAGCACAGGCTCCGGACACGCAGGCTCAGCGGCCATGGCTCACGGGCCCGGCCGCTCCGTGGCATGTGGGATCTTCCCTGACCGGGGCACGAACCCGTGTCCCCTGCATCGGCAGGCGGACTCTCAACCACTGCACCACAAGGGAAGCCCTGTGGGAGGCCTTTTTAATATTCAGTGGGTGCCAGTGATCACACAGTCAGAAAAAGACATTTATTTTCCAGGTTAGAGTAAGGCTCCACAGCCAGTTCCTCCATCCCACAATAGGGAACAACTCTCCAGGGGCCTGAGTGTCTACACCCACAGCCCCTGGGGTGGATAAATAAGAGTAGACATTATTTAGACAACAGTATCTGTCTTTGATCTTTGCTGATAAACAAAAAGAAAAGGATCCTGGCTAAACTAAGTAAAGGACTTACTGTATTAATGGGAAAGCTCAGGCCCCAGGCTAGAGATGGGCAGGTCTGGGAAGCAGGATTCACAGGAACGGTCCCACAGGACAGCCTGTCTGGTCTGGACACCACCCCTGATGCTGTGTCTCTCCTCAGGTTTCAAATGCCAGGAAGGGGTATGTAATTTGTTAAGCTCAGTCAGTTGCCTGACCTTGGGCTAGAGGAGGCCCAGCTTAGAGTCTTCTTAGACTGGCATCCAATGAAAAAAGTTAATTATTCAAAGGAAGTTCAGGTACTTTTAGGACGTGGAACTCCATGCTGAGCTGCTCCAAAGCAACAGATGTCCAGAACAAGTGATTAAAGCTCATGATCCAGAGACCATCGAGTACTTCCCCACAACGTAAGAAGCTGGTTTAGTAGCAAGGGAGAAGGCACTCTGGAGGAACCGTGAGGCATCGTGCTAAGAGGGGGTTGGCTAGGGCTTATTATAGCTCTTGGGGTTTTGCTTGATGATTCTAAGGAGTATTTGAGAAAGAGAGGGTCAGTTCTGGATTGGGTGTTGTCTAGATGTGGGTACAATGATTGATGGTGTATCTCAGTTTGTATGTAGGAGGTGGGAAGTTTAAAGTGAGGGTAGAGAGTCATTGGTAAAGAAGCACTCATCACTCACATTTGGCAGAAGAGAGGCGTGTTGAGTTGTTTTTGCATTTGAGTATCCTCATCTTTGTCTTATTTCAGACACGGTCAGTGTGGCCTTGTCTCTTTGTGGGAGTGTTGTAGACGTTCATTCGGAGCCTTCTAGCTGTGAGCTGTCATCTTGGGGGATTTTTATTTTCTGAGTCTTCAAAGTTTAATCAAAACTGATTAGATTTCCAGGGTCTGATTTTCTTCCTAGTGACTTAGAGAGACATCCAGCCTTTCAAAGTGAATCTGCAGCTAGCTAATTACATTCCTAGGGATGAGACCGTCGGCACTTTAATTCTCAGGATTTAAAAAACATTTTTTTATCAACTGTTCCTCATGCTGAGCGAATACAGTTTCTGACTGAAGGGATTTCTCTTTACCCATATAAGAGTAGTTGGGATACAAGGAACTTTGAATGGTTTCCAACATTGAGTCGTTAAGATAAACAAAATAACTGGGGACTTCCCTGGCGGTCCAGTGGTTAAGACTCCACGCTTCCGATGCAGGGAGCACAGGTTCGATCCCTGGTTGGGGAACTAAAATCCCACGTGCCTCCCCATGCCCCCCCCCCGCCCCCCCGCCAAAAAAAAAAAGCTGAACTGAATGTGGAAGAGAATGGCAAAAACATTATAGGAAATACAGGATAGATAAATTAAAGAAAAATAACTGGACCACAAATTAGTGGTCTAACTGCATCCCCCACCTTCATGACAAATCCCATTTGAGTAACTCTTTCCTCTCATTGTTGATGGCCCAAATCTTCCTGAAAACATTAGGAATTAACCAGGGGTGAGAACTTGGGGGATAAATACAGCTAGGTTCTTTACAAATGAGTAACCTAGCTACGGTGAAAGTTACAAAGGAAATTTTCCCTCTTTTTCCTTTGAATTATTTTATTTCTTGTTATATCACTGCTTGAGCTGCCTGTGCAGGCTCCATATTGTCACTGTTCTTTATACAACTCATAAAAGCATCACTAGGCAGGCTGCAGAGGACCCGGCAAACCCCAGGGTTCTTTTAGCAGACCCACATCTTCTACTGTTCTCTGGTTGTTGGTGTGTGCTGTTGGCTTCTGTTTCCTGGTATCTCTCTTCTTCCTGGTGTTTCTTTTCACCTTTCTAGGCTCTTGGTGAATTTGTCCTGGTGGAAAAAGATGTCAAGATTAAAAACAAAGGAAAGATTTACAGCCTCAATGAGGGCTATGCCAAGTATTTTGATGCTGCCACCACAGAATATGTGCAGAAAAAGAAATTTCCCGAGGTGAGTGAAGAAAGCTAAGGCAGAAGCAGGGGGAATGCTGTCTCAGTGGGTTCCTGTTTTGGGGATGGCTGTCGGGGCCTGGCTGAAAGAGGTTGATGTCCCTGTTCATGGCTCTGGACTGTATGAGAATGGCAAACTCTGACTTTCTTCATAAGCAATCAAAGTCTTTCATAGCTAAAATTTACGTAGTATAGATAATACTCTCCAGGTGAGTTTTTCCAGGAGAAATTGTCTATGAAGAAGGGAGAGATCAATATTTCAAAATCCAGAGTTTCAGGTCAGAGCATCTCCCCTGTCATTTTTTGCTAAGCTACCACCTGTGTTGATTCTGGTCACTTAATTGTATTTAGGTGGAATAATTACATTTAAAAGTACCATTCATATGCTCTAATATCAGGGCCTGGTGTTTACTCCAAGTTTTAGGAAGGTCTTTGGCTCTCAGTGTGATCACTGAGTCCTGGACTTCATGTGGCTATTAATATAGCCCAAACCGGGCTTCCCTGGTGGCACAGTGGTTGAGAGTCCGCCTGCCGATGCAGGGGACACGGGTTCGTGCCCCGGTCCAGGAGGATCTCACATGCTGCGGTGCGGCTGGGCCCGTGAGCCATGGCCGCTGAGCCTGCGCGTCCTGAGCCTGTTGCTCCGCAACGGGAGAGGCCACAACAGTGAGAGGCCCGCGTACGGCAAAAAAAGAACAAAACCAAAAAACAAACAAACAAAAAATGTAGCCCAAACAATGCAGTATGTATGTCTGCCGTACAAAGAGTGCTTTTAAGACAGGTGTGGGAAGGAGTCAGAGCATTTTCAGATCAAGAATGTGAAGTCTGACCTACACTGGAAGTGGCTGGAAAAGCAGTGGTGTGATGTGCCAGCCTGGCTGTCCCGGGAAGCCCTTCACGAGCTCCAGGGCGAAAAAGCTCGGGATTCCAGAGGGTGCAGAGCAGTTAGTTAACAGGGTGCTGGGACCTGCCTCTGCTGCCTCAAACAGAAGCTTTAGAGAGTTTTCTTCTTTCTCTGTTATGTTTGTTCTTTAAGCAAAATTCTTAGAAGTACAGTCTCCTGTACCTCTCCTTTGCTGTCATGCACAAACCTGTTAGACATCTTAAGGGCAGAAGTAACAGGATATGAATTGTGAGGTTGATAAAGTCAAAATTGTTTACAAGTTCCCAGTCTTGGAGATGATTTCACGGTGGTTCCCATTCTAAACTAAAATGCGCCTCTTCTAGAACCCATAAAGGAAGATACATATTTTACCACTGAAAAACCAAACCATATAAAAAAAACCATATATATATATATATATATTTTTTTTTT
>NW_020174042.1:6977277-7079680 GCF_003031525.2 Neophocaena asiaeorientalis asiaeorientalis | reverse complement strand
TTTGCGGTACGTGGGCCTCACTGTTCTGGCCTCTCCCGTTGCGGAGCACAGGCTCCGGACGCGCGGGCTCAGCGGCCACGGCTCACGGGCCCAGCTGCTCCGCAGCATGTGGGATCTTCCCAGACCGGGGCACGAACCTGTGTCCCCTGCAATGGCAGGCGGACCCTCAACCACTGCGCCACCAGGGAAGCCCCCTCTCCTGTACTTTTGCCCTCGGGAAGCCCCTCTCCAGTGTGAGCAGGCAGTGCTCCTCCCACACCTCATTCTTCCTGAGGCCATTGCTTCCCTGCAGGATCTTTGTGTTCCGGCTGCAATTCTCCCACACACCGCACCCCTGGGAGATGGGAAGTGGTCCAGGCACTTTTCCTTACCCTCCGCCATTGTGGAAGGAGCAGTCCTCCTTTGCTGTTTGTCTCCTGACAGTAGCAGCTTCTCCTATCCCTGACTGCACTCTTCTATTAGTCATGATAATAGTAGCTAGTGTATACTATGTCAGACACTGTTCCTAGTGCTTGTTGTGTACTAACTCATTCAATTCTCCAACAGACTACAAGATAAGTGTTAATACCACAGTCCCCATTTTACATATGGGGAAATTGAGGCCCTAAACAGTCAAGTAATGTTACCGAGTTCAAGCTCTTCTTGCTTGCTGCATGGCAATAGAGGCTAATAGAGAGATGAGTTACTGGGGCAAAAAATAGCGACTTTATTAGGAAAGCCAGCAGACCAAGAAGATGGTGGACTAGTGTCCCAAAGAACCACCTTACCTGAGTTAGAATTCAGGCTTCTTTTATACTAAAAGGGAAGGGGGTGTGATTGGTTGTTGCAGACTTCTTGGTGTCAGAATCCTTTGTGCTTGCAGCTGTCAACACAGGTCAAGTCAGGATGTTCCTGTAAATCTACAACAAGACAAATGTTATTCTCTGTTCTGCAACTTTTTATCTCTATATGAATGGAAAAGTGACCTTTGAAGGTCAGAGCCTTGAGAATGGGCTGTCCTGTATATTTCAGCCTAGAGGCAGCATTCTTAATTTGTAGCAAAAGCAATAGAATACAAAGGTTAAAGTAAACTAAACAGATCCAATATAGAGTCAGATTTGTTCTTCCTTATTCAGTAACTTGAGTAAAGATGACCTTATTTAACTGGTAGAGCCAGGATTAAAATCTGAGCCTTCTGTTGCGCAACAGATCTCTAGGGCTTTTTTTCATCTTGTAAAGCTGGAATTCTACATCCATTGAACAACAATTCCCCATTTCCTCCTCCCCTCCCCCATCCCTAGTAACCACACCCTCCTATGTGTTTCTATGTGCTGGATTACTTTAGATACCTCAGGTAAGTGGAATCATGTAGTGTTTGTCTTTTTGTGACTGGCTCATTTCACTTAGCATAATGTCCTCAAGGTTCATCCATGTTGTAACAAGTGACAGGATTTCCTTCTTTTTCAAGTCTGAATAATATTCCACTGTGTGTATATACCACATTTTCTTATCCACCTATCTGTCAATGGACACTCAGGTTGCTTCCACTTCTTGGCTATTGTGAATGCTGCAGTGAACATGGGTATGGCGATATCTCTTTGAGATTCTATTTCCTAGTTTTTTAGGATAAATACCCAGAAGTTGGAAGGATGTTTCCTTTTTTTTTTTTTTTTTAAGTTTTTCTTTCCTGTCATTCCCTCTTTAACTCTCTTTGCTCCATTGTCTGCCCTTTATAATCCTCTTTTATCTGTGTTGCCAAATCCAGCGTCATGTTTCCACCTTATGTTACCTGACCTTTCCATGGCATTTAGGGGTGTTTACCCCTTCCTTGGCCTTGTGTCTGGTTTTACATCCACCTTCCTAATCATCTTCTTAGCCTCTTTTACTGGCTTCCACACTTCTGCCTGCCCTTCAAGCTTGGTACAGGACTTTATTCCAAACAAACCTCTCAGCTCACACTTGGTATCCTGCCAGGGTGAACTCATCCAGTCTCTTCTGATGGAATTCAGATCTGCTTGCTCCTCAGACACCTAGAACTCCACATGTCCAACTCTGACCCTCCTATCCCCCACCCCCCACTGAACATACACCCCCAATTCTGCTCCTTCCTGGTTCTTCTTCTCTTGATCCATACTGCCTCAACCATCATGTTCATTCCCAACAACATTCGGGGAATGAGTCGAGAGGATTACCTCTTTCTTATGCCCATGTCTAATCATTCACTTGGTGTTATCAACTCTATTTCCTAAATATCTCTCAAGTTAGTCCATTTTCTTCATCCTTATGGCCATTGGTCTAATCCAGACCTGTGTTCTTTTACCTACTGAGAAGTCTCTTAATTGGCATCTGAAGGTGTTTTTATATACTTAATATCATTATGTGAATAAAATGGAGGAGGCAAAATCTCCCATGTAATTTTTAAGGTAACAACCTGAGTAGTGCTTTCAAGAAATCTCACGTAGATGAAATTCAGTAGGTATTTTCCCAGCATGTACTTTTTGCCTCACACCAGGCTGGGCTCAGGGAATGCCAAGATCAAGCAGGAAGTCTTTTCCCCAAGGGCGTCACAGACTGATGGAGGGGCTTATGAATATAAATGCTTATGAAATCAATGCATTTTATTATGGCTGATGCCACACAAAACACTGGATATCTGCTCTGAGGAAGTTTGGTGTTTCCCTGCACTGTCAGAGAATTATTAGATTAGACACAGAAGTCTCAGATGGGTCGCTGAATGAGGAAAAGCAAACCTGCCCAAACCATTTCATCAGACAGTCGTGCCTTACCTGACATGCCCTACTTGAGGGAAATGATGAACTTTGTTCTTTTCAGAACAAATATTCTTTTCATTACATGACTAATGAAATTGAGGTTTATAAGGAAGTTGTATTTTTTGCATGATTTCTAAGGCTCCTTAAAATAATTTTGCCAGTGAATAAACACTGCTTACACTAAGTGCAAAAGTTGTCATGGTTCAAGGGAATCTGGTTTTCAGAAAGCTGAAAAGTGCTCTGAACTCTGGGGGCCAAGGAGGAGATTCAAGGAACAGCCAAACAGTTGGCGTTTGTACTTCGTTTTTCTTTCTTTAAAAAAAATTTTTTTTTCTTGTTAGCTTCTGTCTAGGACACGTATTGTCTCTCACTTTAAGTAGTCCAACATGTAATGAGTCCAATCACTAGTTGAGGTTTGGGGCATCCTGATGAATGGAATGCTCAGTTATATAATATTTTCAATTCCTAAGCTGGTGGGTGGAAGAAGGAGGCCCTGGAATGCAGAGGTCGCACCAGCTGGATGTGTGACCTGAAGCAGGTGCTTCAGATGCTAAGCAGATGCAGTAATTGCTAAGCTCACTGCATCTTGTCTCTTTCCTCTCTGCCTTCTAGGATGGCAGTGCTCCCTATGGGGCCAGGTATGTGGGCTCCATGGTGGCTGACGTGCACCGCACCCTGGTCTATGGAGGGATCTTCCTGTACCCAGCGAACCAGAAAAATCCGAAGGGCAAGGTAACTCTCCTTTGTCTGCTGGCTGAACCTGTTCAGGGAACCAGTCAGAATTCGCTTTCTCATCATGCCTGCTTTTTGGCTACTGCCCTGTCCTTGGCATGTCTGTCTGCGAGTGGGCAGGTGGAAGAGAAACGAAGTCTCTATCCCATTAGTGAATTCTGAGGCTGTGGTAGAAGGTGTGGAGAAGGAGGTGGCTGAAGTTGTTGTTACTGGCGATTGTCACTGGCCTTCACTTCCGTGGGCCTCACGCCCCTCAATTCACTGTGAGTCAGCTGTGTTCGTCTCCCACGTTCCCAATGCTGTGTCTATCTTTTAGCTTCATCAGCAACTGATTTTGCATCATAGACCCTTTTGAGAATTTAATGAAACCTATGGACCCACTTCCCAGAAGAAAATTACATGTAAACATACACATTACATATGTTTTCAGGGGGTTCACGATGATCTGAGGTCTACCCAAAAATTCCATAGACAGTTCCCAAAGTCCAGACTAAGCAGTTCTGCTCAGAACTCATTCAATATTTCTGGAAAGGTAGCTCCTGGAAGGTCTCACTGCAACTTTATGGTCCCAGTGCATCTGTTTTGAATAGACACCGCCATGGCAAGGTGCCTGATTTTTAGCCAGTCACAGAATCATAGGTGGGTAGACAAATCCAGACAAAGCCCTGTCGTATTCTCTGACACACTAACAAGTAGCCACATGTATATATGTCTCTCAGCACGGGCGACCTGAATTATTGGAATGCCAGATTCAAAGCCACGGTAAGAAATCTAACACAGCACATGAGACCAGAGAGGAGATTTTAATATGCAGATTGGTATGTCAGACATTTTTTTTCACGTGAGTGTTTAGCTCACCTATATTAGCTGTTTGAACTAAGAGTCACAGATAAATCTGCACAAAAGGTGCTGGAGGAAAGAAAAGTGTTACAGAGTATTAAGTGAGATAGAGTAGAAGATGTGGAAATTCTTTTTTGGCCGCGCTGCGCGGCATGCAGGATCTTAGTTCCTCGACCAGGGATTGAACCCACGCCCCCTGCAGTGGAAGCGTGGGGTCTTAACCCCTGCCCCACCAGGGAAGTCCCCTTTTTTTTTTTTTTTTTTTTTGCGGTACGCGGGCCTCTCCCTGTTGTGGCCTCTCCCGTTGTGGAGCACAGGCTCCGGACGCACAGGCTCGGCGGCCAGGCCTCCCGGCCCCAGCCGCTCCGCGGCAGGTGGGATCTTCCCGGACCGGGGCACGAACCCGTGTCCCCTGCATCGGCAGGCGGACTCTCAACCACTGTGGCACCAGGGAAGCCCCACTATTTTTTTTTTTTTTTTTAATGTGGATATTCTTAAGTAGAACCAGTCTTGTCACGTACGCATTTCCAACAGGGAGAACATTAAGACTAATTATTACTAATTATTAAGATGATTTAAAATGAGTCTTAAAATATCCACATATAATTACAAAAACATTTCCATAAGCATGTATAATTGCATATATAGATCTATATTCATAGCACCACATTGAAAGTATCATTGGTTTCTGACCTCCATGTTTTAGCTCTCAAGGTCTCTGTGACCACATCTGTGTGTGTGGGTGCGTGGTTGGGTTCTCCTCCTATGTGCGCTTGTCTCTGTAGAGCAGTGTGGATTTTAATCGTGAAAAAAAAATAGATTGCATGGCCTGCAGGTCAAGGTACCATGAAGATCCAGACATTGTATTTTAAGATGCGTTTACTACAACAATGGCATTTTAAGGTCAGAACAAACCTTGCCTCCGAGACAAGCTTTATGCAAGAATGCTGTGCTTGTTTATTTGTTTACTTATTTATTGTATCTGAATCAACATGATACAAACAAAAGCATGGTATGCTGTTTTCCCAAAATGGCAACAAATGCCCTCTACAGTCTTAATTTACTTTCTCCTCGATGCGTGGCTCTCCAACCCAGATTGGAGATATTTTGTTCCTCTCTTTGAAATAACAATAATTTAAAAATCAGCACAAGATATAACTGTTTTCTCCAAGTAGTTTTAACAAACGCATTTCAAGAAAAGAATGGAAAGAAAAAGGCTGCACAGAGCTAGATCAACCACTTTGAAAGCTCATTGCGGAAAAGGAGAAAAATTTTTTTAACTACAGATTTTGTACCTATGAGGGAAGGAAGGAGAAGATCGTATGATACTGAGTCAGAGCGTGCAGCTAGAATGTCACCCTGAATCTAATGTGATGTGTGTGTGTGTCCGCTGTGGGTCAGGGGATGGGGAGGGAGTCAGAACATAATGACAGAAGTAGACCCAGAAAGGACATTCAGTCAGCCCATTTCAAGTCAATTCACCATATTCTAACTGGACACAGGACAGACACCCGCTAGTTCTCACAGTGCCTTTTAGAAAGGCATTTCTTTCTCAGAACAGGCTCGGCCCTGGACACATGTACCTGGCCTGGCGAACAAAGGTGCAGGCTGATTTCCCCCACCCCCATTTCTGCCCTCCACTGGGAGCCCCTGTGCAGTGTACATGGTAGCCTTGTTTGGACACTCTCTACATGTCAGGCAGTACTAGGAATGGAGAGGCCACAAAGACCAACCTGACAGACCCCTCCCCTGCCTCACGGGAGGGCGTCCAATGAGGCAGGCAGATGTTAAACAAACTTCAGAGTCTGGACTGTTATGAAAGGGGAAGTACAGGATTCTGTGGGAGAGCATGCAATGAGAGAGTTAACTAACTTAGTCTAAGGCGCCAAAAGGAAAGGCCATTTAAACACCAGCAAACTGTGCGGCCAAGTCGACACTTGAGATGTTCCTCCCCACGATGCCGGACAGTGTGGTTATCTTGAGAGACTGGCCAGCACTCCCGAGGTGACCTTCCGATCCCATCCAAGCTAGACGCTTGACTGGCCATAAGGCCTGGCATACAGAGGCTCCTAACCAGGCCCCGCAGAGTCAGTTTACCTCATTGCGGAACCAGAGAGAAATGAGTACCTAGATCTCATACTCCCAAGTGAGAAGGCCAAGCTTTCATAAGCATAAAGGTCACAAGACAGGTAGATGTCGACCAGAGGTGTCCCCAAAGGCATATGTGATAAGTATCAGCGGAGGCACCCAGCCTCCTGGAGAGTGTAGGGCTCGGGCAGCCAGCTCCACTGAGATGTGCAAATGCACTCGCGCTAATGAGACAGCAGTTGAGTAATTGGAATTCCTCGCGGAACTTTAGGGGCATGGCGTGGGAATCTTGACAACTTGCAACACTTGTCCACCTGACTCTGTTCCTCTGCAGCTCCGGCTCTTGTATGAGTGCAATCCTGTGGCCTACATCATCGAGCAGGCAGGAGGCATGGCGACCACAGGCACCCAGCCTGTGCTGGACGTGAAGCCTGAGGCCATTCACCAACGAGTCCCCCTCATTCTAGGGTCCCCGGATGATGTGCAGGAATATCTCACCTGTGTACAGAAAAACCAGGCAGGCAGGTAGTGAGTCTGACCCCTCAAGCCCTCTTCTCCTTGTGTTGTACCTTGTTAAGGACCCTAGATGAATGATAGGTGAGTGAATGCTGGTGATGAGAAACAAAAGGCAAATCCACCAAATCACATCCAGAGGAGCAGACGCCAAGGGCTCACGATAAGTCTAGAAGCCAGAGATGAGTCTGTGGTCAGTGTAAAGGGCTAAAAATAAAACGCACGTGTGAAAAGAACGATTTTGATTTGTCTTCTGTCATGAACAGTGGCAAATAGGGTTGTGATTCTAGGTCTATCAGCCCAAGTAATCAGCAGCTATCCACCTGTGGGCCAAAGGTACAGAGATCAGTTAAGAATTTGTCTTGGTTTGCTTAAAATTTGAACCTAGTGTCGGAGTCCTATAGTGATTAATTTCTTTTCTTATAAAATAGATATGTATATTATATATATATATATATACTTATTATATATACTTATATATATTCAAGGTATATAAATATATACATTATATATATTTAAATATATAAACGGCTGACTTAATTTCTTAGAAGTTTTTGTCTTATTGTGGATAGGTTTTGAGTTAGAAATCTCATGGGTATTAAATTCTAAAATTTTGGATCAAGCCTTTCTTAGGAGCAATTATTTGGATAACCAACAACTATTTGAATAGAAAAATGTGGTCACCTATTGACAAAGCCACATGCTAATTGGAATTAATATTTAAAAATTAATACCTACGTTTCTCAACCTCTTGACTTTTCCTTTTTAATATTTTCAGGAAATATTTTAATCCCATTAACACATCAAAAGGAAAGAAGCATTTTAATAGATACTCTTTAAAAATAAGAAGAAAACATGGTGTTTCAAATCAGTGGGACGTGAATGACTGGTGTTTGAATAATAAGCTAGTCATTTGGGGGAAAAAATAAACAACAACCCAAAACATAGATCTGCAAACATGTTGCAGATACATTCCAGAATTAAACATAAATAATAAAACTGTAAAGGTATGGCAAAGAGATAAAGAAGAATATATTTATGACCTTAAACGGGACCAAAAGACACAAAGCATAAGATATAAAGGAAAGACAGATGTGAATATATCAAAGTAAAAACAATACACCACATAGTTAAAAGACAGTTGATAGCTTAGGAGAAAATATTTGTAACCTATAACAAAAAATGAACCTCAAGAATCATGCATATTGAGAGGAAAAGGAAACTATCCTAGAGAAATACACTAAGGATATAAAACTGCCACTTGCAGAAAAGAAAACACAAACAGTCAATAAACATGTGAAAAGATGGTTAGACTCCCTGATGATCAGGGAAATGTAAATAAAATAACATCACTTTTCACTTATCAGATTGGCAAGGTACAATGAAGACTGAAAATATCAAATGTGCTAACAATGCGGGGAAATGACCCCGTTCCCTCTGCTGGTGAGACAGGTGGTGGGAACAGCCTTCTGGGAAGGCAATTTGGCAGTTCTGTTTAAATGGACAGCCCCTCTGGCCCAGTAGTCCTACACTTCGGTATGTATAAAACAGCCTAGATTAGTCTTTTAAAAATTAAGTATTGCTTGTAATGGCAAAAAGATGAGAGCAATTTAAATGTCCACCTGTAGGGAGATAGTTGATGTGTTGTGCCGTAATTTAAATAAGTTGGGACTTACAAACCCACTCCAGTCTTTTATGAATATGGAACTAAATACCTTAAATAGTTTTATACAAAGGCATTCTTAACATCAAAATAGACAAACGCAGACAGGAAGAAATATATCAGCTAGCACCCTAAGGTCTTTTGTTTCTTTTTAACCTGATGAGAATTAACATGTTCTTTACTCACTGCCTTCACTTTCATGAAATGGAATCTAATCGCTTTTTTTTTTTTTTTTTTTTACTGAGGAAGAGAATACAAATGAGCAAGATATAGAGGGAAGGCAGGAAATGGTGGTGGGTCTATAAGGTGGGTCTGTGTATCAGTCAGGGTTCTCCAGAGAAATGTGGCTCACGGGCCTAGTTGCTCCGCGGCATGTGGGATCCTCCTGGACCGGGGCTCGAACCCGTGTCTCCTGCACTGGCAGGCAGATTCTCAACCACTGCGCCACCAGGGAAGCCCCTATATTACAGTCTTGAGGCAGAATTCCTGCTTCCCAGGGAAACCTCAGTTTTGCTCTTAAGACCTTCAGCTGACAGAAGAGGCTGAAGGGGTTGAGGACAGGCCGTCTCAAAATGTGCTGCTTTGGCATATTGATTATTTTGAGCTGAAGGCATTTGAGAATCAGCAGATCCAGGAAGAGCTTTCTGATCTGCCCTTTCTACCTGAAAGCAGGTCATGATATTTCCCATGAGAGATGTGCCCTCCCTGTACCAGGAAGAGAAATACATGCTTGTCACCAGAGACTGGGAGTCAACAAGGAAATGGATCTGTGTGAACAAACCTGGTAAAATAACCCTCATCTTCCACTAGTTTTGCACCCCTCTGCCCCCATATACAGCTTCTAGTCACTTCCCCACAATTACTGCCCTTAGGCCAAACCCCTTTGTCTTGTCATTTTTTCACAAATTTATCATTTCTTTGCCTAAAGGGTATAAAAGCTTTCAGCTCTGGTCACTTCCTTGGAACTTCATTCTCTTGTAAAAGTCCCCATGTACGTGTAAAGTTTAATAAAATGTGTATGATTTTCTTCTGTTAATCTGGCTTATGTCAGTTTAATTCTTAGGCAGGCCAGACACCCTAAGAAGGTAGAGAAGAATTTTTCCTTCCCTACATGCCCACTCACATCATCGAGAAAAAACTTGAAAGTCAACTGATCATAAATGTTAATCACTTCTACACGGTATCTTCACAGCAACTTCTAGATTAGTGTTTGACCAAAGAACTGGGCACCATAGCCTAGCCAAGTTGACACATAAAATTAACCATCACAATCTGAAGTACAAACGAGGAAAGATGACCAAGCTATACTCATAGGGGAAAAGGGCATTTTGCAAATAGATATGACGCGATGCCACTTTCATAAAATAAAATTTAAAATAATGACAAAACTACATGATCCAGTCCTTCACATTTCACTAGTGGCTAAAACTTCTGTGCAGTCTTCCAAGACCTACTTCTGTAATTATCTGTGCCTCCTTCCCCAGGGTTCTCATTGCATCTGTCTCTTCACTGGCTTCCTTGCATCTCTCTCTCTCTCTCTCTCTCTCTCTCTCTCTCTCTCTCTCTCTCTCACACACACACACACACACACACACACACACACACACACACACACACACACACGAACCAGGTACCATGCCTGGTGCTAGGGATTTAGCTGTGAAGTAGACAGACAAAATCCCTGCCCTCAAAGAGCTCAGGCCTGGTGGATGGGACACACGTGTAACTCTGGGGATAAAGTACTGTGTGTTTGCTTTGGAGCCATTTAGAGGAGCTGCCACTCCAGAAGTGAGGAGTCAGGCAAGGCTTCCCAGTGGAAATGACGTTTAAACTGAGGCCTGAAAGTGGAACTAGAAGCTTGTCAGGAGAAGGTTAGGGAGGACGGAGAAGACAAGTGACAGGGATGAGCCCTAGAGGTGAGGGGACAGATGGGCAAAGATTTGAAAATGGTTAGAGTATGATTTATTGGGGGCACAACTGGTAATTCATTATGGCTGTGGGGGGTAGATTGTGAGGAGGGTAGTGAGAGATGAGGCTGGAGGGGTAAGAAAGGCCCAACTCATGCAGGGTGTTTTGAGTTGGTTAAGGAGTATGGAGTTTGTCCCGAGGGCAACGGGGAGCCACTGGTGAGTTTTAAGCAACGGAGGAACATAATTAATATGCATTTTAGTAAATATTACCTACAATATAGACAACGGATTTGAAGTAGTCAAACTAGAGGCTTGTTAGGTCACCATCAAGAAGGTTAAGGTCATCATCTTGGCAAAAATTGATGGTGATGATGGCCCTGATCAAAAGCCATGAGGATGGAGAGAAGTGTAGGTGTTTGAGAGCTATTCATGAGGGTTCATGTATCGGTGATTGATTACGTATGTCAGAGAAAGGGAGAGGGGAGGAATGAAGGATATGGATGGACGTGCCATCCACAAAGCCAAGGAGCACTTGGAGATGACCTGGTTCCGGGGAAAGATGATGATTTCAGCTCTGTACGTTGGAGTCTGAAATGTCTGTGGGTTAGCTGAGTCAGGATGTCTCATAGGCAGTTGGATACATGGGTTTGGAACTCAGGAGAGCGACAGGAAGTCGTCAGCGTGGAGGTGGTACCTGAAGTAATTAGACTAGATGAGGTCATTTGGGAGGATCTGGAAGGAAAGCCTTACTGTAGGGACGGACCTAAGTTAGGATGAGAATAGAAGGTGGGTAAGTGGAGGATAGCAAGTTTAGACAAGCTGTTCGAGAGGCTCAGCTGGAAACAGGAGGAGGAACATAATGCAGCAACTGGAATAACCCAGGGTTAAGAGGGGTTTTGCTTGCTTGTTTTATGATGGACAAGACACACTTACATCTTTTTTTTTTTTTTTTTTAATTTTTTTTTTTTTTTTTTTTTTTTTTGCGGTACGCGGGCTTCTCACTGCTGTGGGCTCTCCCGTTGCGGAGCACAGGCTCTGGATACGCAGGCTCAGCGGCCATGGCTCACGGGCCCAGCCGCTGCGCAGCATGTGGGATCTTCCCGGACTGGGGCACGAACCCGTGTCCCCTGCATCGGCAGGCGGACTCCCAACCACTGCGCCACCAGGGAAGCCCTGCACTTAACATCTTTAAAGAAAAAAAAAAGAAGGGACAAAAACAATGAAAAACAAAACTGCACGTGTGTTTGGGTAAAGACAAAGCAAAAGGACTGTTAATATCCCTGAATTAATAATTGTGGTTGTTCCTCTGAGGAAGGGGAATATTTAAGGGGATACATTTCCAAAACGGGCCTTTGTTTTATCTTCACTGCTTGACTCTTAAAACTCTGAGAATGTGTTCATATAATGTGGATACATCAATTATTCATTCGTCCAGAGAGCAGATCTTGTGTGCCTGCTTTGTGCCAGGTCCTGTCTTTAGTGCTGAGGATAGAGAGGTGAACAAAACAGAGCCCCTTGTCTCTGTATGGGTCTCTGTACAGACTAAGTGCTGATGTGTGGAAGAGACACAATAAACAAAACCAACAAATAAAATGTAACAGCATGTCAGATGGTGATAAATGCTGTGGGAAAAATCAATCAGGGGAGGGGAGAACAGTACTACCAGGGGTTGTTTTAATTTTAGTTCCTGGTAAAGACAGGCTTCACAAAGAGGATGACATTCCAGCCAAATCCAGGGGGAAGGGAGGAGGCTTGTACACACCTAGGGGAAAGCCTTATAGGGAACGGGACAAAAAATACATAAAAGTACATTTAAACGAAAAAAGTGTTCAAAGCGTTAAAAAAAATACTCTATGCATGTTTTTAAGCATTCTACTTCCAGAATCTCACTCACCATATCTCAGGAATGGCCTGATACACATTTTGTTGTTGTTGTTTTTAATTTATTTTATTGAGGTATAGCTGATTTACAATGTTGTATTAATTTCCACTGTACACCAAAGTAATTCAGTTATGCATATATATATATTCTTTTTCATATGCTTTTCCATTATGGTTTATTTCAGGACACTGAATATAGTTCCCTGGGCTATACAGTAGGACCTTGTTTATCCATTCTCTATATAATAGTTTGCATCTGCTAATCCCAAGATCTCAATCCATCCCTCCCCCCACCCCCTCACACCCTTGGCAACCACAAGTGTGTTCTCTATGTCTGTGAGTCTGTTTCTGTTTCACAGATAAGTTCACTTGTGTCATATTTTTGATTCCACGTATAAGTGATATCACTTGATATTTATCTTCATCTAACTAACTTCACTTAGTATGATAATTTCTAGGTCCATCCATATTGCTGCAAATGGCATTATTTCCTTCTTTTTTTTTTTTTTTTTTTCCCGGACCGGGGCACGAACCTGTGTCCCCTGCATTGGCAGGCGGACTCTCAACCACTGCGCCACCAAGGAAGCCCTATTTCATTCTTTTTTATGGCTGAGTAATATTCCATTGTATATGTGTACCACATCTTCTTTATCCGTTCATCTGTTGATGGACATTTAGGCTGTTTCCATTTCTTGGCTACTATAAATAGTGCCACTATGAACCTTGGGGTGCATGTGTCTTTCAGAGTTATAGTTTTGTCCATATATATGCCCAGGAGTGGGATTGCTGGATCATATGGTAACTCTATTTGTAGTTTTTGAAGGAACCTCCATACTGTTCGCCATAGTGGCTGCACAAATGTACATTCCCACAAACAGTGTAGGAGGGGTCCTTTTTCTCCACACCCTCTCCAAGCATTTGTTATTTGTATTCTTTTTTATTATGGCCATTCTGACTGGTGTGAGGTGGTGCCTCGTTGTAGTTTTGATTGGCTGGTGCACATTTGATAGCTGGGAAAGTGAGTAGGAAGAAGACAAGTGCAGGTTCCCACCAAGTGAATTGTTAACTCCACCTGAGACCATGTTTTCTTAACAGAAGAGCTTCTCAAGGGGTTTTTTGTTTGGAAATGCAGCTCATCCCCGGGAAGCTATCTTCTTCTTGGAAGTTAGACTGACACCCGGGACAGTATGACAGTCATGTGGCAAAAGGCTCCCAAGACATCCAGGGACAGTGAGGATGGTGGGCCAGCAAGGGCAGACCAGGACTACCTCCTAACGAAGGAAAACAAAAATTGCCACAGGACACAGCCTACACTCAGGAGACAGAGCACGAAACCCTGTAAGCGCACTTGTTATCAGAGATCAGGACTTTAGTGTCAAAAAAGACCACAGTATTCCCCAGCATGAGTTAGGCCATTTTGTGTCACCACTACTTTTTGAGCAGCATATATAATATTAAGTTTTCTTGCATTAACTCCCATGTTTCCTTCATATCTTTCTAATGGTCTTTCCTCCCTCACAGAGAAAAACAGGAAACATTTGGTGTCCTCAAGTGAAAGAGGTGCCAGTGAGTAAAGAAGATATTTTCACCAAGTTAAATAGAAAGAGAAGGAAGCAAAGCTTGTTTTCAGTGCATTTTAATGTATGAGAATGTGTTGCTATGAGGTATTGACTGTTCCTGGTTTGCAGCGCTGACCAGCGCCTGATTTAGATGAGAGGATATGTGAGGAAGGGAAAAGATACCCAAACTTCTTGTGTCTTTTCTTCTGCTTGCAAATCTTTAAATCCAAACTTCTCCCATCTTAGCCAACCATTTCCTGTGGACTGTAGCATTTGAAGCATGTGAGGAAAGGCCAAGAACCATTGTGAGCTGAGAGATTTCTTACTTATCTCTCCCTTATGTGCAGCAAGTCTGACTTATCTTTGGTGGTGGTTTTTTTTTTTAATTTATCTTTGGCTGCATTGGGTCTTCGTTGCTGCGCGTGGGCTTTCTCTAGTTGTGGCGAGCGGGGGCTACTCTTCGTTGCGGTGTGTGGGCTTCTCACTGCGGTGGCTTCTCTTGTGGAGCATGGGCTCTAGGCGCATGGGCTCAGTACTTGTGGCTCGTGGGCTCTACAGCGCGGGCTCAGTAGTTGTGGCACATGGGCTTAGTTGCTCTGCAGCATATGGAATCTTTCTGGACCAGGGCTCGAACCCGTGTCCCCTGCATTAGCAGGTGGATTCTTAACCACTGCACCACTAGGGAAGTCCCATCTTTGGTGGTCTTGACCAGACCACCAAAGTGCGGCTCTGCTCGCCGCACCTGTGTCCTCTGGGCTGCTAAGGAGAGCAGGAGGCTAGCTGTGCAGGACAAGTGCAGTAGTTTCCTGGGGCTGACACAACATGTACCACAAACTCACTGGCTTAAAGTCACAGGAATTTATTCTCTCATGCCTGGAGGCCGGAATTCCAAACCAAAGTGTCTGCAGGGCTATATCCCCTCCAAGGGCTCTAGGGAGGAATCCTTTGTTGCCTCTTTCAGCTTCTGATAGTAAGTTCATGTTTCAGACAAGTTTTTTGTGTCGACTGAAAAAAAAAAGCACAACCTAAAAGTTGAGAATTATTTGTCAGACATTCTGAGGACTTAAGCTGGGGAGACAGCCACTCAGATAGCTCTGAGGGACTGTTCTGAACAGGTAAGGAAGGAGCCAGGATATATATAGGAGTCTTTGCAAACAAACAAACAGATAAAACCAGGTAGTCAGAACATCAAAAGATTACTGTTAATTAAAGAAAACCAGACATCTCAAGTTGACGAATTTAGTGCTTTTCTTTGAGTAGGAAGATGCCAGAGTCTGGACTTATTGAAACTACTTCTTTGATATGCATCTTAACTAGCTAGGGCCGGTATCCTGTTTTTCTCCATCCTGAATCCCCTCAGGGTACACAGTTGGGGGCAGTTGCAGTGGCAGAGGGCTTGATGGCTGCAGCCTCCTTGGCTTACTGACATAGCAGGTGACATTCATCCACATTTGTAAAATCAACATTTGTTTTCAGCTTTATTTGATTCCTGTCGACTGGCTTATTTTAAAAAGCTTTTATGATAGATGCTGTTTGGAACTTTTCAGTTTAAGTTAATTGTCTTTGAAGTTACAGAACCTTCTAACATCTGTTTAATCATTTAGGTATTGTTTAGTTTGGAACTTTTCACAAGTTTGAATAAATATAAATGTCTTTGAAAGTTGCAGAAGACATCTGAGAGAGGTCTTCACATTTTCATTCATATCAGCACCTAGGCATTTTCTTAGAGTCTTGGGCTCTACTTCCAAGATTATGTGGACAGCAGTATGAGCTAGCCTGTTACGGTGAAGCAAGGTGACCGTCACTAAGGAGTCCTTTCTAGTGGACTTTCAGAGACTGAAGGTGGCAGATTGCATTTTCCAAAGATGGCCACAACATCTTCCATCCCACATGCTTTTCTGCTAAGTGACCTTGCATCTCCCCACGAAGGTAGACTGTCAGCCCCCTCCCCTGTAACCTGGGCGTCCCTGGTGACATGCTCTGAATACCAGCAGCAGCAGACGTTTCACTGGGGACTAAGACCAGGTTATAAGAAGCCTTGCAGTTCCTCACCGGGCATTCTGGCTTATGTTCCCTTGGGATGTTCCTCTCAGAGTCACCCTTCGTGCCATGGGAGCCCAAGCCACGGAGAGGCCCATGTAGGTCCTCTGGTGGGAAGCCAGGGCTGAATGCCCAGCCCACACCAGCATCTAGGACAGCCATGTGAGTGAGCCTGCTCGGATGTCGGCCCAGTCAAAACTGCTAATGATTCTGGCACACGTGAAAGACTTCCAAAGGAAAACATGTAGTTAAGCCCAGTCAGGAAATTGGAGAGATGGTTTTTTCAAGCTGCTATGTTTCCTGGTAGTTTGTTTTCCAGTAATAGATAGCCAGAATAGTCTTTTTACTGCATGCCCCATTGGTTCCCGTGTCCTAAAAACCTGTGTGTGGGCCCAGCCTCATCTCCCACACCTCAACCTTCCCACTTTCTCTAAATGTTGTTTCTCTTTTCTAAGGGGTTCTGACATGGGAAGTCTCTGCTCAGATACCCACCCTTTTATCCCGTGTTACTGCCCGGCTCCTCTGGGTCCATGTCCCGTTTCTCTTCCTTCTGGTGTTTCAACCACCTCCTCTAACAGCACCATCTCCTTCTCAGGGTTGGGAATGTCTCTTCCACAGGGTGATGACTGGGGCGCCATGAGTGCTACATCAATTCCAGTTGTCTCAGTGTGGTCCCAACCAGTAGAAGGGACTCAGATTGGGAGCCTCCCAAATCTTCCTGTGGCTACACTTGATCATGCTATCCCAAAACCCACAGAATTTTACTCCAAATGACACAACATCTGTCATTTTAGGTCAGAAAGTTGGAAATGTAAGCGCCTGCGAGGGAAGGTCACATTGAGGGTCCAGCATGGCACACAGTCCAGTGCAGATGGACTTGACCAGAGGCTGCTGGAGGTCCTGTGGGCTGAGACCCCAGTTCTCCTCCACCTCATGTCTTCAGAAGGAATTACAGGGTCTAATAACCAAATGCTTCCACCTACTCTTTATTTCCTTGAGTAGGAAGGAACATGAGAATTTTAAACCCAAAGACAGCAAATGAAACTATGTGCTTCCTTAGCCTGCGGAATGTAGGGAGCTTTTCTTTTTTAAAACAAATTCAGGAATTAGGCAGCTAGGTGTAAATTAGGCTTCAGACTATCTCTTTCGATGCTTTCACCTATTGACAACCTCTGAGGCCGCAAGACTATTTCTGAAGCCCAGCCTCAAATGTGGGAGCTTATCCTTCATCGCATATGGACACAAAGACAAACATTCTTGGCGATCCATTGTGTCTGGTCCTTCCTCGGTTGCAAAGTAACCACACAGTCTTCGCTAGAAGTTGGGGAAGATGCACCAGAAACTGGCTCTGTGACGTTCATCCTGTAACTCTGCCGGGCTGTCACCATCGTGGGTCAAATGATCATGATCTCTAAGGCCCTTTTCTTGATTGGAACTCGTATGTATGTGTGTTCACTTTTCTAAAATGGGAATTTTTTCCTTAGTAAAATAATTTACCTTTGTCCTTTAGATTGTTTGCCAAATTTTGTTCAAGGGTTGGGTCAGACACAGACAATAGGCAGCTGACATAGTCAGAACTATAAGAACCAGAAGGCCACGCAGCCATTCTAACAGACCATTGGCACACTCAGTTACGTCTTCAGGGCCCAATTACCTTTTTTACTCTACAAAAACTTAATGTATTAAAAACAGAAAGATGTACCACCTCTACTCTGAAACTGTTTTATTTTAAAGGTAAAACTTTACACATCCTTTTAAAACATGAAAATTCAAAATTCTTGAGGCAAATCGATCATACAAACCTATTTACAATAGTATTAAAGGAGTGGTAACATTTCACCAGTATAAGATGTCACAGAATTCAAATCACAACTTGGATCTTCAACGATTCAAGTGTTTCATCCCACACAATAAGGTCTGGCTAGTTTTAAAGAAAATTCTTCCTCTGGATGTTCTGTTCTCAATCCTGCCTTTGAGGTTTAGACAGTAGGATAACTGGCCATGGTGGCGATTCCACAGTTGTTGTCTCGGTCTTTGGCCATCTTTACGTAGCCGTCCATGCCCCAATCTTTACCCCAGCTAAAAGAAGAGAGGGTTTTCCATTTTATACAAAGAATCAAACACATTTATCTTTATTAATACTTAAACAGTGCCCCAGAGGCCAGGACAGACTCAGAAAGAAGCAAGAAAGGCAGTTGTTCTTGTTCCTGGTTGAGTTCTAAATGTGTAAATAACTTCAATCTCCAAACCTCTCACGGAACTGCAAAATTAGAGACAGAAAAAGGAAACTCTTGGGGCCAGATGCATTTCAGATTTAAGAAAATTTTCAGATTTAGAAATGCAATGTTGCTGGGACTTCCCTGGTGGCGCAGTGGTTAAGAATCTGCCTGCCAATGCAGGGGACACGGGTTTGATCCCTGGCCTGGGAAGATCCCACATGCTGTGGAGCAACTAAGCCCATGTACCACAGCTACTGAGCCTGCATGCCGCAACTACGGGAGCCCGCGTGCCTAGAGCCTGTGCTCTGCAACAAGAGAAGCCACCACAAAGAGAACCCCGCGCATGCTACGAAGAGCAGTCCCCACTCGACGCAACTAGAGAAAGCCCGTGCAGCAACAAAGACCCAAGCAGCCCAAAAATAATAATAATAAAAAATTAATTAAATTAAGAAAAAAAAAGAAATGCAATGGTGTCAAAACTCCATCAATACTCTAGGCAAGCTTGAGAGAGTACCTTAACGTTATAATCAAACATCAGTATGTCTGTGCTCACCCTAAGTGGCATAAAGACTTTGGAAGTGTACTTAAGGGTTTGAGAACCTGTATCCAAATACTGATTCCAAAAGGGACTCCCATTTCAATCTCAAATATAAGTATTTTGGGCACTTTATACCTGTTCTTGACAAGCCAGTATTTATTGTTATCTGAGTCTCCTCCTTCAAACCCATAGCCAACCGCCAGAACACCATGATCCAGGTCTTCACTGCTGCAGTGTGGGTCATAATAAATGCCTGGGAAAATAAAATTCAAGGTTGGGGTGGGGACCTTCAAGTGACCCATGACAGTAACCCAGCCTATCAACTAGGATAAGAGAGACACCTCAAAATTCAGCTAAAGGACATAAATCTAGATAGGATTTTAAAACAAGATCTATTTTTTTTTAATCCAGGCTAGGGATCTAGGTTCTTGTCTAACACTAGTAGAAATACTGGCACAATCTCTTTTGTAAACAATGTGTCAAGAGGCATAAAAGACCACTCCCTAAAACCTTATCATTTGACTTTCAGAATGTCAGTCTAGGGAAACAGCACACAGCACAAGATTACTTCAGGCAAGAGGTTCTTTCCAGTTTTAATTACAGTAGTAAAATTCTCTGGAAAATTTCAAAGGTCTAACAACTGGAAAAAAGTAAATTAAGCTATACGAATCAAATTAAGTAGCCATTTAAATATATTTGTGAAGTGCTTAAAATCATGGGGATAGGGTTCAAGTGATGTCAAATGGACACATCAGGCACAAACACCACACGAACAACTACGTTAAATCTACACACCCCCAAATTCTACACTGAATTCTACACACCAAAGAGTCAATCTTGTTGTATGTCATGGTGGTTTTCCAATTTTTCTGCCTAAACTTCCATACAGACAAATGCTTACCTGCTTTATAGAACTGGAAGGTTGGATGGCTTGCATCTATAGCAACAGAGATGGGGCCCACAGTTGCCACTGCCTTCATAAGGGCCTTCTCTCGCTTAGGAATGTCCATGAAACCAGTGTCATTGGCAGCAGAACTCTGGGGTCTGTAGTGGCAGGATTCATCCTTTCAAAGGTAATGGGGAAGAGACTTGATAAATACCATCCCCCTCCTGGGGTACATGAGTTCAAGACAGTCTGCAGCTTAATGATTTCCAAGTCAAGTTTGTTATAAAGCATCCCAGGAGACGAAATGATATTGGTTGTTTTGAAATGGAAAAAGTAGCTGGTGTCTATTCAATGAGACACGCTCAGTCTACCTGTCCATAAGAAACGTTTACTCTGGAGAAATTTATACTTACATAGAATGGTATGTATATTTCCACATGGCACAGAAATATTAACAGGTTTATAGTAACTATCTAAACAGAGAACTGTGCAAGGCTAACATATTTTAATACTAGTTCTGACAGTCTGCAGATATAGAGTCTACAATCTAAAATGTGAATTCTAAATTGGTATCTGTTTTCCCCCAAAGCGTTCAACTTTGATAACGAGATAAGGAGCTCCTTTTACCTTTCCAAAATATGGATAGGATTCCTCTGAGTCCAGGCCTCCGTTGTCCTTAACATACTGGAAGGCATTATCCATTAGGCCACCATTGCAACCCTCATTGCCTTGAGGCCGAGAGCAGTCCACCAGGTTCTGCTCACTCAGTGAGACAAGTTTGCCAGTTTTCCAGAACATCTGTCCTTCAAGGGCGCCAGTGGCACTAAAAGCCCAACAAGAACCACACTGACCCTGAAAACAAAATTTAAAAGCTCTTAGTGTACAAAACAAATAGCAAGACTTTGACGATAGCCCATATCTGAAAATGCTTTTAAAAACTAGTGAATTGCATCCAAACTCTACTCATTCAGAGCAGGCCATGGGGTGTTTCCAAAAGGAAACCTCTTCTCCAGGCATTTGAGGGCTCTTCTGTCCACTTTCAGTGCTTCAGAAGGAAAAGTCTTCAAGAGCTGGCAAACAACTCTTCATCACAGCAAATGCATCTCTCATTCCAAGAAACTTATCAGCACAATTCTTTTTCTCGCAAGGAAATTTGAAACCGAATAAAATGTTTTAAATTCTTGAAAAAACAGAAACAAAAAACGAGTGAATTGCATGCTGTTCCACAGCCTACCACTGCAAGGATGACAACTCCTATTTGGTACTTTACTCTTGGAGAGAGATCTGCTGAATACTGTCATACCTGATTCTTCACAGGAGTTACATAGCCTTTCTCTCTCCAGTCCATGGATGAGGGAATCAAACCAGAGACGGGTACTGGGAACACTTTCCCCTTCTTGTGCTTCTGGTTTCGAAGACCATTCATCACCTGCCTGAATTCTTCACTGGTCTTCAAGGAAAAGGAAACAATGTTGAAAAGCAAGAGGTTATCTTCCTCAAGTACTAAGGAGGGGAGGCACAAAAAGTTCATGCCACACTCACCATGTCACCAAAGGCATTCATTGCCATGGTGAAGCCATGTTTCCCTTGGCTGTATTCCTGATTGTGTAAGTCAATCATTTTCATATTCTTCTCCCACACTGTTCTCCTCCATCCTTCTTCATTCTACAGGCAAACAGGTAACCTATACTCTTTATTTCTATTTAAAACCAACCCACCTTCACCAAGTGGATTTGCAGAAAGAGAGGAAGAGAAACCATGGCCAGAGATGGCTTTATACTCTTGGGAACTGTTTCTCAGCGCCCACACAACAGGGTCGTATGCCCGTACTGTACTGGGTAATGGATGCCACGAAGTTACTGCCCTGGTAAGAGCCAGCCTCAAGAGGTTACTATCTGCTATAAACTCCCAACAGCATGGACCATTCTCTGCGGGATTTCAGATGAACAGTTTCAGATGTTACCAACCAAGCCATATAGTTTCCTGTGTGTTGACTTCCACAATTTCCATTGTGCATTTAAACTGAGATCAAGTTTTGGAGCCGCTAAGGCTATTCCCAAGCAAAGGGCAGTCAGGATGAGTGAAGGATTCATGTTTCAAAAGCCTAGGAAGGGTAAAGAAATGAGTATCTGATTAAACCAATCTTACTAAAACGCCATCCTACTTTTTTCTGAGACGTTATACCCACTATGGTGGAGTAAAAACATTTATCTTCCCAAGTATTTACACAAGGACTGTAGGGGAAGGCTAAGTACGTGGATAGAGAAAAACAGCTCAGAGACCCCAGTTTCCGCACCGGAGACGGTGAGGCTCTTCTGGGACTCAGAGCCGCGGCTAGGGCGAAGCTCCCTCCCGCGTTGCAGGCGGGGCCAGGCCAGGAGCTTGCCGCCCCGCCCCCCGCCGCCGGCGAACGCCCGCCGCTCTCAGGATGTTGACGCGGCGCAGGGAACAGCGGGCACTGCAGCCCGGCTTGCGTGGGTCAGGCTACCCTGTGTGACCAGCGCCTCCTGGGACCCCTCCAAACCCAAAGCCTGGCAGTGCCGCTGGTTCCCGGGGTGACCCCGCCGTGCCAGGCCCCAGCCCGGGGTGCTCACCTGCGGCGGGCGCAGCTGCGCAGGCGCAGCCAACAACTATGGATCCGGGGGCGTCGGAGGCTGGGCTGTGGGCGCATGTCCTCCCATTTAAGGCTCCGGGATTCCGCTCGGCCGGCCCCGCCCCCCGCTAGCCCGCGCCGCGATTGGCTGAGCTACATGTGGGCGGGGCCCCTGTGCTGGGACTCCCGACGTCTCACCGGGCTGGTCCCAACTTGGCCAGGTGCCAGCCTCAGTGGACCCGACGGCGGCGAGCTGGGCAGCGCTGAGAAGGGCGGACGGAGCCTCCTTGGGGACCCGGATCAACTAATTACCTCGATTGCTCTCGGCCGGTGGTTCACGAAAAGAAGCTTATAGGGAGCACCAAGTGGATTATCAGCGCAACCCTGTGCCGCCTTTAGTCCTAGAGTTTTTGGTGAAAGTCTGCGGGAGGGCTGTCTAGTTTAGGGGTTCCCGCTTATTCCACAGCAAAGGTGGGGCGGGCTGGAGGAATGCGGAGCCCTCAGGCAGACGCCTTACCTCCCGGGCTGAGGGTGGTACCAGCTGGGTTTGAGAAGAATCGGAGCGGAAAGGCAGTTCCTCAAAGCTCGGGACGCGCTGGTCACTCCCCAAATCCCAGGAGGGAAAGGGGACGGGCTGGGTGGGTCTCCAGAGAAGCCATGGCATTTTGTAATGCCCCTTTCCTGTCTTCCCGGTCAGGGGTTCCTCTCACCTCTCAAGCTTTCATCAAAACCAACAGAAACGAGTTATTTACAGAAAAATTTAGTTTAAAAAAAGGAAAGGTGGAAAGTAGAAACTGCTTTTACCTTCCCACACTCTACATTAAGGATTGTTATGTCTTCCTTAGTATCTAAGGTGCTTTTCTTGAGATTTAAGAAATTTAACTTTTACTTCAGTGAGTTCTACTTTACATTTAATGTCAGGATTTAAATGACAGTTAGTGAAACGTTTTAAATGGAGGAAAATAGATTTATATATTAAATATTAACTTATATAATTAATAATTGAAGGAACACAAGCCAGAAAAGTTGTACATGTTTGTCCTTTACTACATAAAAATATATTCATTGTAGAAAATACCTTTTATAAAAAAATTATCATTACCTCATGTCCCTTTCCACATTACCTTTTTTCTCTGCGTATTTTGAATTTTTAAAATAAAAATGTAGTCATGGTTCACTGGCCTTGTAAACTAATTTCTACTTAAGATTAAATGGATAAGCATTCTGGAAGCACAATCAGACACAATTTTACTGTGTTAATATGTACATAACATAAAAATGTCTATTTTAACCATTTTTAAGTGTGCAGATCAGTGGCATTAAGTACATTCACATTATTGTGCAACCATCACCGTCAGCCATCTTTGGAACTTTTTCATATTCCCAAACTGAAACAATAATTCTGCATTTCTCCCTCCTCCCAGCCTTTGGTGACCAGTATTCTAATTCTGTCTCTCTGAATTTGACTATGTACCTCTCATAAGTGGAATCATCTAATATTTGTCCTTTTATGCCTATGTCACTTCACGTAATGTCTTAAAGGTTTATTCGGGTTGTAACGTGTCAGAATTTCTTTTTTTCTAAAGGTGAATAAAATTCCCTTGTATGAATGTACCGTGTTTTGTTTCTCCAGTCATCCCTGGATGGATATATGGGTTATTTCCACATCTGACTATTTTGAATGACGCTGCTATCAACGTTGTTGTACAAGTGTTCAGATTCCTGTTTTCAGTTCTTTTGGGGATCTACATGGAAGTGGAATTGCTGGGTCTGGTAGTCCTATGTCTAATTTTTTTCTATGTCTTCCATGGACATTTCTTCCATGGTGACATGTCTTCCATGGTGACACCATTTTACATTTTACCAGCATTGCACAGAGTTCCAATCTTAAATATTTTCTTAAATTCTTTGAGCTGCCTTTTCGTAAAGTCAGTACTGTCTTTTGGTGCACAGAAGTTTTAAATTTGGATGAAGTCCAGTTTACCTATTTTTTCTATGGTTGCCTGTTCTTTTGGTATCGTATCCAAAAAATTATTACTAAATCCAATATCAGGAGGCTCTTCCCTTGTGTTTTCACCTAAAGTTTTATAGTTTTAGTTCTTATGTTTGCATCTTTGATCCATTTTGTGTTAACTTTTGCATATGGTGTAAGGGAAGGGTCCAATTTCATTCTTTTGCATGTGGATATCCGACTTTCCCAACATCATTTGTTGAAAAGACTGTCTTTTCCCTATTGAATGGTCCTGGCAACCCCATACAGTTTAGAAAAATCAATTCTTTAAATATTTTAAGATCTTTGAGGAAATAGAAACTTTTCTTTCTCAGACAGGACTAGAGGCTGAAGCTCTTAGGTGGTTACAAAAGCGTATTGTATTATAAATGACTGGAGGTTAAAATTTTTTTTAATACACCATGGAGTTCAACACAATCATTCACTCAAAAATTCTAAGTACGTAACCTAATATATGGGTTTTACAGTTGCCCTTGGGTCACAGGGTGGAAAAACCTGCCACTGCTTGACCATGAGTACCTGGAGCAATAGCCTGTCTGGAGGCTGTTCCGAAGAGTGGCGGCTCTTTTGTTTCTTGGAATGTGATGCATGCATCGGAGAACGCTGGACTTTTTAAAATACTGAATGTGCCTCAAATCTACAATTAGACCAAGATATATCTAAATGCCAGAGAAATATGGGAGAAGGCCATTTAAGCAAGAAACTGCAACATCTATTTATACAAAATCTGGTAAGTAATGTATTACAGAAAGACATTAGCTTAGCCATTTTGTTCTTATTTCTACTCTTTTATCTCATTTCTTTGCCAAATAACTTAGATGAGTGCTCATTATTAAAATGGTCACATTTTAGTCAAGTGACCAATCCTTAACTCTACCTTTGATAAAATGCAGTTAGCAGAACTTCCTGATTCCTATTTAAAATGCAATATCTGTGAAAGTATATTCTTTATTTTTTTGAATTATATTTTATTTTCTTATACAGCAGGTTCTTATTAGTTACCTATTTTATACATATTAGTGTATACATGTCAATCCCAATCTCCCAATTCATCCCACCCCCACCCCACCCCCCCCAGCCACTTTCCCCCCTTGGTGTCCATACGTTTGTTCTCTACATCTGTGTCTCTATTTCTGTCCTGCAAACCGGTTCATCTGCACCATTTTTCTAGGTTCCACATATATGCATTAATATACGGTATTTGCTTTTCTCTTTCTGACTTACTTCACCCTGTATGACAGTCTCTAGATCATCCACATCTCAACAAATGCCCCAATGTCGTTCCTTTTTATGGCTGAGTAATATTCCATTGTATATATGTGCCACAACTTCTTTATCCATTCGTCTGTCAATGGGCATTTAGGTTGCTTCTGTGACCTGGCTATTGTAAATAGTGCTGCAATGAACATTGGGGTGCATGTGTCTTTTTGAATTATGTTTTTTTCTGGGTATATGCCCAGTAGTGGGGTTGCTGGGTCATATGGTAATTCTATTTTTAGTTTTTTAAGAAACCTCCATACTGTTCTCCATAGTGGCTGTATCAATTTACATTCCCGCCAACAGTGCAAGAGGGTTCCCTTTTCTCCACACCCTCTCCAGCATTTTTTGTTTGTAGATTTTCTGATGATGCCCATTCTAACTGCTGTGAGGTGGTACCTCATTGTAGTTTTCATTTGCATTTCTCTAATAATTAGTGATGTTGAGCAGCTTTTTTTTTTTTTTTTGTGGTACACGGGCCTCTCACTGGTGTGGTCTCTCCCGTTGTGGAGCACAGGCTCCGGACGCGCAGGCTCAGCGGCCATGGCTCACGGGACCAGCCGCGGAGCGGCTATGTGGGATCTTCCCAGACTGGGGCACGAACCCGTGTCCCCTGCATCGGCAGGCAGACTCTCAACCACTGCGCCACCAGGGAAGCCCTGTATGTCTTCTTTGGAGAAATGTCTATTTAGGTCTTCTGCCCATTTTTGGATTGGGTTGTTTGTTCTTTTAATATTGAGCTGCATGAGCTGTTTACATAATTTGGAGATTAATCTTTTGTCCATTGATTCGTTTGCAAATATTTTCTCCCATCCTGAGGGTTGTCTTTTCGTCTTGTTTGTAATTTCATTTGCTTTGGAAAAGCTTTAAGTTTCATTAGGTCCCATTTGCTTATTTTTGTTTTTATTTCCATAACTCCAGGAAGTGGATCAAAAAAGATCTTGCTGTGATTTATGTCAAACACTGTTCTTCCTATGTTTTCCTCTAAGAGTTTTATAGTGTCCAGTCTTACATTTAGGTCTCTAATCCATTTTGAGTTTATTTTCATATATGGTGTTAGGGAGTGTTCTAATTTCATTCTTTTACACGCAGCTGTCCAGTTTTCCCAGCACCACTTATTGAAGAGACTGTCTTTTCTCCGTTGTATTTCCTTGCCTCCTTTATCATATAGTAGTTGACCATAGGTGCGTGGGTTTACCCCTGAGCTTTCTGTCCTGTTGCATTGATCTATATTTCTGTTTTTGTGCCAGCACCATGTTGTCTTGATTACTGTAGCTTTGTAGTATAATCTGAAGTCAGGGAGTCTGATTCCTCCAGCTCCGTTTTTTTTCCCTCAAGACTGCTTGGCTCTTTGGGGTCTTTTGTGTCTCCATACAAATTTTAAGATTTTTTTGTTCTAGTTCTATAAAAAATGCCACCGGTTATTTGTTAGGGATTGCATTGAATCTCTGGATGCCTTTGGGTAGTGTAGACATTTTCACAATATTGATTCTTCCAATCCAGTAACATGGTATATCTCTCCATCTGTTTGTGTCATCTTTGATTTCTTTCATCAGTGTCTTATAGTTTTCTGAGTGCAGGTCTTTTACCTCCTTAGTTAGATTTATTCCTAGGTATTTTATTCTTTTTGTTGCAATGGTGAATGGGATAGTTTCCTTAATTTCTCTTTCTGATCTTTCATTGTTAGTGTATAGGAATGCAAGAGATTTCTGTGCATTTATATTGTATCCTGAAACTTTACCAAACTCACTGATTAGCTCTAGTAGTTTTCTCGTGGCATCTTTAGGATTCTGTATGTATAGTATCATGTCATCTGCAAGCAGTGACAGTTTTACTTCTTCTTTTCCAATTTGTATTCCTTTTATTTCCTTTTCTTCTCTGATTGCCATGACTAGGATTTCCAAAACTATGTTGAATAATAGTGGTGAGAGTGGACATCCTGTCTTGTTCCTGACCTTAGAAGAAATGCTTTCAGTTTTTCACCATTGAGAATGATGTTTGCTGTGGGTTTGTCCTATGTGGCCTTTATTATGTTGAGGTAGGTTCCCTCTATGCCCACTTTCTGGAGAGTATTTATCATAAATGGGTGTTGAATTTTGTCAAAAGCTTTTTCTGCATCTACTGAGATGATCATATGGTTTTTATTCTTCAATTTGTTAATATTGTGTATCACATTGATTGATTTGTATATACTGAAGAATCCTTGCATCCCTGGGATAAATCCCACTTGATCGTGGTGTATGATCCTTTTAATGTGTTGTTGGATTCTGTTTGTTAGTATTTTGTTGAGGATTTTTGCATCTATATTCAGCAGTGATATTGGTCTGTAATTTTCTTTTTTTGTGGTATCTTTGGTTTTGGTTTCAGGGTGATGGTGACCTCATTTAATGAGTTTGGGAGTATTCCTTCCTCTGCAATTTTTTGGAAGAGTGTGAGAGGATGGGTTTTAGTGCTTCTCTAAATGTTTGATAGAATTTACCTGTGAAGCCATCTGGTCCTGGACTTTTATTTGTTGGAAGATTTTTAATCACAGTTTCAATTTCATTACTTTTGGTTGGTCTGTTCATATTTTCTATTTCTTCCTGGTTCAGTCTTGGAAGGTTATACCTTTCTAAGAATTTGTCCATTTCTTCCAGGCTGTCCATTTTATTGGCATAGAGTTGCTTGTAGTAGTCTCTTAGGATGCTTTGTATTTCTGTGGTGTCTGTTTTAACTTCTTTTTCACTTTCTAATTTTTGTGATTTGATTCCTCTCTCTTTTTCTTGTTGAGTCTGGCTAAAGGTTTATCAATTTTGTTTATCTTCTCAAGGAACCAGCTCATTTTATTGATCTTTGCTATTTTCTTTGTTTCTATTTCATTTATTTCTGCTCTGATTTTTATGATTTCTTTCCTTCTACCAACCTTCTACTTGTTTGTTCTTCTTTCTCTAGAGCCTTGAGGTGTAAGGTTAGATTGTCTATTTGAGATTTTTCTTGTTTCTTGAGGTAGGATTATATTGCTCTAAACCTCCCTCTTAGAACTGCTTTTGCTGCAACTCATAGGTTTTGGATCATTGTGTTTTTATTGTCATTTGTCTCTAGGTATTTTTTGATTTCCTCTTTGATTTCTTCAGTGATCTCTTGGTTATGTAGTAACGTACTGTTTAGCCTCCATGTGTTTGTGTTTTTTACGTTTTTTTCCCTGTAATTGATTTCTAATCTCATAGGGTTGTGGTCAGAAAAGATGCTTCATATGATTTCAATTTTCTTAAATTTACCAAGGCTTGATTTGTGACCCAAGATGTGATCTATCCTGGAGAATGTTCCGTGTGCACTTGAGAAGAAAGTGTAATCTGCCCTTTTTGCATGGAATGTCCTATAAATATCAATTAAATCTATCTGGTTAATTATGTCATTTAAAGCTTGTGTTTCCTTATTAATTTTCTGTCTGGATGATCTGTCCATTGGTGTAAGTGAGATGTTAGAGTCCCCCACTATTATTGTGTTACTGTCGATTTCCTCTTTTATAGCTGTTAGTAGTTGCCTTATGTATTGAGGTGCTCCTATGTTGGGTGCATGTATATTTATAATTGTTATATCTTCTTCTTGCATTGATCCCTTGATCATTATGTAGTGTCCTTCCTTGTCTCTTGTTACATTCTTTATTTTAAAGTTTATTTTATCTGATATGAGTATTGCTACTCCAGTTTTCTTTTGATTTCCTTTTGCATGGAATATTTTTTTCCATCCCCTCACTTGCAATCTGTATGTGTCACTAGGTCTGAAGTGGGTATCTTGTAGACAGCATATATATGTGTCCTGTTTTTGTATCCATTCAGCAAGCCTGTGTCTTTTGGTTGGAGCATTTATCCATTCACCTTTAAGGTAATTATCGATACGTATGTTTGTATTACTATTTTCTTAATTGTTATGTGTTTGTTTTTGTAGGTCCTTTTCTTCTCCTGTGTTTCCCACTTAGAGAAGTTTCTTTAACTTTTGCTGTAGAGCTGGTTTGGTGGTGCTTAATTCTCTTAGCTTTTGATTGTCTGTAAAGCTTTTGATTTCTTTCTCGAATCTGAATGAGATCCTTGCCGGGTAGAGTAATCTTGGTTGTAGGTTCTTCCCTTTCATCACTTTAAATATATCATGCCACTCCCTTCTGTCTTGTAGAGTTTCTGCTGAAACATCAGCTGTTAACCTTATGGGAGTTCCCTTGTATGTTATTTGTCATTTTTCCCTTGCTGCTTTCAATAATTTTTCTTTGTCTTTAATTTTTGTCAATTTGATTATATATGTCTCGGTGTGTTTCTCCTTGGGTTTATCCTGCCTGGGGCTCTGTGCTTCCTGGACTTGGGTGGCTATTTCCTTTCCCATGTTAGGGTAGTTTACGACTATAATGTCTTCAAATATTTTCTCAGGTCCTTTCTCTCTCTCTTGTCCTTCTGGGACCCCTATAATGCAAATGTTGTTGCATTTAATGTTGTCCCAGAGGTCTCTTAGGCTATCTTCATTTCTTTTTATTCTTTTTTCTTTATTCTGTTCCACAGCAGTGAATTCCACCATTCTATCTTCCAGGTCACTTATCCCTTCTTCTGCCTCAGTTATTCTGCTATTGATTCCGTCTAGTGTATTTTTCATTTCAGTGATTGTATTGTTCATCTCTGTTTGTTTGTTCTTTAATTATTCTGGGTGTTTGTTCTTTAATTCTTGCAGGTCTTTGTTAAACATTCCTTGCATCTTCTCAATCTTTGCCTCCATTCTTTTTCCGAGGTCCTGGATCATCTTCACTATCATTATTCTGAATTTTTTTTCTGGAAGGTTGTCTATCTCCACTTCATTTAGTTGTTTTTCTGGGGTTTTATCTTGTTCCTTCATCTGGTACAAAGTCCTCTGCCTTTTCATTTTGTCTATCTTTCTGTGAATGTGGTTTTCCTTCCACAGGCTGCTGAATTGTAGTTCTTGCTTCTGCTGTCTGCCCTCTGATGGATGAGGCGATCTGTGTGAAAGTATATTCTTGTGTGCATCTGTCTAGATTTCTTTTTCTTACTAGTTAAACAGGATATGATTCTTTACCCCATCTCTGGAAGTTTTAAACCATAAGGGAGTGAACAAATCTCATGTGGTGGTATTCAAGACCCTGAGGCCACTTAACAGCTCTGCCCAATATAACAACACCCTCCAATTTGATAAAATTTAGTGAGCCAAGAATTATGCTTAAGAAACAGTATCCAGACAACTGTCCATTTGTAAAGTGGTTTATTATCACTTATAATTTTATGGAAAAGAACCTGTTTATGACAACAGACTGTTGATATTCATATGAAGCCATTTATGAAACAACTTACTTTTCTGAGCTACTGTAACATTGCTTTTCCTGTAGGGTTAAACAGTCAGCCAATTCATTAAATCAATCAATCAAAAAGAATTAATTAAGCTCTGACCTTGTGCTCATTCTCCTTTGCTTGGTGTAGTTTGAGAATTTCTGTAGAGACAATCTACATGTTCCTTCCCTGACAGTTTTCTCAGACTCAGCCTCTCCATTTTAAAACCTAAGATTCCCACCATCATCCTGATTTTACAGCAAATGGGCACAGAGCATGATAGATATATATCAGTGAAATTATGGCAAGCGTCTTGGAGCAGTAGGTAAACTTGTGACCTTGTGTCACTTTCCCCACATTCCTCATCCCTACTCCCAAGTCTATAAACAATCCTCTGAACACAGGAGGATCTCTTCTGCAAATCTGACCTGGGTGTTCTGCCATCCACTTAACTTCTCCTCCTAGAATGAGAGAATATCATCTGGGCACAGGATGCTGTTAATAATAAAATGCATTTAAAATAAGCAGTTGTGGCTTCCTTCAACCAGAGCTCTGTGTTCTCTACTGAACTCTTACATGCTATTTCATCTGGCCATGTTAGCAGTGCTCCCCAAGAACGATCAGATTCTTTATTCAGAGGATAAGTTAGTTCTCAAAAAGAGAAGCTGGGTTCCTCAGTGGATTCTATAGATTTGAGGATAAAGTTTAGATGTGCTTGAATCCACAGCTACAGGTCTGCTTCGAGGCTGATGAAACCAGGATAGGGAGGCAACAAGCATTAGGCGTTGAGGGGGGGCATACAGGGCACAAGGAAAAACAAAAATAAGCCACACAGTGGAGTCAGTAACTCAGTCAAAAATCCAAAGTTTATATTGAGAAGATATCCTTGGTTTTGGCTTTTGAGGTGATCATACAGAGAATTGGGGATGCTTGATTACACAGTTGTTTTTCTTTTTTGTGGTCTTAGAATTTTTAAAAGCATGTTTCAGTGTGCCTTTAGAACTGGTGAATGAATGAACCTCATTTTTTAAAACCTGAGATTATCATTGGAGGTAAGTTGCAGAGCTTTTGTCACCAAGAAATGATCAAGTAAAAACACCCAGGAGGCACAGGGCAAAACACCCTCCTGGAGGCCGATGGGGTGGGAAGAGGCTCAGCCCAGGGCAGGCAGCATGCCTTCTGTGTGGCTCACCTGTCTTTTCCTCCTTTCACGTGACACCAGGTAAGTCAGCACTGGCACTGAAGTCCAGAGCCTGGCCCTGGGGAGCTTTGGTTCCTTATCTCACCATGTCCTCAGTGCTCATGTTTCATTCTTCTGGTGCCCTCTGGCACCCAGAGACCAGTTTGCCAAATGAGTGATGGGGGCTGGGGGGTGAGGGATGAGGGCAAAGTTCCCAAGGCTCAGATTTCTTTTCTAAGTTCTGCTGGCCTGAAGCATATTTATTTTTTCACTTTAGAAGGGAATCTGGCACCACCCTTGATTTTGTATTTCCCACTGCTGTGACCATCTTCCTCTGTAAAATGGGGCATACAATAGCACCCATCTCCTGGGGCAGTGGTTCTCCAAGAGGGTCTCCTGACTGGTAGCATCTGCATTACTTGGAAACTTGTTAGAAAAACAAATTCTGGAACCCCCTCCCAGACCCACTGACTCCGACACTCGGGGGATAGAGGTCAGCAATCTGACCCCCAGGTGATTCAGATGCACCCTCAAGTTGGAGGACCACTGTCATAGGGTTGTTGGGAATGAAGTAAATGAAGGAGCATATATAAAAAGCTCAGAACATTGCCTGGCACCTGTGTTATTTAGATATGAGAATCATCATTATCATGGCAGGAATCTTTTCTAATCATGCTTTAATTTCCAGGATTACCAGGTACTCACAGGTGGAGATGCTCTTCCTGTGGGACAAACCCCAGGGCATTTATATACGCAAGCTCTCCCCAAAACACAAAGATTTCCTCTGTTTGACTACTTACCTTCATGATATAGGAATTGATTTTTACTTATGTCCTATTTCTTTTTTAATATATAACATTATTTTAACATATAATCCACCATTTTAAAGTGAACATTTTGTAGTTTTTTAGTGTATTCACTATGGTATGCAACCATCACCACCATCTAATTCCGGAACACTCACATCACTCCAAAAAGAAACTTCGAACTTATTAGTCTCAGTTAGTCCCAATTCCCTCCAACTCCAGTTCCCATAATCTACATTGGGGCTCTATGGATTTGTCTATTCTGGACATTTCATAGAAATGGAATCATGAAAAATGTGACCTTTTGTGCCTGGCTCCTTCAGTTAGCATAAAGTCTTCAAGGATTTTTCATATTATAACATGTATCAGTACTTCATCCCTCTTTATGGCTGTGTAACATTTCAATGTATGAATACACCATATTTTTAAAATTCATTCATCAGTTGATGGACGTTTGTGTTTTTCTCACTTTTTTGGCTATTAAGAATAATGCTGCCATGAACTTTTGTGTACAAGTTTTTGCATGAAGGTAATTTTTTATTTCTCTTGGGTATATACATAGGAATTGGTATGTATAATTTTCTGAGGAAATACCAGACTGTTTTCCACAGTGGCTACATCATCTTACTTTCTCACCAGCATCATATGAGGGTTCTAATTTCTCCACATCCTCTCTAAGACATCTTATTGTCCATTTTGAAATGGTGTCCATGCTAGTAGGTAGAAGTGATAGCTAGTGGTTTTGATTTGCATTTCCCTAATGAATGATGATGTTGAATATCTTTTCATGTGCTTGTTGGCTATGTGTATACATTCTTTGGAGAAACATCTATTCAAATCATTTGCCCATTTTAAAAATTGGGTTATTTATCCTTTTATTGTTGAGTTGTAAGAGTTCTTTATATATTTTGGGTATTATGCATTTATGAGCTGTGTGATTTGCAAATACTTTTTCCCATTCTGTTGTTTGGATTTTCACTCTTTTGATACTGTTCTTTTTCAAAATTGTGGTAAAATACACATAACATAAAATTTACATTTTAACCATTTTAAGTATACAGTTCAGTGGTAATAAGTACATTCACATTTTGTGCACCCATGAGCACCATCTGTCTCCAGAATTACTTTCAATTTGCAAAACTGAACCTTTGTCCCATTACATAATAACTCTCCATTCCTCCCTTCCCCCAGCCACTGGCAACCATCATTCTATATTCTGTGAATATACTACAAACCACTGAATTGTCCATTGTAATATGGTGACTTTTCTGATATGTGAATTATATCTCAATTTAAAGAAAAGCAAGGAACTTCCCTGGTGGTGCAGAGGATAAGACTCCACGCTCCCAATGCAGGGGGCCCAGGTTCAATCCCTGGTCAGGGAAGGAGATACCACATGCATGCTGCAACTATGAGTTCACATGCCACAACTAAGGAGCCTGCCTGCCACAACTAAGACCAGGCACAACTGAATAAATAAATAAATATTTTTTAAAAAAGAAAAGAAAAGTGAGAGAGAGAGATTGATTGAAATCATTGGACATTTTATGATGTCTCATAATGTCACTATTGTCTTGTGGATTTTACTAAGAATTGTCTGCCTTTCTCCCAAGAGACCCCCTGCAGGGATACTGAGGAGGAGGAAACAGTTTGTGGAAAAATGGTAAAAATGAGCATGGAGGTAAGACTCATCTTAACCAAATGTCTCATCTAGTGATTTCCACGTGTACCAGCATAATAAAATCATTGGCATTTACCCCTGCTGAGCATTCTCCCGATCTAGGCACTGAACCCCACAGTCAATAAAACCTGTAAACACAACGAGAAGTTGTCACCTCAGAATGGATAGTTTGATCATTTGCCCAGTGGATGAAAGGGCAGAAAATTGGGACTTGTTTGAACTTTTATTTCTGTTTTATCTTTTTGGTTTTCCTTTTGGATTGAAGAAGCAGTGAAAATCATTTATGCTTTCTCTTCTTCCTGTTTATCATTTTGATTGAGGTGGAAGAAAGCATTACTAAATAATCATGTTTTGCTGGACATAGTAAACTTTGAAAACACAAATTACAGAACATCCCAAGGCTTCTATTTCAAAACTTTTCTATGTTACTGCCATGTTTGCATTAAAACAATCATGGCAAAATGACAAACCAACAGAAACAACAATTTTTATAGCCCTTGACTTCATGGTTTTACCACCGATTGCACTGGCTTTGAAACATAGATAACTCCAATCTCATCTTTGGTAGTCATGAACTTTGTACAAATAACTTATCTTGGGACTTCCCTTGTGGGGCAGTGGTTAAGAATCTGCCTGCTAATGCAAGGGACACAGGTTTGATCCTTGGTCCGGGAAGATCCTACATGCCGTGGAGCAACTAAGCCCGTGCACCACAACTACTGAGCCCGTGCACCTAGAGCCCGTGCTCCGCAATGAGAGAAGCCACTGCAATGAGGAGCCCGTGCACTGCAACAAAGAATAGCCCCCGCTCGTAGCAACTAGAGAAAGCCTGCGCGCGGCAGTGAAGACCCAATGCAGCCAAAAATAAATAAAAATATATAAATAAATTAAAAAAAAAAACCCCAAACCCCAAATAACTTATCATCTCCAAGCTTTGGTTTCATCCACTATAAAATGTGGATAATACTAATGACCGCATAAGACTGTATTAAAAATTAAATGAGATAACATGAGTATTGATATAAGCAGCCCCTTACAGAATTTCTCCCTCGAAAATGGACATATCCTTGAGAAATGACATTCAGTCCAAAGGCACACTATCATTGCAGTGAGCTCTGTTGCCACTCTCTGTTGATCATGTCATTGCTTTTACCATTCATCTAGAACCCTACTGTAAGGCAGTAGAGAAGTTTGTAACTTGATTCAGGGAAGCAGTCCTCAATCACCATAAAACCATGGGAGCTGGCACCCTTCCCATTCAGCATGGTCCTCTGCCAAATCTCCTCCATTTTTTCCACGTTATTGTCCTAGTCTCCCTCCAGGGACTCATGAACCTATGAGTGGATTTGAAATCCTCTAAGAGGGCGATAGACTTGTAAAGTATGCTTCCAATTGAGTGGTAGGCATGAGACAAAGGCTATTGAGGAGTTAAGGCCTCATGCACACAGCACTGGCCTAGAGTGCCAGGCCTGTGTCTAGAGTGACACGAATGACCAAGCATTGCCTTTACTGCCAGCCCTTTAGCCAGATCTGTAGGACTGGGTGTTGGCTCCATTTCCTCTCCACTCTGTTCCTCCTGCAGATACTGTATAAGGTGTTGGAATGGAAGGGCAGGAGCCTTGGGATAATAACAGCACAATGGCTAGATTCAGGAAGTGATGTTTTGCTATTCATTCTAGGAATCCTTACTGAGTCTGCTTTATGTCAGGCCCTGTGCTGAGGAATCAGTGATGAACAAACACTGATACTTCCCTACGCTGGAGGAGCTCACGTCCATGCAGTAGGCATGAATCAAATATTCCCTTTGGATAATATATAGACTTGCGCTTCCTTTCTTCCTCTGTTGACCTAACAATGTGGCACTTTCTCATTTTGTGGGTCCCCAAGTGATGAAGTTTCCATGTAGCCATCCCATCTCCCTGGTGGAGGGAGGCTCAGAAAGTACGGCAGCCTCCTCTTCTCTAGATTTCATCAGGAAAAGGAGGAATCCAGAACGACGTTTAATAAAAGACCTTCTGACCTAGTGCCCTTCGTTACAGATCAAACGTGCCTGGAGGATTCAGGTGTCTCTGCCGTAATCACAGGGCCCAGCATCTGCCACCTGGCTCTGCTCCAGCTCACCCAACTGTGACCTGATGTTTGGTCTCAGTCTTCAGGGAGTCGTCTGACTGCACCCTTGACCCTCAGGCTGCCCGCATGGTGTCCCTGTGGTGACCTCACTATTCCCCTCTGCAGGTGCCCCTGTATTAACAGAGAAAACAAGGGCCAATATTCCAATCAGAGAGGACAGGTAGTGGTGGAATGGTGCAGCCTCACCACTTTGGAGTTATTTCTCAGGGGGGCAAAATGTTTATTTTAACAGAATGGGTAGGGAATCCATCCCCTGTCCACCACTGAGGTATTATCAATACGTCTAGGATCATAAATGGCATCAGTAATACAAACGCTTCTATTTTAGATCCAATACTATACCATGGATATCTTGCCTTGTCAATACATACAGCCTTCCATTGTTCAACCGTAATTCCCTTAACAATCTCCTTTTTACCTACTGATGGACAGTTAGATTATCTTTCGTTTTTTCTTTTATAACACTGCAGTCGATACATTTGCACATGTATCTTTGTAGATGTGTATAAATAGTATTATAAAGTTAATTCCTGGAAATGGAACTACTTGCTGAAAAATGTTATTTCAATGTGTAATCCCACCTGTAGTGAATTTCCTCACAACTCATAAACCAGCTCTTTCAATAGGCAAAATGTGATCTAATTTGCATATCTTTTTTGGGGGGGGTGTTCTAATTTCAACTTTCTTATTATAAAATCAAAGTATTATTATTTTCACCATTATGTTTATCATTATCATGGTCATTACCCTAAATAATTGATGTAAACTGTATTTACCATGTATTGAGAACCCATTCCATGCAGAGTTGATTTAATATAATTTAATTCGCTCCTCACAACAACGATATGAGGTAAGAATTATTCATTGTACAATTGAAAAACAAAATGTGAGTTACTTTGTGCCCTTAAGCAAGTAATTTTAATTCTCTGTGCTTCTATTCTAAGAACAGAAAAAGGGAAATAATATCTTCCTTATCTACTACATAGGGCCGTAGTAGTTTTACAGTATTAAAGTACTATATATCTGCCAGACATTTTATGGTGTCTGTGAATTGTTCGGGTGACAACATGAGACTTGATATGTTCACAGTTTAAATGTGCTGAGAAAGATGGCAGAACAGAAATAAGACTGAAAAGACATGAGGTCTGCGTGCTGGGATGTGGCCTAACCACCAGCAAGCTGTGCGATGTAAGTCACATTATCAATCTTTCTCTGGACCTCCTTTTCCTCATTTCTTTTTTTCTTTTTTTTTTTTTAAAGCAGGCACAGCGTTTATTAGAAGCACAGTACACGTGGGAGAGCACGTGGGCAACCTTGCAGAGTGAGTTGCGCACTTCCTCACTTCTAACATATAAAATATAAAAGTAAGGAGTTGGACTAGATGGAGTTCAACTTTTTCAGGGTTAAAATGTCTAGAACTATTAGTTGGCTTAAATCCACAACTGGGCTTTAAAATCTGGTTTTGAGCAACATGGATAGATCTAGAGATTATCATACTAAGTGAAGTAAGCCAGACAGAGAAAGACAAATATCATATGATATCACTTATATGTGGAATCTAAAAAATAAATGATACAAATGAACTTATATACAAAACAGAAATAGACCCACAGACATAGAAACAAACTTACGATTACCAAAGGGGAAAGGGTGGGGGAGGGATAAATTAAGAGTTTGGGATGAACACATACACACTACTATATATAAAATAGATAACCAAAAAGGACCTACTGTACAGCACAGGGAACTCTATTCAATATTTTGTAATAACCTATAAGGGAAGAGGATCTGAAAAAAACCAGGTATATATGTATGTGTAACTGAATCACTTTGCTGTACACCTGAAACTAACACAACGTTGTAAATCAATTACACTTCAATAAAAAGAAAATCTTTGTTTATTGTCAGCTTTGAGGTATCTTTCACAAACAATAAACTTCATCAGTTTTAAGTGCACAGGTTGATGAGTTTGACAAATGCATCCAGTTGTGTAGCCACCACCACAGTCATGATACAGAACATTCCCATCACTCCACTAAGTTCCCTCCTGCCCCTCTGTAGTCCATCCCCTCCCCCAAGCCCAGCCCCTGGCCATCAGTCATCTGCTTTCTGTCACTGTAGCTTTGCATTTATTAGAAGTTTATATAAATGGATTCATACAGTACGCTTTCCCTGTGTCTGGCTTCTTCCACTTAGCACTATGCTTTTGAGATTCCTATCTTTGATTATTAGTGCATTTTATTATAATTTGTATAGGTTCTTTGTATTTCATCTAAAATAGACTGTTTACGTCTTTGCCCATTTTCTATTGGCTCATTGCTCTTTTCATTGTAAATTTATAGAAGCACATTTTTAAAAATTCAGTGAATAACATGGGAGTTGATTTTATTTATCTAAAGCTTCTTGAGTGTCTTTTTCCACCCAATGGCCTACTTGGAGCAGCGATGGCCATAGACGTCACCTTCTTTCTCTCTTCTGCCACCTCTGGAGGTGCTTCCTCCCTTCCACCTCCCAGCTAGCCACAGAGGAGCACGCGCTGCCCATGTGGGACGGAGGGGCCCTGGAAGGGGAAAGGAGAGGACAGAGCCCCTGTTTCCACCCATCACTGCTCCTCAGCGCCCGTCTGGGGTGATGTCCCAGACGCAGACTTCTATCTCCCGACCCAGCTCGTTGTCCCTGAGCCTGGGCACCTGGTCCTGGGACCAGACACCCTGCATGGCCAAAGCCTGGATTTCCTCTTACCTGCAGCCAAGCCTCCTTTTAGCCCTGTGCAATAGGATGAACCAAGGGGAGGAGGAGGGACTGTCACCCTCATCATATTCTGCCTCATTTTCCCCCCATAAAGACTCAGAAAACCTCCGCAGGGAGGGGCGTTCTCCACATTGGCCACTTCCAAATCCTTAGCGAAAAGGGAAGGCTGGGCAGGTGTACGGGGCTGGGGAACAAAGGGTGGTGGGAAACCTACTGGGATAGACAAGGTCACTCCAGTGCACTCAGCCCGAGGCCATCTGGATGCCACTCCCGTGTCTCTTTCCCAGGCTGCACTGTCGTGTTGCAATGATGGGAAGAGCCCACCATCTCTTGCTGCCCCGAAGGCCTTGATCTACTGCACTGGGACAGGTGTGTGCCTGGCTTCCAGGGAGACCTTGCTGCCCACAGGGGTGAGGTTCTACTGGGCGCCATCAACGTGGCACCGCCTCAGGTGTACCCAGGGTAGTGGGCTGTCCTGTACCAGCCTCAGTGCCTAACAGCAAAGCACTTGACACCTGGGGGAAAATACGACTTGTTTTCCAATCAGCCCATTGGCCAAACACTAAGGGCACACGACCTGCTTATAATCAGGGGTTACCCTGTTTAAATCTCATAGAAGGCTTAAGAGTGCTTCTCAGTCAGGCATAGGTGCATTTTGTTCAGTTTTCCTTTTTATTCTGACTCTATCTAGTTCAAGATGGAATTGAAGAGGACATACAGTAGCATGGAGTAATTCAAAATGAGGATGGTGACAATGGTGAAAAAACAGTCTTGATTCAATTCCAACGCCCACCTAAAACCTCTTTTATTAAAAACTGTTAGCTGGAAAATATGTACATAACTGTCCTCCTATGATAATTTCAAATGTGTTTTTCTCCGTGAATTTCTTTATGGAACTCTCCAAAATTCCCAACTCTTAACTAACTGAATCTTCCTTAGAATCTTCAAATTCCCCACGTCTTTAGAGATTTGATGGACCTCGTAAAAGGATTCTGGAGTTTTCGACTCAGGAGTCAACAAAGGCGCTCCCAAACCTTTAGTCTGACTCTTGGCTCCCTAAAGAGACTGGGAGCCGTTCTCAGCATCTTTCTGTGGAAGGACAATCTGTTCCATCCTCTGCTGCAACACAAATAACCATTGTGAAGCTCGATGGTGAGTTTCAATGAGTATATTTTACCACGTGTGACCCAGGTAGGCTCGGACCTAATAGGTACGTTTGCGCTGTTTCATATTCAAATGCACAGTTCCAACAGTTTAGTTTATAAGTTGTATTCTTTGTCTTCCTCGTATTCTGTCAAACACCAGGTACAGTGTCATCCCTGTGTGGGTGCTCTGCAAACACTAATTGGTTGGTGATCAGGAAAATGATGTTGACAAAGGACTCCATGAAACTGATGAATCATTTGGTGGACGAGGCCAGGTACAGCAATTATGTATTGTTGCTTCACCCAACAGGTAATGTTTCATAACTCAGAGAAACATAGAATATTTTGCCTGTCAGTGCCTGGTCACTATTTCCAGTCGGAGCCAAAAAGCGTTCTTTGTAGAGTAAAACTTTTCAACCACATTGACCCTGTAGGCAGACTTTTAATATGAGATATAGCTGTTTCCTTTGGTTCAGGCTACTACCAAAACCTGGTTCCCTCATACATTGGCAATAGAATAAACAAAAAGATGAAGCAAGAAGTTTGAATCAGCTAATGAAAACAATCTAATTCATGTGAGTATTAACACTTCAATGGTACTGTTCCCACCCCCCAACCCGGTGGAAAGATCTGGACCTTTTAAAACAAATTTACAGAAAAGCTTTTGATTTATCCATATGAGATTGTTGATATTCGATGATTTTTGACCTTCAGAATGGCAATTTCAAGTGGTTCAAATTAATAAAAGATCTAAGAATTCTTGCTTTGTTTAAACCTCTAAGCCTTCTCAAATGTTTTTTTTACCCTATATGACATCTCTCTCTCCACCTTTTCTCTAATGAATACATTTGTATTTATTCTTTAATACCCAGTTGAAGTGTCACCACCCTTAGAGGGCAGTTTATTTTTTTGCTTTCCCATAGGTCACAATGCAAACTTCCATTGCAGGCACTTATCACACATATTATTGATATTTTCTTTATGTCTATTACTTAATTATGTTATGAAGTTATGCAGTAACTGGACTAAGTTTTGTAATTGTATGAATACTTTATTAAATGTAGGTAAAATATTTGCAAAATTATAAAGCAGTATTCAAATTGTAAAAAAAAAAAAGAATTCTTTTGCTCAGAATATATCTATATAAACATAAATAAATACTAAAGTAAAGAAACAAATTCTTAATACTTGCTTCATGGACTTCCCTGGTGGCTCAGTGGTTAAGAATCCACCTACCAATGCAGGGGACACAGGTTCTATCACTGGTCCGGGAATATCCCACGTGCTATGGAAAAACTAAGTCCGTGTGCCACAACTACTGAGCCTGTACTCTAGAGCTCGCAAGCCACAACTACTGAACCTGCGCGCCTAGGGCCCGTGCTCCACAACAAGAGAAGCCACCACAATGAGAAGCCTGTGCACCGCAACGAATAGTAGCCCTCACTCGCTACGACTAGAGAAAGCCTGCATGCAGCAACGAAGACCCAATGCAGCCAAAAATAAATAAATTTTTTAAAAAAAAGAAAACTTGTTTCCTGGCAAATTCATAATTACTTTCAGTTGATCTTCCTTTTCAGGTCTAAGTGGGGTGAAAAAGTACTTTACCTGTTTTCTTTTTTTTTTTTTAAATTAAAATAATATTTATTTTATTTATTTTTGGCTGTGTTGGGTCTTTGTTGCTGCGTGAGGACTTTCTCTAGTTGAGGCGAGCAGGGGCTACTCTTCGTTGCGGTGCGCGGGCTTCTCATTGCGGTGGTCTCTCTTGTTGCGGAGCATGGGCTCTAGGCACGTGGGCTTCAGTAGCTGTGGCACGTGGGCTCAGAAGTTGTGGCACATGGGCTTAGTTGCTCCGCAGCATGTGGGCTCTTCCTGGACCAGGGCTTGAATCGGTGTCCCCTGCATTGGCAGGCGGATTTTTAACCACTGCGCCACCAGGGAAGCCCACTTTATGTGTTTTCTAAACATTAAGTTTTATGTTAATTTTGAAACAGAACTCAAGACAAAAACTTTAACTTAAAATTTAAAACAAGAAAAGAATTTAGCAAAAGTTTAGAATTTTAAACATGAGGATTTTTTCTACAGAAGCGCAAATCTGGTACTTAGATGTATTTCTTTGGACGATCAGACTTTAACATTTTAGGTCAGGGACAAGATATTGGGTCTGCACAATCATTAACACTTTAAAAAATGTGAATCCTTTAGATCAGGGTGGCATCCTGCACTCAACAAAGGCCTCACCACTCTCTACTGTTCCCCTTCAGCATTTATTTACATTTTCCTGGGGGCCCTCCAAGCCATTTCGATTTGCAACCTCTGTCTTGGATGAATTTATGTCTCATCGCTTTTGCTCCTCTGATGTGATGAGAACATTCTGAGTCAAGGAGTTCAGAGGAGAGACCCTGCTCCCCCCATAGATTCCATCTCATGACCTGTCTTGTTCTCACAGTATAAGCAAAAGGAGATGAAATACCAGAAGATGTTCACCCTCTCATAATCCAGGAGATGCAAATTAAGATCTTTTTCTATTTTTTTTTTTTTGTGTGTGGTAAGCAGGCCTCTCACTATTGTGGCCTCTCGCGTTGCAGAGCACAGGCCCCGGACGCGCAGGCTCAGCGGCCATGGCTCACGGGCCCAGCCGCTCCGCGGCATGTGGGATCTTCCCGGACCGGGGCACGAACCCGTGTCCCCTGCATCGGCAGGCGGACTCTCAACTACTGCGCCTCCAGGGAAGCCCCTTTTTCTATTTTTAACCTCTCAGCTATGTGAAAGTGTAAAAGACTGATGATATTTACGGTTGGTGAGAGTGTGGAGAAATGGGTCTTCTTGTTTGCTTTTGTAAATTGATACAATTTTTGGTACAGCTACTGGGAAATCTTCATCATTTTTTAAATGTACATACTTCACATATTCAAATATTTTTATTGTAGTACTGTTTGTGATAGCAAACTTTGGAAGATAAACTAAATATTTGTCAGTTGGGGATTGTTTAGTTATGTTGACATGTGTCCAAATATGGAAAAATGTCCAGCATTTATGGCTGAATGCAAAAAGCAAATTCCAGAATAATGTGCATAGTAAGATCCCATTAAAAGCCAACATAAAATAAAATAAAATAACTGTATCTATGTAGTTTGATAAAAGAACATAGGTTTATATAAAGAGAAAATCTAGGAGAATATGTAGCACACTAGAACAGTTATCTGTGGCAATGAGAAAGAATGGCCTATGTTGGAGACATCAAGTTTTTACTTCATGTTCTTTTTTGTTATTCACCATTATTTTATTTAAACAAAAATTTGAGTAACTTTTTTACAAAAGTCACATACTGTGACCTTTCCCCACCCCCAAATATATGAGGGTATATAGACAAAAGTTTTCTTTCATCTCAGTCCCCATCCCACCCATGTAAATCTACTGTTCATTTCTCATGCATCCTTCTGGAATTTCTTTATGTATATGAAAACACATGAAAATATAGATTCTTATTCTCTCCTTTTCTTTTTCCACAAAAGGTAGCACATTATGTGCTGCTTAACACTTTATTTTTCTCCCCCTTCAACGGTATACACTTTTGTACTCTTTGAAAAAAACATTTCATAGTGATACTGATTCCTTTGATATTAAAGCCTACAAGAAATGTTGGGCCTTGTGTGGAAGGGAGTTGCCGTTGTAGGGTGGGATTAGGCATCTTTCATAAAGATGGCCAGGCCACATCTAGCAGCTGGAAAGCTAAGCAATATTCCTAAAACTGAGACATAAACAGCTATTTCAAGCAAAGAAGCGTGTATCAGTAGATCTTGAATTTGCCCTCTATTGATTTTGCTCTACTTAGAAGCATCTTTTCATATCTCTAAACAGTTAGGCACGGTCTGCTTATCTTGAAATACCTCTGTGAAGGCAGCCTGTGTTCTTTCTTCACGTCTGTCTTGAACACTTCTCTGCAGTGTGAGAGTGGTGGACAGAGAGACTCAGTATGTGGGCTCGGAGTCAGGGCTGGGGAAGAGCAGCCATTCTAGCTGTGGGGAGGTAGGCAGCTTATGTAACTCCCCTAAGCCTCAGTTTTCTCATTGAGGAAATGAGGATACAAATTATATATTTTTCATAGGATTGTTGTGAAGATGAAGCAAAGCATTAGCTTCTATAGTAGGGCTAATATAATACTGTTTTTTTGTGAGGTCAAAATATCCTTCCAGAGGTCTTGCTTAATTCAGAAAACATTTATGCAAGGATTTGATTCACGGACAATCCCTACTTACCTCTTTACTTCCTATGAGCCAGGTTACCAAATTAGTGAAGTGAACCATAAACTACAGCGGTAAGTAAGCCTATATGTTAAAAGCCAAGATACAGTTAACATTATTAAACTATGCCCCCCAACTGATAAAATCAGGCCTACATGTCCTAAGATTATACCCACAGAACTTAAAATACAATCCATGGTCTCATATGTTTGACCTGTATGTTACAGATAACTTTACTTGCCTTATTAGAATTTAGGAGGTCCTAAAAAAAAAAAAAAAAAAAAAATTTAGGAGGTCCTTTGAGGGGTGCTAGGATGGCTTAAGTTTTCTTAAAAACTGTATGCGATTACAGTGAGATGATATTTCATACCCAGCAGAAAAGATACAGTTCAAAAGGGGTGCAATACTTATTGTTGGTGAGGATATGGAAGAAGTGGAACTCTCACACATTGCTAGTGGGAGTGTAAAATGGAAAAAACCCTCTGGGGAGGTATTCACTAGTTCTTCATAACATTAGCCATACACCTATCCACTGACTCTGCAATTCCAGCTTTAGGTATCAATATTTACCCAAGTGAGACTGTTCATGGTAGTTTTACTGATAATCGCTCCAAAGCAGAAAGAGATGGACAGGTGTCCATCCACAGGAGAATGGATAAACACACTGTAGTATATTCAGACTCAACAATTAAAAAAAGAACAAATTCCGTTTACATGCAACAATATAGATGAATCTCAAACACACTATGTCAAGCAAAAGAAGGCCTATGAAAAAGGACATATTATATAATTCTATTATATGAAGTCCAAGAACAGGGGAAATGAATCTGTAGTGATATCTGAACAGTGGTTACCTCAAGGGGAAGTATTGACTGGAAAGGGACCTGAGGGAACTTTCTAGGACTATGGGAATTCCTATATCTCGATCTGGGCATAATTCCATGGGTGTGTGCATTTGTCAAAACTTAAGGAGCTCTACATTTAAGATCTGTGAATTTTACTCTATTAAATTGTTCAACCTCAAAAGAAACTTTGTTAGCATAAAAATGTCAGAGATCAAGGCAAAAAATGTTACATTGTAAGGTATAGAAACCTGTATCAAGATATTGAGCAGATTTCTTCCTTTTCTCTGGGGAAAAAAAAAGCGCATCTGCATAAAGTATCCAAGAATCTTTCTATTGATCCTAGAGCTGTGCCCAAAATAGGACTACTAAATATCTGTGCCTGTTGATGCTTAGAAAAAAGGGGGAGACAGTAGGCCTCCCTCTGAAAAGCAGCTGGGAAAGGAAAGGTTGACCTTCAACTTCTCCCCTTCACTAGTGCCTGCAGCTTGGGTTCACTGAAAGCCACGGGGCTGCCGCTCCAGCAGAGCAAAGCTGTCTGAACTCAGGATGAGCTGTTGAGAAGCCTATTTACCAATCCAGCCTTACTTTCTTCTTCTTTAAATTATTCTAAAATACTCAGCTGACATGGGGTTTAAATAGCATTTTTTGGCCATCATCTACAAATAATAAATGCTGGAGAGGGTGTGGAGAAAAGGGAACCCTCCTACTTTGTTGACGGGAATGTAAATTGGTTCAGCCACTGTGGAGAACAGTATGGAGACTGAAAAACTAAAAATGGAGCTACCATATGATCCAGGAATCCCACTCTTAGGCATATATCTGGAAAAGATGAAAACTCCAATTTGAAACGATATATGTACCCCCATGTTCATAGCAGCACTATTTACAACAGCCAAGCCATGGAATCAACGTAAGTGTCCATCAACAGATGAATGGATAAAGAAGATGTGGTATGTATATGCAATGGAATATTCTCAGCCATAAAAAAGAATGAAATATTGCCATTTGCCACAACATGGATGGGCTTAGAGATTATCATACTAAGCGAAATAAGTCACACAAAGACAAATATTACAACACTTACATGTGGAATCTAAAAAATAATACAAATAATCTTATTTACAAAACAGAACAGACTCACAGACATAGAAAACATACTTATGGTTACCAAAGGGGAAATTGGGGGGAGAGATAAATTTGGAGTATGGGATTAACAAATACACACCACTATATATAAGATAGATAAACAACAAGGATTTACTGTATAGCACAGGGAACTATATTCAATATCTTGTAATAACCTATAATGGAAAAGAATCTGAAAAAATCATATATATATATATATATATATATATATATAAACTGAATCACATTGTCACCACTTTTCTATATGGAGAGTTTGTTTCTCTGCTCTGCTGTGAGGAACCTTGTCTCTACTAAACTATATGCCCCAAGCCATTCCATACAAAATAAACACTTTCAAAGACTTACAGTGTTTATCCCTCTGGGGAAATCTTCTTTAAAAAAATGTATGGTTTCAGTCAACCATTTATTTAGGGTAGTTATCTGGTCTAGTACTCCAAATTTTTTGAATAGATATAATTTTTTCCCCTCAGATTAGATTTAAAAAAAAATGGTTAGTGTCTAGAAATTTATTTGATGTTTGATATTCATTTAAACTGCTAATGTCCAATTGAATTCGACATTATTTGTTGATGCTAGTTGAAAATAGATTAGGAAGTGAAAAGTTCAGAGATGTCTAGTTTAGTTCTTTTTTCATCTTAGACTAGTAAATTATTAACCATATCTCTCTTTAAATGCCTAAATAGAAATCATTATTTAAAATTAATTTTTATTGCCTTTCCAACAGAAAAAAACTCTTCGGTAACCCTGTGCCTTGGCTAAGAGAAATATAAACAGAGAAGAACTGGGTCCCTCCTTCTCTTGCCTCATTCTTCTGCATCCTCAGGGGGCCCGTGGGCAGGTGGCTGCAGGGAGAGAAGTCTGAGAGGTGCAGTCATTTGGAGGCTCAGTGCGGGCAGAGAAGGAATGGTGGCCCAAGTGCTAGGGGTACACTGGTGTTTATAGCACTGTTTCACTGGGTGCACACCCTAGGTCAGCCCACGTGAACTTCCCAACCACCCAGGGAGGGGGTCAGTCATTAGGGCAGATATGACTGTTTGTACTTTCTGAGCAAGGAATCCAAAGAGCTTCCATGAATGACCATATATTTCTTGTCTTGAGTTGGTAACATATCTGGGTCTACCCACCATGGCTTCTGCCTCAGTCCAAAACTCCTTCCAATTTGTGATGTTGAGAATGAGAACTATGAAGAATGAAATGGCATCTTAATAAGAACATCAGCTACAGCACCAGAATGGTAGCCTAAGACACATATTAATCAAGCTATCAAAAAATATTAAAAGCAGCAAGGGAAAAACAACAAATAATATACAAGGGAATCCCCATAAGGTTAGCAGCTGATCTTTCAGCAGAAACTCTGCAAGCCAGAAGGGAGTGGCAGGACATATTTAAAGTGATGAACAGTACAAACCTACAACCAAGATTACTCTACCCAGCAAGGATCTCATTCAGATTTGTTGGAGAAATTTAAAACCTTTAGAGACAAGCAAAAGCTAAGAGAATTCAGCAACACCAAACCACCTTTACAACAAATGCTAAAGGAACTTCTCTAAAGGAAAAGACCTACAATAACAAACCCTCCTCTAAGGAAACTTCTCTAAAGGAAAAGACCTACAATAACAAACCCAAAACAGTTAAGAAAATGGTAATAGGAACATACATATTGATAATTACCTTAAATGTAAATGGATTAAATGCTCCAACCAAAAGACATAGACTGGCTGAATGGATACAAAAACAAGACCCGTATACATGCTCAGACAAATCACAAGTGCTGAAATTGAAACTTTGATTAAAAACCTTCCAACAAACAAAAGCCCAGGACCAGATGGCTTCACAGGCGAATTCTATCAAACATTTAGAGAAGAGCTAACACCTATCCTTCTCAAACTCTTCCAAAATATAGCAGAGGGAGGAACACTCCCAAATGCATTCTAAGAGGCCACAATCACCCTGATACCAAAACCAAACAAAGATATCACAAACAAAGAAAACTACAGACCAATATCACTGATGAACATAGATGCAAAAATCCTCAACAAAATACTAGCAAACTGAATCCAACAGCACATTAAATGGATCATACACCATGATCAAGTGGGGTTTATCCCAGGAAGGCAAGGATTCTTCAATATATGCAAATCAATCAACGTGATACAGCATATTAACAAATTGAAGGAGAAAAACCATATGATCATCTCAGTAGATGCAGAGAAAGCTTTCGACAAAATTCAACACCCATTTATGATAAAAACCTCTGGAAAGTAGGCACAGAGGGAACTTACCTCAACATAATAAAAGCCATAGATGACAAACCCACAGCCAACATCGTCCTCAATGGTGAAAAACTGAAACCATTTCCACTAAGAACAGGAACAAGACAAGGTTGCCCACTCTCACCACTATTATTCAACATAGTTTTGGAAGTTTTAGCCACAGCAATCAGAGAATAAAAATAAATAATAGGAATCCAAATCTGAAAAGAAGTAAAGCTGTCACTGTTTGCATATGACATGATACTATATACATACAGAATCCTAAAGACGTTACCAGAAAACTACTAGAGCTAATCAATGAATTTGGTAAAGTAGCAGGATACAAAATTAATGCACAGAAATCTCTTGCATTCCTATGCACTAATGATGAAAAATCTGAAAGTGAAATTAAGAAAACGCTGCCATTTACCACTGCAAGAAAAAGTATAAAATACCTAGGAATAAACCTATCTAAGGTGACAAAAGACCTGTATGCAGAAAATTATAAGACACTGATGAAGGAAATTAAAGATGAAACAAATAGATAGAGAGATATACCATGTTCTTGGATTGGAAGATTCAACATTGTGAAAATGACTATACTACCCAAAACAATCTACAGATTCAATGCAATCCCTATCAAACTACCACTGGCATTTTTCACGGGACTAGAACAAAAATTTCACAATTTGTATGGTAACACAAAAGACCCCGAATAGCCAAAGTAATCTTGAGAAAGAAAAACGGAGCTGGAGGAATCAGGCTCCCTGACTTCAGACTATAATACAAAGCTACAGTAATCAAGACAGTATGGTACTGGCACAAAAACAGAAATATAGATCAATGGAACAGCATAGAAAGCCCAGAGATAAACCCATGCACACATGGTCATCTTATCTTTGATAAAGGTGGCAAGAATATACAATGGACAAAAGACAGCCTCTTCAATAAATGGTGCTGGGAAAACTGGACAGGTACATGTAAAAGAATGAAATTAGAGCACTCCTTAACACCATACACAAAAATAAACTCAAAATGGATTAAAGACCTAAATGTAAGACCAGACACTATAAAACTCTTAGAGGAAAACATAGACAGAACACTCTATGACATAAATCACAGCAAGATCCTTTTTGACACACCTCCTAGAGAAATGGAAATAAAAACAAAAGTAAACAAATGGGACCTAATGAAACTTAAAAGCTTTTGCACAGCAATGGGAACCATAAATAAGACGAAACGACAACCCTCAGAATAGGAGAGAATATTTGCAAATGAAGCAACTGACAAAGGATTAATCTCCAAAATGTACAAGTAGCTCATGCAGCTCAATATCAAAAAAACAAACAACCCAATCCAAAAATGGGCAGAAGCCCTAAATAGACGTTTCTCCAAAGAAGATATACAGACTGCGAACAAACACATGAAAGAATGCTCCACATAATTAATCATTAGAGAAATGCAAATCAAAACTACAATGCGATATCATCTCACACTGGTCAGAATGGCCATCATCAAAAAATCTACAAACAATAAATGCTGGAGAGGGTGTGGAGAAAAGGGAACCCTCAACACTGTCGGTGGGAATGTAAATTGATAGCCACTACGGAGAACAATCTACCAAATGTAAAATAGATAGCTATTGGGAAGCAGTCGCCTAGCACAGGGAGATCAGCTCGGTGCTTTGTGACCAGCTAGTAGTGTGGGATAGGGAGGGTGGGAGGGAGGGAGACCCAATAGGGAAGAGATACGGGGATATATGTATATGTGTAACTGATTCACTTTGTTATAAAGCGGAAAGTAACACACCATTGTAAAGCAATTATACTCCAGTAAAAACGTAAAAAAATTAAAAAAAATTAAAAAATTAAAAAAGTAAAAAAAGACTTCACCTCAAAGTAATCTGTTCTCAATTTTGTCCAAGATATCTACTTGAGGCAAAGATAGTTTTCTATGGCACATTGCTTGCCAGTGTTTACATGCCTGCTTTAAAATAGCCAGAATACTGTGTAAGTGCCTTGTAACACATTCTGCAGCTTTGCTGGATGATTCATCAAATACGTACTATTATACGTATCCATTGTTAGTTTCCAGTTGCAGTCAGTTATATAGGTACATTTAAATACTTTGGCCAAAGAAGATCAGGCACTAACAAAATCCAGAGAGGTTAACTAAATTTGGGTGCACTAAATTTGGGTGGATTCTGAAAGGGACATATTTTCCAGTCTAGACATTTTCTTTGGGCCATTCAGCACAAGTAGTTCTCTCCAGATGACGGCACCAGGATTTGTCTGCCTCTCCTTGGCTGTGTAAGTTGTCAGGATGGTGTCTGATGCAGCTCCAGGGACCACTGACCATAGACCAAAAACACTGGATGTGGTATGGGATTCTTAAGAGTGAGATTTTAAAATTCACACTTTATTGTTTTATACAATATCCATTATAGTTTCAAAGAGTTCACATCTTCTGAGTAGCACCAGAAAGATCCACTAATGGAAGAAGAAATCCTTTCCAGGCAATTTAACAGGAAGTGGAAGAAGTGCTCACATGACCACTTGTGATGTTACTGGAGCCGGCAACTTCCTTCCAACCTTTATAAGATCCGGGCAGGAAATGTTTTATTTTGCATGGTATAAAGTGATAGCAGCTGGTTTCTGATTGATTTTCTGTGGCTGTTGAGCTACTCGGTTCTTCACAGTGTCATCGCTGGGCTCTTTTGTTCCTCGTATCTTATTCTGGTGTACCATTTCCATCATCATCACCTTCCTGCGCCCTCATAACTGGCCCTAAATGGCCTTTCCAGGCTCATCTCTCACTCTCTGCCATGAATGGTACCCTCCGGGAATACTGCCCTGACTACTAGGTGTTCCTCTGAGGAGCCCTCCTGTGCCTCTGTGCCTTTGTCCAAGCTGTTCTGTTCACCTGCAATGCTCTTCCTTCCCATTTCACCTCTTTAAATGTCTGGTGAAATCCTGCTCTCCCCTCAAACCCCCTAGCAAATGCCAGTAAATGGATTTCCTCTCTGTGCTTCCATAGCCCGTGGACCTTAAAAGCTATGAGAGTGCCTGCTACAGTGTTTTAGAATTTTTTGGCCGTCTTTGCTAGGCTGAGCTCCTCAAAGTCATGTTCATGTCTAATACACCATTGAATCCATCCATGATCTCAATGACTTTGTCAGTAGGTGTTTGATTAGTAAGTAAGGTTTCATGCTGCGTGGAAAATGTGGGCAGCAGAACTAAACGATGACTTCCAATTGCCTTAGATTTTCATGTTTTTCTGATTTGAAAAGTACATCCATTCATAAAATTGCTCTCATTCTGGTCATTTTAAAAATGAGAAAATGAAGTGGAAATATTCACATTTATGTCTACATTTTTTCTGTTTTTTCTTCCCCCTAGCTAATAATCTGTGATAATTCAACCAGGGCAGGAGAAGTTTTCTTCTATACTATATATGAAGAAAGATCTTCATGAATATATTAATAGTCAAACAAATACAGGAAATGTCTTTGAATTCTTAAGAAGGAAAACACACTTACATGTTAGTATTATTATTATCTGCATTCAGATGACCAGAAAATTACAAGTATATCATCTAGTAAGTAAAATAATCCCTCTACTTAATTTCTCTCTATCAGCAACAAGGACAACAAAAACAAGTTACTTGAAACGGTCAACTGAAAAAAACACGTAACGTAAGAGCAGTGAGCTTCAGTTTTATTCAGGGACCTTACTGAGGTCTATAGCCCAGGTGACAGTCTCTCAGCTTTTTTGGCTGGGAAATACAGGTGGTCAAGCATCCATCTTGGTAAAAGTTTACTGCTGATCACAAAAACCAGATACCTCAAGTTAGTGATTTTAGTGCTTTTTCTATGTATGGAAAGAATCTGGGATCATTGAAATTCTTCCTTAGATATGCATCTTAACTATGTAGGGGCCATATATCCAACATGCAGACTGCTTCATCCTGTATTTTTCTATCCTGAATTCCCCTCAGGGTGCACTGTCAGTGCACGGGTGACTGCAGTGGGTTAAGACGTAACACTTTGTATGACTGAGTGATGAGTAAGATTCTCTGTTCTTTTTGTTTACAAAGCTTTCAATTCAGATATTCTACAATTCAGGAAACCATCATCATTACCTTGGTACAGACAACTAACAGTGTGTAAGGTATTGTTAATAATTTTTTTTTTTTTTTTGTGGTACGCGGGCCTCTCACTGTTGTGGCCTCACCTGTTGCGGAGCACAGGCTCCAGATGCGCAGGCTCAGCGGCCATGGCTCACGGGCCCAGCCACTCCGTGGCATGTAGGATCTTCCCGGACTGGGGCACGAACCCATGTCCCCTGCATCGGCAGATGGACTCTCAACCACTGCGCCACCAGGGAAACCCTAAGTGGCTATTTTGGATGACAATCAAGATTTCTATGTAACCTGGAAGACAGGACAAGGATGGCAAGTGTCAGTGCACCTATGAATCAAAACCTGCTTTTGTAATTCTCCAGCCCTGGGGCTGTTGGAGCAGAGACCGACTGACCCTTGCCATTCCTGGCGGCGTCATGCCCTGGCCAAACCGCCTGACTTCCAGGTTTCTCCTAATGCTGAGATCCTGTGACCTTCTCTCCAGAGCAGCCAGAATTTCCATGCTTCCTAAAGCCTGGCCTCGCCTGGAGAACAGTAGGTGAGTTTTATAGTTTTCAGGGGATGGAATCAACATGGCCTTGAAATATTTCACAAGAAGGGTCCTGTGGGGCTCTCCCTGCACTTCTATACATAGCAAAGAGCAAAGGCTTCCGGACAAACAAAACAACAAAAGCCACACTGCCCATGACCAACTGGTCACTAGTCTTGTGACATAAGGAGAAAATAAGGACCACTGGATGATTTTTTTTCCCCTAAGATTAGATTACTCAATGGAAAGAAATGTCCTTTGTTCTAAGACTCTAACTTACCTTCTTCTTTTCTTTTTTTCGACATTACAATGTTTAAAAACTTTTTTTGCAATGACTGATGACATCATTTGGTATCTGTTGCTGTTTCTAAGTGGTTTTACTTTGCAAAACAAAGTGTCAGGTCCCCACGACCTTTATGACATTTTACTAGTGCATGAAATTCTCAAAGTGGAACCACTGACACAATAATGCGTCTCAGGGTTCAAGAGTCAGTAAAACAAAAACTACTTATTATGGGAAAACAGCTTCAGGCTATAGCTTTTGGGGACAGAGAGAAGTAAGATTCACTTTCATTTCTCATTTTCAGGATGGCATTCTTGCCAAAATGATGAATGAGAATCAAATCAAGTCTGCCTTTGTCCGGTTTATGGAAAGATAAGTAAAATGTCATGAGGTGAAAGCAGTCAGCTAAATTCACAAATTAGAACCTTCTACAAAATAACCCGATTTGCATGTTTGCCCTTGGGCTGGGTGTTCTCTGCATGAAAGGGTCTTTAGTGGGGATCTTCACTGTCTACAGCCTGTTTTGGCGGATAAGTTCGTCCAGTAGTTTCCCAACATGCTGGACAGAGACCTAGCTGGACGGCTGGCTCCCAGAGTCAGCAATGTCTGTCGGCTGGAGAACTGGGATCCCTGAGCGGGATGGCAGGGGGGCCACACAAATAGAAGAGACTAGAGCACCAGGAAGTGCCTCTCCACTGACAGAAGCCTGCACAGAAACTCAGGACATCAAACCAGACGGAGAAGTATGTCCACCATGACAACTGGTTAATGAGTGTTTACAATTGCACGAACATATAAAATAAGTTACTAAATGAGAAAACTCAACATGTCAGAAAATCCTACAGCTCATTTGTGTATATACATATATACTTGATAGAGGTTCCCCAGATTTGAAAACAATTCTCAAAATTTATATGGCATTAACTAAAAATGAGTTTTGAAGCTGAGAGTTTTCTAAACAATCAATAACTGTAATTATAAACTAATCATTTTCGTCTCTCATGATGGTGGAAAGATTGAATTTTCTTTCCATTCTTGCTAAAAGAATAATATTATAAAAGCTGTTATAAGCAGCAAAAAAAATGTAGTAAGAAACTATCATAAGGTTGGTAGATAAAATAACGTTTTTCTGGAAAAATAGAAATCTAGACATTAGATTTCTATTTTTCCAGAAAAGAGAGCAACACAAATGCAATTTTTTGCTCAGCAATAAATGCTTCTGTCCTTGGATTTTTAATTGTCATGTGACCGCACCCCACCCCCACCCCCAAATGTTTCATGTCTAATCCAAAATGTAGGGGGAAAAAATGCAAAAAGATGTTTATCCCAATTTTATTTATAATGGGGGAAAATGTTTGAGTATTTCATGGTAAGGAACAGTTAGTTCAATCGGGACATGACAACACTATTTGAGTATTATGAGCCATTAAAACTAATGTTTCTGAAGAGCTTCTAGTAACATTGAAAAAGAGCCGTCATGTTACATTAAAAAAAAAAAAAAGCAAGTACACCAGAAACTAATAGGATATTATACGTCAGTATACTTCAATTTTTAAAAAAGCAGCATATAAAATTGTACATTTTGTATGATTTCAGTTCCATTAAAATATTGTATGTCTAGGAAGAAGGTGAAAGGAAAAAAAAACTTTCATTGCATTGCAATGGCCCCGAAAGCCAAAGGGGCACTGTTGAGCCCCAGGGAGGGCTGGCATGGAAGGACCTTGGTTTGCTGCCTTTCAGCACAGAGGTGGGAGCATGGACTGTCAGTAATAAATGCCTGGCTCCTCCTTCCCATGCGAGTACTGGTCACAGAATCATGTGATTTAGAGGAAACTGCCCTGGCCTCCCTCTAGGGTGACTGGCCTTCCCTTCTCGGAAGACAGGAAGCTCATCGCTGACACTGGCTGTGATGTAACCTGAGGGCTGTGCAGAACCCCATAGGGCTCACACTGGAGGATGGCATGGGGTGGGGGGGTAAGAAAATTCTCGTGATGCTCCGTTAGTCACCCCGGTTGTGGGAAATGGGCACTCATGGCTGAACCAGTGGCAATCCAGGCTCTTGGCCAGAAGAGCAAGTCTTTATGGCCAGGGAATCCCTTACCTCATGCATCACATATGCATACACACACACTTATACACAATACACACATCAGACACACACACACACACTTATACACATATACACACATGCATACACTCATACACAAACGTATACATGTATATACACACATACACTTACACACTTACATGTATGCGTGGGCACATGCACACGCCACACACATACACATATACTTACACAACACACGGGTGCACACTTGTGCGCACACACATACACATGCACTCACAACACACCCACTACATTACAATATAAATACTTAGCAGAGGCGAACCGTGCTGTTTGGTCTAAATCTCTTAAACTCTTTCCTTCCAGCCTCCAAAGAGCGTGGTTGAATCACACCATCTATAAGATCTCTTTTCATTGTAAAATTCTGTGATTTCGATGGGACAAGACACATTATTCACCAGAAGCTTGTCCCGGTCCTTTTGCTGTACTGCTGACAGGAACCCCACAGGCTGGAGTCACAGCCTTTGGCGCCTGGCCAGGCCACCCTCACCAAGCGTCAGCCGCTAGAGTGACGGGCATCAGAGTCCGATCTCAGGGAAGCCTCTACTGTAGGTACCTGTGAAGCTTCTTTCTTGTCCCTCCTCCCCACTCCCACACACTTCTTTGATTCTTCTGGTCAAAGAATTGCCTTGTGAACAAGAGTCACGGGCAACCTTCTGAGGCTGGGCGTTTCAGCCAGGACTAGCCGCCGTTTCCTGGGGTCATTTCCTGCTCCGCCACACGCATTTCCAGAGATGCAGATGGAAGGGGGCTGACTACTCCTTCAGTCCCCTTTCAGGGGCACCTCCCTGACCAGGCGTTCAGTGGGGACAGAAGTTTCTGTCCCTGACGTGGCCCCCGCCTGGCAGCTGCTGAGTCCTCTCACCAGCATGTGACTCTTGGTTGCAATGATAAAAGTGACCTCAACCTCAGGTGGCCATCCAAAGTACAGTCACAGTCCCCGAAAATAGCCCCCTAAGAGCAAATTCCTCGGACAGTCGAGTTGAGCCCCAAGGCTGGTTAGGGGAGCAGGTGCCAGCCCACCAAGCTCTGAGTCCCTGCTGTGAGCATGGAGCTGGCACCCATGATAGGCAATAGGTGCTCAGCAAACGTCTGGGGAATGATGAATCAGCGCATGTTACCCTCATAAATGGTGTGGTCTAAGTCGCCAAGAATCCAAAGTCCTGGGGCTTCCCTGGTGGTGCAGTGGTTAAGAATCCGCCTGCCAATGCAGGGGACACGGGTTCAAGCCCTGGTCCGGGAAGATCCCACATGCCACGGAGCAACTAAGCCTGTGTGCCACAACTACTGAGCCTGCTCTCTAGAGCCCACGAGTCACAACTACTGAGCCTGTGAGCCACAACTACTGAGCCCGTGAGCCACAACTACTGAAGCCCATGCACCTAGAGCCCGTGCTCTGCAACAAGAGAAGCCACCACAATGAGAAGCCCACACACGCAACAAAGAGTAGTCCCTGCTCGCTGCAACTAGAGAAAGCCCACGCACAGCAACAAAGACCCAACATAGCCATAAAAACCAAAAAAACAAAAAGAATCCAAAGTCCTTAAAAGACTATTGGTGCCATCCAAGGTATGAATTCGAACTGAAAAACAAACAAAAAACACCAAAACACTGAACAATAAACAAAAAAAGAAAAGAAGCCAAACAAAATTCTCACTTCTTCCTCCCATGATAACCATTTTACAGGTTCTTTTAAAATAAAAAAATATCAAATCTTCTTAAAAGCAATCCTTCATTTTTTAATCCCCCCTCCCCCATAGCGGGGGGCACAGGCTTTGCTGGGCTGCTCTGAACACATGGGTAGTACTGTATATTACTCAGCAAGCTTTATGGTTACCTGGATAGTTTTAGGTTCCAGCTTTATCTTTTTTCTCTTGTTCTTAAAAAACTGTGCTAAAATAAATATAACATAATTTTTTTTTTCATTTTAACCACTTGTAACTGCATAGTGCAGTGGCAGGAAATACATTGACATTGGTGTGCAACCATCACCACTATCCACCCCCAGAACTTTTTTCACGTTGCGAAACTGCAACTATCCTTTTACTCTTCATGAAGCTTTTCAGCTCAGAGCTACCCTTCGGTTTTACAGCCTGGCTGGCATCTAGCTGCTGTTGAGGCAGGAGTAGCCAGGCCCAGCCTTTCATTTTGGAATGGCTTTTCCGGGGTCACACCATCAGGGTTTGGTAAGACTGGTGTAGACTCTGGACACTGACAGGGCCAAATGTAGTTTTATGGTTTCAGGAAATCCTGTAGTTTTAATTGTAAAAAAAAAAAAGACCACCCAGAGTTCTGATTCCTTTCCGAAGGTGTGGGATCCAGGTTCTGGAAACAATCAGAACTCTCAGAAGGGCCCTCCAGCCCATGCCAGGGAGGCTTTGGGTCCCTGGGATGCTCTTGTCCACAGGGGAACCTCAGGCACCCCAGGGTAGCCACAGCTCCCAGGGGATGAGGAACATGTTGCCCGAGTGCATTTTACAGCAACTCTAAGAAAAAGGGTCCATGAAAGGCTGCTTCTGGCTCCTAAGAACCTGTACCTCTTGATTCCCACTGTGGCTGCAGGAAGTGAGCTATGAATGGCCTGGTTTCTCCCCTTCTGTAGGAGGCAGAGCCGGCTACCCATGCTGGGGCTTTGCCAGGCAGTTTCAGCCTAACCAGAGTTCATGGCACTGAAGACTCCGAGATGCCGCCCGGAATGACCCCACAGCAATTCCCAGGGCAGGGCAGTGAGCTCAGTGGAACTTAAACTCTTCAAATTTGTGTAGTAATGATTCCGAAGTATGGCTTCAACATTTCAGGAGCTTAGGTGGCCCCATAACCTTATGGACAGGCACCTGCTTAAAACAAAAGTATAAAGACTCCTGCAGTCCTCTGCTTCATTTGCACAGCATCCTCCCTCTGCCCCTTTCTCCTGTTAACAGAACTCCCTTCTTGGGGGAAACTGCTCCTTTCCCAACACTGTCTTACGGTGCCCAGGGCCAGGCCAATCTTGTGACTCTCTCTCTCCCAACCACTGGGATGGCTCCATGATCCAGACTGGAGCAGTCAGAATCCTTCTTAGGGATTTTACTTACTGAGGCTGCCAGAGGCAGCCCTTGCCTCCTGGGTCCTAGATCCTGGTGCCAGATCCCGTGATATGAAGCACTTTTGAAGCAGGAGAGATGAAGTTGACGTTCGGGAAGGAGTTGACTCACGAGAAGGAGGTTCTACTCCTCTAAGGCAATCACGATTTCAATTTCAGTGTCATCCTTTTGACGCATATTTACGTGTAGCTTTTAATTTTACTCCATTAATATTTCTTTTCTCCTTATAAAAGTAAGTCATGTTTATTACGGACCATTTAGGCAAAACAGAAATGAATTCTACTCACACAACCGTAGAGAAAATCACCCACATCGCTGTAGTCTTTTTCATTCCAATCTTTTTTCTTTGCCCATTTTTTTTTAAACCAGTCTTGAGATTTTACTAAAAATGGGTTTTGTCATTAGAGCTTTTGTCACTTACAGCTACCATGCAGGTCAAAACTAGGGTTTCTAGTTGATGGCCTGCAGCAGTGTGGTCTAAGTAAAGATGGGAGGGAAGGTATGTATCTTTTGTAGCAAGTTTTCTCTTGTTCTGCAGGAGCTCCCTCCACCTTTGTATAGGAATAGAAAGCTTCCTCTGTTCCCCCATTGCTGAGCCCGAATGATCCAATTTGGTTTGGGGGTTCACCCAAGGAAAATGGAAGGGGCCTCTTTTCCTTAAGGCAAAAATACACGTGCAGGGCTTCCTTGGTGGTTCAGAGGTTAAGAATCCTCCTGCCAAATCAGGGGACACAGGTTCGAGCCCTGGTCTGGGAAGATCCCACATGCCTCGGAGCAACTAAGCTCGTGCGCTACAACTACTGAGCCTGCTCTCTAGAGCCTGCGTGCCACAACTACTGAAGCCCGTGTGCCACAACTACTGAAGCCGCATACCTAGAGCCCGTGCTCCGCAACAAGAGAAGCCACCACAATGAAAAGCCTGTGCACTGCAACGAAGAGTAGCCCCCACTTGCTGCAACTACAGAAAGCCTGCACTAAGCAAGAAAGACCCAACGCAGCCAAAAATAAATAAAAATTAAAAAATTAAAAAGAAATACATGTGAAATCACCTGAGTTCTTTCTGCTTCCCCACACCATTCCCAACTTTAGTAATAATTAAGTACCTAATAAACTGGGTTGATTTCCACCCCTGAGAGTTTAGGTTTAATCACTTTCTGGACTGGTTTGTCCCACGAGGTGGGGTACTGGCAAATGAAAACAAAACAAAGAAAAAGAATCCCTTTTGAATTAAACACCACAAACTAATGCAACAAGCAACAGTTTATTTATTAAAAAAAAAAAAGGAAAAGAAAAAAAAAGAACTAAAAAGAAAAGAAAACCTTTTTTACTACATCTTATAGATTAAGTAAAAATACCTGTATTAATATATATGTATATACATACTGCATATATATATATACATATGATATAACATTAAAATTACATGCTTCTCAGGACAGAAGAATTAGGACATGTTCCCTTATTTCGATTTAAAACTCTATCACAATTTAAAATCACTGCAAGAAAACTTGCTTCCTTTATTTTCTTTTTGAGACTTCAAGTACAGGAAGTTATCAAACCAGGATCTAAATGTGGAGAACCATCTGCTATGCACAAATGACAACAAACTGCCACAAATCATGAGTCGGGGGTCTTCTGAATTCTCACACAGGTCTTGGCTCCCTAAAACAGTGTCAGCCTTCTACCTGAGATGACAGGGGATGATGAAGCGTGACAGTCTGCAGGTTCCACGTGGATGTTCACACTGACGTTGAAACAAAAGCAAACACAAACATGTCTTATCGTAGCAACAACACTGGCCATGAAATTGCTCTAGAGGAGGTTTCTTTCTCCCCTTTCCTTGTCAAAGGAAACACAAAAATTGCCAAAAAAGAAAAAAAAAAAAAAAACCTCGGGTGCAGCACCTCTGGCGATGATCAGCATACAGCAAGACACAGAGAGGGAGCGTTTCTTTCGCGACAGCTCCGGGCTGACTTGGATGATTTCAAACACACCCTCTTCTGCAAAAGGCACTCACATATTGTCTGTTTATAAATCATACAGTGGGATTCCTTACATGGGAGTTTTTCCTACAAATATAAAAGAGATAAGCTGAGGACATGGTATAACAAAGAAAAAAGTATAAGAAATACACATTTTGGATAAATGTGCACTTTTTTTTAAAAAGGACAATCAATATAATAGTTTAAAAAAATTTCATTGAAAAGTTAGGAATTCCAATAAAATTATCAGTAAGAAGCAAGGTACTAGAGGATGAGAGATGGAGGGGGGCTAGCTTTTCAAATGGCCAAAGGAAAGGATAGGGTCTGCTCTTAAACTAGAAAGACCATTCACACACAATGCAATGTGTGAGAGGAGGGAGGTAGTAGCAGAGAAATAGGTGAAGCGGAAGGGAGGGTGGCGTCCTTCAGGATGTGGGCGTAGGAAAGGACGCGCCAGAATCTGCAGCGGGAAAGATGGGCTGTGTCCCCCTTGCCTCTGCAGTTGGAAGAGACCCTGCCCAAGCCAAAGGCTGCCCTCACCGGGACACGACCGAGCTAATGGAATTATAAGATGTGCCACTGTTGCAGCTTGAGGCGTAGGCCTCCTGGCCGTTGCCGTCGAGGTTGATTTTGAACACAGAGGACGCCTTCAGTAGGAAGTCCGCCGCATCCCGGCGCCCCAACTCCCTCAGTTTGGACATGAGGATGCCGACCGTGCTCTCGGGGTAGGAGGTCCATTCCCGGAGCAGGGCGTGGACCGGGCTCGGGAGGAACTCCTTGGGAGACCCGTTATTGGTGTTGTACTTTGCCACAAGGTCGGGGAGACCCAAGTTCATGGCAAGAAGGCACCAGTCCTTCCCCATGGGATCGGGTGGGTCCAGCAGGCGACTGAGTTTCCTCCGGGTCAGGAGGTTCAGATCTGACGCATGGATGTCCATGCCCAGGCTGGCCTGCGAGTAGACGTCGTGACAGCCGAAGCACATGATGCTGCTGAAGCTCTCCCTGTACCCGCCCATGGTGTTCGTCAGCGAGGTCTCCTTGAGGGTCTGTGCCCGGAAGAAGTCTCGCGGCTGGTAGATCATGACGGGCTCGTGGTGCTCTCTCAGCTGCTGGGGGCTCAGGTAGTGCTTCACCGTCAGCAGCCCGGGCAGCGTGGTGGCCATGACGTTCTCGATGGTGCTGCACACCGAGTCCAGCAGGAGACAGCACTTGATCTTTTCCGTCTCCAGACCGCGAACCTGGACCTCGATGCCCTGGCCGTGGTTGACCAGAAGCACCAGCAGCTCGGCCCCACGGTTGGCAATCTTGCAGCCGTTCACCCACAGGCGGATGTCCGCGTCTCCCTCCGTGCTCTGCTGGTGGATCCACCTGCACAGGTTCACCTGCACCTTGTGAAAGATGCCGCACGGGAAGGGCGTGAGGTGCTCCACGGGGACGACGCGCACGCCGCCGTAGACCCGTACCTCGTCCTCCTCATCTGTCCAGGACCGGTGCAGGTTGTCAGTCTTGATCAGGGCGGGGATGTCCACCATGGTACCGCTGCTCAGGTCCCGGGCGCAGATATCCATGGCATCGAGAATCTGCAGCAGCTCCTCCACGTCGCTGTCGGGCACCAGGCGCTGGACGTCCTCCATGGTGTAGCGGCCCCGGTAATGGTGCAGGGCCCGTGGGGTCTCGACGGAGAGCAGCTTCCCCAGAACGTTGGAGCAGAGCCAGCGGGGGTCTAGGAGCAGCACGTCCTGGACGGTTTCACTCTGCATGATGTTGATCTGCCAGAGGGGACAACGGGAAGTCACTCATAGGAACCTAAATGGCCAGATGCTTCAGCTGCTCGGAGCACTGAAGGGCCTGAGCAGGGATGAAATCTGTGCAGATATTGTAAGGAATGACTCAGCACATTCATATGGACAGATCTCAAAAATCAATACTGAGCCAAAAAACCAGCTTGGCAATGTCAGAAGGGAGATTCTGAAAAGACTACCTTTGACCCTTATAAAAGGTCAATGTAATAAAAGACAGAGAGAGAGAGAGAGAGAGAGGGGAGCCAAATGCAATGGGTGAGTTTTGACTGGATTCTGAATCCCCAGATAAATACACAAACAAATAAAATTAGCTATAAATGAAATTACTGGGACAAGTGGCAAACACTTGAATGAGGACTACAAATTCAACAATAGTATTATATCAATGTTATGTTTCCAGGAAGTGATAATCAATTATATTGTGGTTATGTGGGAGAATGTCCTTTGCCTTAGGAGGTACAAGCTAAATTTTTTAGGGGTGAAAGGTCATGATGTTTGCAAAGCAAATAAAGAGATAGAAGAGAAGGAGATAAAGCAAATGTAGCAAAATGTAAACAACTGGTTAAATTAGGGGTCGAGGATATGAGGAGATATTGTACTAGTCTTCTAAGTTCTCTGAATGCTTGAAATTTTTCAAAAAAGATTCAGAATGTTACAATATTAGACTGTTAGGTAGATTTTTAACACACACACATATAAAAAAGGTCTAGAAAGATACGCTACCATGACAGTGGTTGGCCCTGGAGTGGGGAGAGAGGAAAGTGGCGAGAGGTGGCCGAAAGGGACTTAAGCTTTTCCTGTCACATTCATTTCTTGAAAAAGCAGAAATCAGAAAGAAAAAAAAAGTGACAAAACATAGAAGCAACTTTCCCCTTTACGGAACACTTACCCCTCCCTCCCTTCCCTCCCTACTCTGGGCTAGTTCTACAAAGAATGGTGATCCAAGGTGGACTCCGTTCTCACGTGGAGGCTGAGACCCTGGACCTGTTTGCACCAGAAGTACTTTTCTCCCCACAGTCTGGTTTAAATCTTTGAGATGCCTTGTAGATACGATTCTGTTCAAAATTGAGACTTAGAGTGTACATTTCTGGAATGTAGAGCAGTATCTACTTAATTTTTGATAAGGCATTTGGTGGAATACTGCCTGCAATTCAGTCCTAGACACAACTATCTCCTCAGGGTCACAAAAGACAGACTGATAAACTGTCCCGTATTGGAGGAGACTAAGGAGACAGATGACTGAGTGCAGTGTGGGATCCTGAGCCGAAGAAAGACGGGACAACTGATGAAATCTGAAAAGATCCTTAGATTACTTGCTAGAGGGCAGGAATAGTACTGGAGGAGGGGCTGGAGGCCAATGAGAATGGGGGCCGCCTGATTTAGATTTCCCTTCTTTTTCATTCTGCCTTCATTTACTTATTAACGTCTCAAGGCCAAGGAGGGATGTGTTGTCAAATAATGTGGATTAATCACTATGAGCTAGAAAATTGCTGGCAAATGCCACAAGGCAAGAGAATACTGTATTAAAAAGAGTGAATTTATTACTATGGTTACAATATATATTTTTATATCTAGCACTATATTACAAGGTAAGGTTTGATCCCTTGCTTATCCCCACCCTTGGATTCAATCATTTAAAGTACTGCTGGAGAGACCTTCAAGATGGCGGAGGAGTAAGACACGGAGATCACCCTCCTCCCCACAAATACATCAGAAATACATCTACATGTGGAACAACTCCTACAGAGCACCTACTGAACGCTGGCAGAAGACCTCAGACCTCCCCAAAGGCAAGAAACTCCTCCATGTAGGAGTTTTGTAGGGCAAAAGAAAAAAACAGAGACAAAAGAATAGGGACAGGACCTGCACCTCAGGGACAGAGCTGTGAAGGAGGGAAAGTTTCCACACACTAGGAAGCCCCTTCACTGGAGGAGACAGGGGGTGGCCGGGGGGGGAAGCTTCAGAGTCACGGAGAAGCGCAGCAACAGGGGTGCAGAGGGCAAAGTGGAGAGATTCCCGCACAGAGGATCGGGGCCGACCAGCACTCACCAGCCCGAGAGGCTTGTCTGCTCATCCGCTGGGGCGGGCGGGGCTGGGAGCTGAGGCTCGGGCTTCGGAGGTCAGACCCCAGGGAGAGGACTGGGGTTGGCTGAGTGAACGCAGCCTGAAGGGGGCTAGTGCGCCACAGCTAGCCGGGAGGGAGTCCGGGAAAAAGTCTGGACCTGCCTAAGAGTCAAGAGACCATTGTTTTGGGGTGCACGAGGAGAGGGGATTCAAAGCACCGCCTAAACGAGCTCCAGAGATGGGAGCAAGCCGCGGCTATCTGCGCGGACACCAGAGACGGGCATGAGATGCTAAGGCTGCTGCTGCAGCCAGCAAGAAACCTGTGTGCGAGCACAGGACACTATCCATACCTCCTCTCCCTGGAGCCTGTGCAGCCCGGCACCGCCAGGGTTCCGTGATCCAGGGACAACTTCCCCGGGAGAACACATGGTGCGCCGCAGGCTGTTGCAACGTCACGCCGGCCTCTGCCCGCCGCAGGATCACCCCGTATTCTGTACCCCTCCCTCCCCCTGGCCTGAGTGAGCCAGAGACCCCTAATCAGCTGCTACTTTAACCCTGGCCAGTCTGAGCAAAGAACAGACACCGCAGGCGACCTACACGCAGAGGCGGGGCCAAACCCAAAGCTGAACCCCAGGAGCTGTGCGAACAAAGAGAAAGGGAAATCTCTCCCAGCAACCTCAGGGGCAGCAGATTAAATCTCCACAATCAACTTGATGTACCCTGCATCTCTGGAATACCTGAATAGAAAACAAACCATCCCAAAATTGAGGTGGTGGACTTTGGGAGCAACTGTAGACTTGGGGTTTGGTTTCTGCATCTAATTTGTTTTTGGTTTTATGTTTATTGTAGTTTAGTATTTAGAGTTTATTATCATTGGTAGACTTATTTATTGATTTGGTTGCTCTCTTCCTTTTCTTTATATATATATATTTTTTCCTTTTTCTTTTTTTGTGAGTGTGTATGTGTATGCTTCTTTGTGTGATTTTGTCTGTATAGCTTTGCTTTTACCATTTGTCCCAGGGTTCTGTCTATTTTTTTCTTTTTTAGTATAGTTTTTAGTGCTTGTTATCATTAGTGGATTTGATTTTTTGGTTGCTCTCTTCTTTCTTTCTTTTTTTGAATATTACTTAAAATTGTTTTAAAATTTTTAATACATTTTTTTATTTTAATGACTTTATTTTCCTTCCTTCCTCCCTCGCTCCCTCCCTCTCTCCCTTCCTTCCTTTCTTTCTTTTTTTGTGCCTTTTCTTCTGAGCCGTGTGGCTGACTTGGTGCTCCGGAATGGGTGTCAAGCCTGTGTCTCTGAGGTGGGAGAGCCGAGTTCAGGACATTGGTCCATCAGAGACCTCCCAGCTCCACATAATATCAAACGGCGAAAGCTCTCCCAGAGATCTCCATCTCAACGCTAAGACCCAGCTCCACTCAATGACCAGCAAGCTCCAGGGCTGGATACCCTATGCCAAACAACTAGCAAGACAGGAACACAAACCCACCTATCAGCAGAGAGACTGCCTAAAATCATAATAAGGTCACAGTTACTCCAAAACACACCACTGGACGCGGTCATGCCCACCAGAAAGACAAGATCCAGCCTCATCCACCAGAACACAGGGACTAGTCCCCTCCACCAGGAAGCCTACACAACCCACTGAACCAACCTTAGCCACTGGGGGCAGACACCAAAAGCAATTTCTTCTCAAGTGCTCATGGAACATTCTCCAGGATAGATCATATCTTAGGTCACAAATCAAGTCTTGGTAAATTTAAGAAAATTGAAATCGTATCAACTATCTTTTCCGAACACAATGATATCAATTACAGGAAAAAATCTCTAAAGAATACAAACACATGAAGGCTAAACAATACACTACTAATTAACGAAGAGATCACTGAAGAAATCAAAGAGGAAATCAAAAAATACCTGGGAACAAATGACAATGAAAACAGGATGATCCAAGACCTATGGGATGCGGGAAAAGCAGTTCTAAGAGGGAAGTTTACAGAAATACAATCCTACCTCAAGAAACAAGAAACATCTTAAATTAACAAGCTAACCTTACACCTAAAGCAATTAGAGAAAGAAGAACAAAAAACCCCAAAGTTAGAAGAAGGAAAGAAATCATAAAGATCAGATCAGAAATAAATGAAAAAGAAATGAAGGAAATGATAGCAAAGAACAGTAAAACTAAAAGCTGGTCCTTTGAGAAGATAAAAAAAATTGATAAACCTTTAGGCAGATTCATCAAGAAAAAAGAGGAGAAGACTCAAATCAATAGAATTAGAAATGAAAAAGGAGAAGTAACAACTGACACTGCAGAAATACAAAGGATCATGAGAGATTACTACAAGCAACTCTATTCCAATAAAATGGACAACCTGGAAGAAATGGACAAATTCTTAGAAATGAACAACTTTCCAAGACTGAACCAGGAAGAAATAGAAAATATGAACAGACCAATCACAAACACTGACATTTAGACTGTGATTAAAAATCTTCCAACAAACAAAAGCCCAGGACCAGATGGCTTCAGAGGCGAATTCTATCAAACATTTAGAGAAGAGCTAACACCTATCCTTCTCATACTCTTTCAATATATAGCAGAGGGAGGAACGCTCCCAAACGCATTCTACAAGGCCACCATCACCCTGATACCTAAACCAGACAAAGATGTCACAAAGAAAGAAAACTACAGACCAATTATCACTGATGAACATAGATGCAAAAATCCCCAACAAAATACTAGCAAAGAGAATCCAACAGCACATTAAAAGGGTCATACACCATGATCAAGTGGGGTTTACCCCAGGAAGGCAAGGATTCTTCAATATATGCAAATCAATCAATGTGATAAAGTATATTAACAAACTGAAGGAGAAAAACCAAACCATATTAACAAATTGAAGGAGAAAAACAATATGATCATCTCAGTAGATGCAGAAAAAGCTTTTGACAAAATTCAACACCATTTATGATAAAAAAAACCCTTCAGAAAGTAGGCAGAGAGGGAACTTAGCTCAACATAATAAAAGCCATATATGACAAACCCACAGCCAACATTGTTCTCAATTTTGAAAAACTGAAACCATTTCCTCTAAGCTCAGGAACAAGACAAGGTTGCCCACTCTCACCACTATTATTCAACATAATTTTGGAAGTTTTAGCCACAGCAATCAGAGAAGAAAAAGAAGTAAAAGGAATCCAAGACAGAAAAGAAGAAGTAAAGCTGTCACCGTTTGAGGATGACATGACACTATACACAGAGAATCCTAAAGATGCTACCAGAAAACTACTAGAGCTAATCAACGAATTTGGTAAAGTAGCAGGATACAAAGTTAATGCACAGAAATCTCTTGCATTCCTATATACTAATGAATGAAATATGTAGGAATAAACCTACCTAAGGAGACAAAAGACCTGTATGCAGAAAACTATAAGACACTGATGAAAGAAAAAAGATGATACAAACAGATGGAGAGATATACCATGTTCTTGGATTGGAAGAATCAACATTGTGAAAATGACTATACTACCCAAAGCAATCTACAGATTCAGTGCAATGCCTATCAAACTACCAATGACATTTTTCACAGAACTAGAACAAAAAATTTCACAATTTCTTTGGAAACACAAAAGACCCTGAATAGCCAATGCTCCAAATGTAAAATAGATAGCTAGTGGGAAGCAGCCGCATACCACAGGGAGATCAGCTCCATGCTTTGTGACCACCTAGAGGGGTGGTATAGGGAGGGCGGGAGGGAGATGCAAGAGGGAGGGGATATGGGGATATATGTATACATATAGCTGATTCACTCTGTTGTAAAGCAGAAAATAACACAGCATTGTAAAGCAATTATACTCCAATAAAGATGTTACCAAAAAAAAAAAAAGAAAAAAAAAGTACTGCTGGAGGAGCCAGTAGATTAGCTTGTAGTTTCATTGGAATTTAAAGACTGACACAATCACTGCTTGAGGCTCTAGTTTTTAGGGCCGCTGGCTTCTTGATTCAAGTAGAATTTCAAACCTATGTAATCCATGGCCAAGGGCCACACATGGCACCTGAGACTGGGCAGGGAAGCTTCTGGTTTGCAAAATTCCTGGAACTGCTTCTGGTTTTTCATATTCAGAACTGTCTTAGCCCATACTAGCTTACACTGTCTCCTGATTTCACATGATGGAAGAATGTGAAGGCTATGCCCCGTTGAGAGGAACAGGCAGCATATGAAGCAATTAGAACAGGGTTCCCAAACTGCACCCAAGAGCTGAACCAGGAAGAGAGATTCCTATCTCTCGGTCATTTCCGGGGATCACTGCTTGCCGTGTCTTAGTGTCTCCACATGTTCCCTCCCTGAAGATACGTCACTACTATTTCTTGATTGTCTGTGAGCCCAAGAGATCTGTTTGGAGCTGATACACTCCATGGAGAGCAGCCATCCTGAAGGCTGCAGGAATCACAGCTAAGCATCAGCTGCCCCAGGGAGAGAGAGGAGAGGCCCAGTCACCCAGTGTAGCGGGAACTGTGCTCCCAAACTAAGAGAAGCCGGAAAACAAACCAACCAAAGCAAGACAAAACAACAGCTCTTAAGATGAACAGGAGAGCAAAGAACGGCGGTTCGGGGAATCACTCGAGGCTTCCTGTGATAGTCACACGTCTGGAAACATCATGGGTAGTGGGCAGTTGCCACTCGGCCCCCGCAGCTCATCCCACCTTCAGACACTGGAAATGCATCCCAGGGCCCCCTCCCAGACCCTTGCCAGGGCTGGAGCCCTCACCTCGCCGGCACTGTGGAGCTGCTGGGCGATGCGCCGGAGGTCCACCTCGCTGGCCAGGGGGTTCAGCTGGTCCTGCACGTCGTACACAAACTGCTGCAATGACATCAGCTGGTTGGGCCCGTTGAGCTTCCTCCAGGAGGGCAGCGTGGAGATGATTTTCTCACACAGGTGAGTCATTGGAGGGCAGACCTAGAACATGCAGTACAGGCAGGTCAACGCACAGCTGTGGGGACTCAGGAGGAGCCGGCAAAAAATGATGCCGCTCACATCTGCACTGTTGCATGTAATTCTTTGGATGCGCCAGTGATTTTTGGTTAAGTACTGGGGCAGTTTTCTTTTTTCAGTGTTGCCTTTAAGCAGGATCTATTTAACAAATGTAAAATTTTATAGAGGCTTTCATTTCCACTGCTCGTCTTAAATAGATGGCACGGATCCACAAAAAATGGCTTTGGAATTGTGGACTCAATTAACTAACGTTCACTAAGTCCTAATGTTTTCCTCCCTCCCTCTCTTGGAGTGAGGGTTTCAGCCAGGTGATGGCCGCTTTATGAACAAAGAGACAGGAAAAAAGAGTAAGTATCATTATCAATATTAGATGGCTTTTTACCAGTAAATTAGGTATTCATGGGGATTACTGTTGAAATATTTCAAATTTGATTAATTCTTGGTAATTGGCTTGAAATTAGTTTTTAAGCTCTTAACTTGGTTAAATAAATCAATCTATGTTACAGACTCACAGTCAGCACACTTTCCTAGTTAAAAACGCCATGAGCCATACCCTGCACTGCGTCATTAATCAGGCAGTCCCTTCTCGAATCTCATCTTTTACACCCCCTAAATTCCACTCCCTATTCAACGAACAATATTCCCAGGGATAAAGGCAGTTTGTTTGGTGAGCTTCGTCTGCCTGACCGCAGAAGTTGGGGGTGTGCGGGATGTGAAGCAGACATCATGCCACACCCCAGCTCAAGGCTCTTCAGGGAGCACAGGCCCTCCTCCCACCTGGTGAGCAGGCGCTGAGCCAGCCACAGACCACTGTTCCCGATCGCCACCCACTGGTTTCCGTGACCAGGTTCTTCAAGGCCCTCTAGGCTTTACCCTGCCCACTGACTCTGCCGTAGTGTACCCCCCTTTAGAAAGCGAGGGTCAAGCTTCACGAGAGAGGAGAGGGTTCCTGAAAATTCCAAAAGCATGTCTAGAACTGGAGCCTGGTATTGTAAGCACGGCACTTCTATCAGGCAAACGGTGAGTTATAACTAAAGACGGCACCTGCCATGCAGGGGAGCGAGAGCCATGTCCTCCTTGTTACACTCGAGCTTAGAAGCAGGAACAGTCCCCGGAGCATTTTGTTTTAGGAGTTTTCCATTGGGATATTTGCCCATTTCTTACCCATTTCAGACAGCTTTTGGAATATTGTGGATAGCAACCTTTTATATGCCAGGTGCACTGAGAATATTTTTTCCCCAATCTATCTCACCTTTTAACTTTGTTTATGGAATTTATTGGCCAGAAAAATCTTCTATGTTGTCAAATGTATTTGACAAAATATTGGTGTATTTTCTTTGAAAACTTCTGAGGTTTTCTAACTTGGCTGAAAAGGTTTCTCAAAGCACTTCTAAGTTATTTTAAAAATAAATGATCTTGCATTTCCATCAAGATATTACTTTATTTTTTACATTTAAAAGCTTTAGTCTGCCTACAGTCTATTTTTGCGCTATGTAGTAAGCAGGAGTTCAACCTAATTTCCTTCTAGGCAGACAGCTAGTTGTGCCAGATCATTTATTAAATAAACATTTTCCCCATTAACTTTAAATAACGTCTATGTTCTCTATTAAATTTCTGCAGATGTTCTGATTTACTTTGACACTCACTAATCTATTCCAGTTATTTATTGGTTTATTGATTACAGAGCCTTTGTAACATGTTTCATTTATTCTTCTGTTGAAATTTTAAGACAAAAACCCAATCTCCTCAACCCCATTCAGATGCTAACTGGAACTATATGAAGTTTATATAACTTGGGAAAATGAAACACTTAGTAATAAAGTCTTGCCATCCAGGAACACCACCTTATTCCATTTGGACAGCTATTATTTTATGCTCTTCAGTGAATTTTGTTGGTGACTGTTTTCCTACTTTCCTGCATTTCCCAAATATTTCACAATAAGTCACTTTTGCATTGCTTTTGTAATTTCTAACAAACAATTTTACATTTAAACAAACAACCAAAACTGTCAGAATTTCATACACTCTAACCTTGCCCATAACAACGCTTCATCTCACGGCCATCTCTCCTTGTTTCTCTACTCTTCCTTCCTTACCCCAGGGTAACAGGATAAAAACATGGCCATGCAGACACCGCGTACTGGGTCCCATGAAAACCAGACCAAACTCAGAGGGCCACACAAAAGAGGCCCAACTCCCGGGTCACTGGATGGTCCGGGGGAAGGTTGGGTCCAGCCCTCCCCAGGTATACTCACCGAAACAATCTGGCTCCGTATTTCTTGCAGGTGATTTCGAAGTACCTTCATGTCCTTAGACCCAGAAGCCCCGGCATCCAGAACGAACAGCTTATTTGAAATGTGAAGATCGTTCCCAAACCTAAGGAAAGAGCAGTAACCTCCTCAGAGTGACGCAGTCTCACCGGGTGTTTCCACAGAGGGCCAGGCTCCTGCTGGCCCAAAAGGTTGGTGGGAGGCAAGGAAGTTCTGGTGGCCTTGCAGAGACACCCCACACCTGCTGTTGGCTGGACTCTGTAACGTCACCCTGGGGTGGAGGCCTGGGGACACAGCCTGCTCCGGGTGCAGACAGGCGCTCCAGCTTCCACAAAACGGGGGAAACAGCTTCCCCCGATGCAGGAAAGGGGAGGCCTAATGCACTCACTTTACAAGGCAGAAGAAGAGATGTTTCTGCAGGTTGATGGAGTGAGAACAGAGGGATGAGTATGAAATAACACCTTAGATCTAAAATATTAGTAGAAGCCCTATTTCTCACATCAGGAAGATAACAGAGAAGTGTTGTCAGTTGATAAACCAAGAATTCACATTACTAGCATATTAAATAGAACTGCAGGTTGAAACTGTTTTGGGGATAGACACTAAGTAAAAATAGATACGATTACATTGTGATTCTGTGCACATCCATATTTATAAGTGAAAAAGAAGTTTTCCAAAAATACTTGACACAAAATACACTCTGATACTTTCCATCACGTCCTTCTCCCCTCCACTCCACTCCAGACCTCCTAAATGAATTTCATGAGCCACTAGCAGGTTGCAACTTTCATTTTGAGAAATACTGATGGATGTTCTCACCAAAAAAAAAAAAAAGATAAGTGGGTGAGGTGACGGATACGTTAATTAACGAGATGGAGAGAATCCTTTCACATTGTATACACACATCAAATCGCCACTTCATACAATTTAAATATCTTACAATTTCACTTGTCAATTATTCCTCCCTAGAGCTGAAAAAAAATACATCAAACAACTAAAAGGAGTTACCTCTGGGCAGGGGTACTTGGGGACAAGGACAGAAGTGAGAAGGCTGCTGATTTTTATTATGTGCCCTTTACTTCTGTTTGATTTGTTATTATGTGTATTTGTGGCTTTGGTAAAAAAAAATTCGACCAAGCTAAAGAGGCCTTTCAATTCTTTAATTCCTTTCTCTGGGTCACATGACTTTGGCTGTATCACCCCTGAAGATGCAGCAGCTGACTTACCTGTTCCTGACCTCTTTCAGCAACGAGGTGTCTTTGTCATATCCGAACTCGCCTCCAGCTGGACGAGGAATGTTCATGATGTCGGCGTGGGTGGCCACCAGGACAACTCGGAGTGGGTTCTTCAGCTTGCCGCCAAAGGCTGAGGGCAGAGAGTAAGCCGTTTCACAGATGGGTCCTCCATCCTGCCCAGCTGAGGTTGCGTGCTCTGCCTGAGGCCTGGGCCGTCTCGCCAGGTGGACATGCAACTTTGCCCGCAGACCCGAGGGCCCCAGGCCTGCTGCTAGGAGTGACCTCTGGAAGGCCTAGGCCTGGCCCAGAATGGAATGAACCTATTTCCTGGGCCTCCGGGAAGATTGCTCAGAAGTGGAGTAGAAGCGACCACAGGGCATAAGGCAGCTTCTCAGATCTTCCTCCAAATAGGCCTTGTTTGCATGGTGAGGAGAGATCTAACCTCTGACCAGGGGGACACCCTTTATAAGACCAGAGCAAGCCCGCTGAATGCAGCACCAGCACAGAAATGGCTCAGAAGGGAGACTCCTGCAGTTCACACAGGCAGAGAGCCTCTCACTTATGGGCGTGTTTAAAACGAAAACATGAAAGAGAATGAGAAAGAAAGAGGCAAGGGCTTCCCTGATGGTGCAGTGGTTGAGAGTCCGCCTGCCGATGCAGGGGACACGGGATCGTGCCCCGGTCCGGGAAGATCCCACATGCCGCGGAGCGGCTGGGCCCGTGAGCCATGGCCGCTGAGCCTATGTGTCCGGAGCCTGTGCTCCGCAACGGGAGAGGCCACAACAGTGAGAGGCCTGCGTACCACAAAAAAAAAGGAGGCAAAATTGGAGGTACCCTGAGGGGAATTAGCCCAATTTATTTTATTATTGTAAGTTTTTCAAAAAAAAATGACTGCTGAGTTTTGCATTTCATCAGGGAAGGCTGCTTCTTTTTTTGTATGAAAAGAAGAAAATAAGTCTGTCCATGCTGTCTTTTCCTTTAGGGATAAGGCTAAGATAATGCATTCAGTTAACACGGTTCCTTTTCTTTCTTTTTTTTTTTTTTGCGGTACGCGGGCCTCTCACTGTTGTGGCCTCTCCCGTTATGGAGCACAGGCTCCGGACGCGCAGGCTCAGCGGCCATGGCTCACGGGCCCAGCCGCTCCGCGGCATGTGGGATCTTCCCGGACCGGGGCACGAACCCGTGTCCCCTGCATCGGCAGGTGGACTCTCAACCACTGTGCCACCAGGGAAGCCCCCTTTTCTTTCATTTCTGATGGAACTACAGAACGAAGGAGAGCTCATTCTATTAATTATGTACCCATTAGGTAAGGCACAGTAGCTGTCAAAGAGGTATTCCACTTTGCACCTAACAAAAATGACCACAGCCCTAAAATATAGAAAGAAAGCAAGAAACGGCTCTCAAGGAATTGCTCAGAATTGAGTCTTTGTGGCAGAAATATGCAATCATGAAACAACTCCTTGCAGAACAAAAAAAACAGCTGAGCCCTAGGAAACTTCCAGAGTGGAAATCTCCTGATAGGAAGGAGGAACAAGGGTTCCCGCAGCTGTTGGCCACAAGCTGTTGGATCCGGGCATGACCAGGGTGCGAGGCCAGCAGGAAGGGCACGCCCTCCCTGAGGGGCACCTCGGCTTACCTATGGGTTCTTCAACCGGGACAAGAGACTTCAGAAAACTGAGCCAGAAGATCACTTGATTCAGCTGGATCTCGTAGGGTTCTTCTAGACTGAAAACGATGACATGGATGGACGTGGGATCATTTGCAGCAAAATAGTCATAACAGCAGAAGTATACAGGATTTCCAGAGAACTCCCACACACTGAAATCGCCAACGCCTACAGAGAAAAAGAAAAAGAAAGATTGTGAAACACCACCACCAAATTTCAATCACAGCTTTACTCAGCACTTTAGGGATGACCAGTAGGGACAGTGACATTCATCTATTTATTTATGCATCTACTTAAGTATAGATCTACATACGGAATATTTACATTTCCCTATTTCTTATGTCTATGTCTGTTTTTACATCCATGCCTTTTATAATATCTATATCCATAAACCTACTTATATCTGTATCTGCTTATCAATTTTCCTTAATGCCTTCATTATTGTATCTGTATCTCTATCTCTAGCACGTCTACTTATAATACCGCAGAGTGGTACACACACACACACACACACACACAACACCCCACACACATGTGTGTATATGCATGCCTATAAGCATACATGGAAAGGTGTACGTGGACACATATATTATGTTTTTCACCCCCAGATATTGGTATATTCACTATGAAACGTAACCTTAATTTTGGTTAAATGGTCACTGAATTCACCTTCCACAGGTGAGTGAGAGACCTGTTTTGGTCGGTCAGGAGGGAGCAGGGTGCCGCGCACAGGTGTAAGGGTGCAGTAATTGATGAGTGGCTTTGCACAGGAAGGATGTAAGAGGAGCTGTGAGGAAATTGGGTCCAAGAGGCCACCTCCGCTGGGGAGGTGGCCGAAGGGTCGGGGGGAGGAAGGCTGTGGGTGTGGGTAGGGGGGCAGCTACTCTCCCACTCTCCCACACAGGAGCCTTGGGGGCGGCTGCTTTTCCCGCAAGTGTCATGGGTGAGATTCTGACCTGGAGCTCCTAGGCACCCGGAACCTCCTAATGACTGTGCAGACACATGGACACAGTCACCTCTACGCTGCCACATCCCACCAGGTCAGTGACCGCCCACCCACTGGCCTCCGGGAAGCCAGGCAGGACCACTTATGTTATAGGATTTCAGGCTCCCTTTCCCTAATTTTTCCCCTTGGTGCTTATCCTGTGTCAGAAATTCTGCAGTTGAGAGTCATTTTGGAAGATCCATAGGGCTTTTCTAGAGCAGAGGCGCTCCTGGGGAGCATGGCCCTCTAAGTCTGGCAGCTAAGGCCTTAGTGTGAATAGTTCTGGAACACAGAAATAGGCCCTTTGAGCTTGTGGAGCACTGCGAGGGACGTGGGATGGGGATAATGCCAGGGGAGGACGAAGGATGAGGGTAGGGGTGATGGGTGCTGAGGACACACTTCTGCTCTCCCTATGCTGCGGGGCCAGCTTTGCTCCCGGCAGCTCAGAGAACACTCAGCTTTTAAGAGAGCAGAATGCACACGGACTTTTATTCTATTTCATTAGGGTCCCTGGCCCAGCAGCAGCATCACCAAGAAACTCCCCAGATGGGATGAATCAGACGCTCGAGGGCGGGCTGGCAAGTCTGTGTTTTCACATGCCCTCCAGGGGATTTGTGCCTACGCTGGAGTCAAAGAACCACTGCTTTAGGTAAACACCCTGAGTATTCTATTTTTCCCTGGGTTCAGTATAATAAAAGGGCCTTCGTGAAGATGCTCCCAATTTCCACTTTTTGAGAGCCTCTCCCTGCTAGACATTATACTAGGACCTTTAATAAACACGAGCTCGTAAAATCCTCACAGCCGTGGGAACTCAGTCTCAGAGAAACTGCTCTATCCCTGCTCCGGACCGTGCCGCGACGAGGCTCGTGTTCCAGTGCCTTGGGCCCAGCTGGGAGCTCCGGGGGAGCAGCCCTTGGGTTTCAAACTCGGGTATGTCAAAATGCTAGCGGGACCGTATTTTATGAGATTTCCCATCCAAGTGGAAGTTCGGCAGTACTTTAAAAAATGTACTAATGTCCTCAAGTCATTTATGAAGCACCTCTGTGTGCTAGGGACACCAGGGGGTTTAGCTTTACTTTCGGGGGCTGTTAACCAGCCATGCTTCAGTCCTGGGTCACTCTGCACTGGCCCTTCTTCCAACCTTTGTGCGGCTGTGACGGATGCCCGCTGGGCCAGGCTCCCCGGGGGAGACTCGAGGTCCTTCCCATCTGGGGCGGGAGAGCCATACCGTTCAAGTAGGCGTTCTGGATGTCGATGGCCTTGGTGGACTGGTCATCGGCGGAGCAGTGCGGGTGGTGGGACGGGGCCCCGAACACCTCGAGCATCCCCTTGGTGAGGCCCGGCTCGAACATCATGCTGCGGCTCCGGACGTTCACGTTCTCACAGCCCGGGTACAGGTTGTTGATGCTCACGGACACTGCCGGCCAGAGAGCAAGCACGTCAGACCTTGCCCCCTGCCCTCCTTCCCAGACTTTGCCCTCCGCCCTTGCCCCACCCCTGCTTCAGGCTGCCTTGTGCACGTGCCTCTCGCGTATGCTGGGCAGCAATGTTTCCCAGGGACACCGTGTTGATTGTTTGCTTCACCTCCCGCATCCTTTCCTGCGCTGCTCTGTGTCCCGAGAGGCTAACCCCATGGACTGCATCTCCTAGGCTTGCTTGCCATGTGCCTCCGGTGAGGGTCCACCAATGGGAGGCACTGTAGAGGCTGGGAGGAGAGAAAGATCGAGGTATATATTTTCCCTCCTCACTGCCTGCTGCTTTTCTGATAGCAGTTGTGTCTCTGACCCTAGATGCCCTGGAGGCTTCTCCCCTGGAGCTCCAGCTTTCCCAGGATCCTGACTTCTTCCTCTTGCCTTTTCAGCCTCAGGGGTGGTAACTAATGGCTCCCCTCTGTTCCTAGCCTCCGGATGCTTCACCGTCTCTTGTATGTTCTTGGGAATTGTGCCTGTGACTTTGAACTTTCATTAAATCTCCACCAGGACCCTGACTGATAACAGATGAAATGAGTACCACTCTGGTACACGAGATTGTTAGGTTGAACGCAAAATGCATGGCATTAAGTAATGCTGAATCACACAGCGAGAAGGCCATTCCTTTATAAAATCCCCTTGAAGGTCTTTAAATTGCTCTAGTAGCAAGTCTCAATGCGTGACATTAAGTTTTTAGCATGTCTTCAATCCTTGCTAATCTTCCCTTTTGATAAAGAGGGAGTGTAAAAAACTATACCCCAATTAAAAAAAAAAAAAAGAAAAAGAAAAAGATGGAAGCATGTTCTTCCTCTTTCTAGAAAAAAAAAAAGAGGGAGTGGGCCACAGTATATAGCTAGATTTTAATCACATTGCTGTTCATTGCATTTATTTTTATTTATTGGTAGTAGGGATATGGGTTTTCCATTTATGGTAAGGACATTAGCGATTTTACTTTCAAACCTATGTCTTTTAGTAAATAAAAAGAATCAGTTTTAAAAATATGACATAAATAGTAATGGTAGAACTTGGTGGGGCAGGGGAATCAGCTGAATAACACATTTGGGTCCCCTGGGCCAGGAGCGGTGCCCTGTGTGCCCTCGGTCCTGACCTCCTTCTGGCTTTTGCCCGTCTCTCGCAACAGACCCCTGACAGCACTGTGAAGGCAGAGCTGGCCTCTCCGCTTCAGGGCTAGAACTCGGGTGGGCACAGGGGGAGGCTCCGTGAGTGCACCAGGGAGGGGCTCAGTGAACCGAATCGCACCATATAGTTCGTACCTTTGGTTCAGAGTTAATAGTGACAGTCACTGCAAGAGACTAAAGAAATGACCATTTCACCTGGGCCACCTGACTTTTAAACTTCGTGATCCAAACACAAAGGTAACCCTTGTTTAAAGACCAAAGACTTCAGACTGAGGACAGGACAATCGGAATATCCAAGGGGTTGGCAGGGAGGAGGAGAAAACTGGAGCTCCCCACCGCCCCGGGTTATAAAAGTAGAAAACTTGGCAAACAGAAGTGCAAATTAGAAAACAAAATGACTCAACTCTCTAGGCCAATGTGATGGACATTTTAGTGTATTTCTTTAGAGATTGTTAGTCCAAGTCTGAGAAAAGCCATGTGACTACACAAGAATGGGTTTGTCCATTTCCCTGTGCCTGGAAACCTGGGGACGACCCCTGTCGGGAATAAGCTTTGTCTTAGTGGCACTGTGGGCTGAGGCTTGCCGAGGGAGACCAGAATGGATTCGGTAAATGACAGGCACTCCGGCACCTCACGGACAGTTTTTGTTGGGAGGATGAAAGGTTAGGACAGAGTTTGTATACGGTATTATTAAAATAACAATTTCACAGGGAAACGTTAAAATCATAGGAGGAAAACTTTTTTGCTAACCACTGACCCCTAGTGGTAAAAAGTGGCAGGCCCCGAGGGAGAAGCCGCTTTTGCACCCAGGTCAGAAGAGACTTCCTGCAAACGCTCCTCTCCGGTGAGCAGACAACAGCCTCCTGCAGTGATCTTCCTGGCTGCGCGCTCCTCCGCTGGCACCGGGGGTTTCCTTCCTACCGCAGAACCACAGTGCAACAGCTGTGGCACTCAGCTGGCCACCAAGGCAGTGTGTGCGTGTCAGCCACGTGCCGTGAGTGGCTGCCCCCAGGTCCCCACACCACCCCATCCTGTCTCCTGGCTGGTGGCTCAGCCTTTAGCCTCCAGTGCAACGCAAAGCCAAGTTTCTAAAGGCAAACGACCTTCCTGCTGCCTGAGTGATGTAAATGTGCCCACGTGGGCACCTCTCCCAGGGAAAGGAGGAAGGCCTGACCATTCTAGCAGAGGTCAAGGGCGTCCAGAGCTCTGGCCTAGGACACAGCAGAGCATGGTGCCCAGGCACTAGCAATGCCACTGTGAAGGGACAATGCTGCTGTTTCTGGAGACAGACTTCCTTCCCTGGAGGCCACACTCAGGGGTAGGCTTTCCTCAAGTGCCTAACAGAAACGCTGCTCCATCCATTCCCCTACGGCACACGAGGCCCCTAGGGCCTGCCAGATGCCTCCGGCCGGGTCTCCCGCAGGTGGCCCTCCTGGCGCTTCCTATTTGTGCCAAGCTGCTTTTCCCAGGACTCCCTTCTGCTGTTTTGTTAGGGCCAGGCCCAGTCGAGGACTGGCGGGGTCCAGGCCCTGCAGGCGGCTGCGCTCCCTCAGCCCAGGGTGTGCTCGCCCCGCACTGGGCAGGGTAGGGCAGGAGGAGGGCCTGCTCCGGAGCCTCCTGCAGACACAGCCTCCTGGCTCTTCCCAGCCTCAGGCAGGACTAGAATTAACTGAGGACGAATCTTGTCACCTGCAGGGGTTGTCTGGATAGAAACTTCACCCACCCCCTTGGAGCAGACCGGCCACCTGGGCATGAAGCAGTGCGGGCCTCTTCCATCCTTGCCCAGGCCAGACAGCTCTGGGATGAACTAGGTGTGTCCTTAGTCCCAGGGTCACACACTCCAATGAGCTCCTGAAATGTCATTTCTGCCACAGGGCAAACCTTCGGACACGGGCATGGAGGGGTCTGCTCCTGAGCTCTCCCGCCTGGAGTTAGGGCGCTGTGTGAGACAGGGTGAAAGGCAGAGCCTGGGCCCCTCTACATGGGGTAGCTCCTCCTCTCCACTAACCGGCTCCAGGCGGAAATGTGAATCCAGTGTGGCCAGAGCTACCAACTTGTTACAAGAAACCAAATAGCCAACTTTTTAAGTGAGACCTCTTGATCTTATTTATTTATTTATTTTTGGCTGCATTGGGTCTTCGTTGCTGCACGCGGGCTTCTCATTGCAGTGGCTTCTCTTGTTGAGGAACACGGGCTCTAGGCTCGAGGGCTCAGTAGTTGTGGCTCACGGGCTCTAGAGCGCAGGCTCAGTAGTTGTGGCACAAGGCCTTAGTTGCTCCGCGGCATGTGGGATCTTCCCGGACCAGGGCTCGAACCCGTGCCCCCTGCATTGGCAGGCGGATTCTTAACCACTGTGCCATCAGGGAAGTCCAGACATCTTGACTTTTAAACGTTGGAAGCTAATTCAATGTTTCTCCTTCCCCTCATACTACACAGAACGCTGCAGCTCACCAGGCTGCTGGCCTCTGACCTTATTTCCCAGCGCCTCGAATTACTTTTCTCTCTGCTGAGTGTAGTGGGGAGGTTCTCCTGGTCCAGAGCACCTGTTGTCCTCGAGAGAATCTTGTGTCAGTCAGCCCCATGGCCCAAGTCTCTCGAAGCCCTGGCTGAAGGACACAGTGAGATTTGCTGACAAGGCAGCCATCCTGAGCTGCATTTTATCAAGAATCTACTTCTGGATTCTTCCAGATGTGGGAAATTGACCAGAAGGAAGATGAATGGAGATATTACTTCTGAGGGGTGAGGGTTGAGCCATTCTCCCTCCGGGGGAACCCAGATGTCACTTGATATGTGGCTGCTTCAGGTTAGCCCATGGGCTCCTGAGGCATAAATTCATATCCAATGCAACTTATAAAAATTCCAGGTCACAGATCTGGATAGCTCTCATCTCCTTGTCTTTCTCTGTCTCTGCTCTTTGTCTCTGTCTCTCTGCCTCCCGCCCCGCCCCCCCCCCCCGTCAGATTGGAATGACCTTAACCCACAGCAGGAGAGAGCTGGTTCCCTCTAGGGGTGACACGAGGAACTGCTAGAGAAGCTCACTTTGAACCTTGAAGCAATACAGGTCTGGCCCACACATAAGAGGCTCAACTTAATCATGAAACCTGGAAAACTATTGGCTTCTGAGAAGGGGTGGACCTATCTTACATACTGAAATTGAGCAAAATTACAGTGGAAAATGGAAAACATGAGCACAAATATGCCCCAAGGCAGATGGAGTTATAAGTATCATTAATAAGCCCTGGCTCAGAAGCCAGACACTTCATGAATCACCAGCTGTGTGACTCCGGGCAGTCTACTTGACCCCTCAAGGCTTCAGCAAAAGGGTGGTAAAAATGCCAATAAGTCTGTCACGTGGATTAAATGAGGTGTCACACGTACCACATTCTGCCCAGCTCCTGGCACGTAATTAGCACTCAGTACGCGTTAGCAACACGTGTTAGCAAATATTGTACTCATTCTAATTGTATATCCATTTTGGTTACACTTCTTCCCCTAGTTTCAATTCTACTGCTGTGTTCGGAGGGGAGAAGTTGAAAGGGGCATGCAGATCTCGGTCAGCTGTCCCTCACTCCAGCGAATGCTGCCCAGACATCCTTCCTCACGGAGACAGAAATTACATAGAAACACAAACTTTAAAACATTTGTTTTCATCCTAGGGAACAGATATGACACCTTCGTAATATGTACAGAAAGTGAGTCTGAAAAACAAGCTCTTTGTGTCTTCAAGGGCAGAGTCCCCGAGCAGAACACGATTGTGCCATTTTGCACGTTCGTGATTGCGGACCGTGATTTCAGTGAGGCCCTTTCCTCGCTAGCACCAGGGCAGGGTGCGCTCACTGGCCAAGAGCCGGGAGGACCACACCTGGAAGCCACCAAGGCGGCGGGAACCGGTCAGCCTCAGGCCAAGTGCTCCAAACAAAGCCACACCTCCTCCCAGACCTTGACCTTGGAAGTACCCAGTGGAGAGACGGGGCTGGTGGGGTGCCTACCTGCCGGCTTGGAGGCCAGGGGTGAGGGTGGGAACCGGGTGGAGTTGGTGGAGGACAGCCGGGGCCGGCGTCTTCGGAAGAAGCTCCTCAGCAGCCCACACTTAAGAGATTCCACCAGGGTGGTCTTCCCAGACCCCGAGTGGCCGAACAGCTTCAGCTTGATTCTCAGCTGCAGGTTCTGTGTGGGTCTCAGTTGCTGGATGAAGAGTCCTCGGTGCGTGTCCTGAATATAGATGAGAGAGGCACTGTTAGTCACAGGAGAAGTGCAGCCCCTGAGCAAAAGGCACACGCTGATTCCCACGGTTCAGGACCGCTGCTGCATCCTTCCGGTCTGTGAGTTTTCTTTGCCTTTTTAAAAAAATTGAGGTTATAAGTGACCTATAACGTTATATTAGTTTCAGGTGTACAATGTAAATGATTTGATGTCTGTATATATTGTGAAATTATCACCACAGTAAGTCTAGTTACCATCCATCACCACACAGAGTAACACTTTTTTTCCTTGTGATGAGAATTTTAAAGATCTATTCTCATCAACTTTCAGATGTGCGGTACAGTCACCATGCTGTACGTTACATCCCCAAGACTAATTTAACTTATAACTGGAAGTTTGTACCCCAACCTGCAATTTCTACCCACGTGGCAGATACGGTCTGTTCTGTCCCCACTGCATTAAAAAACTTTAAATGTAAAATAAACATACAATTCACCATTTAAAAATGAACCATTCAGAGGCTTTTGGTGCATGTACGATGTCATACAACCATCACTGCTATCTGGTCCCAGAGTGTTTTCATCCCCCCACAAGGAAACTCAGTGCCCATGAGCAGCCACTTCCCAGGCCCCTCTCTGCCCGGCTGTTGGCAACCACCGATGTGCTCTGTCTCAGTGGATTTGCCTACCTCCGTTGCATTTTGATGCACAATGAATTGGATGGAGCAATTCCTGCCAAGTGGTCCATTTAAAAGTGAAACGGGGTCAGCCCCGTTAGACTGGCCAGGTCACCTCCTCCTTCTGCGTGGAGGGGTCTTGTTCCTTTACGACGCTCTGAAGGTACGAGATGATGAGAAGAAGCGCATCACGTGGTACAAAGCTAAATGCGGGGGAGGGGCCTGGGGGCCATGACAACCTTTCCGCTTTCTTCTTTTTCAGCCCTACAGGGGAGAAGCAGGAGTCTCCGCAGCCCTGGATAATTCACACATTCATCATCAAACATTTATGGAGGACCTCCCGTGTGCTGGAACGGGAAGGTCTACACCCGCCCCAGATCCGCAGTTTTGGGGGGACACAGACATGCGAACAGTGTGACATCAAATATAACGTGGGTGCTTTTGAAGGGATGGTGTTGCTGAGGTGCTCTGTGCCCCCAGAGAACCCACCTCAAGGGCTATGTGGGGGCGGGGGCATTGATCATGCCACCCTGGCTCCATCCCAGACTCACACACCCGGCCCGCTTCCCAGCTCCTAACCCAGTAATAACAGCCTGTCAGAGCTGTGGATTGCAGCCTGAGGTCGAGCCCTTCTCCCCTACCCACGATGATCCCCTTTGCTTTAGCATCCCAGGAGACCTGTCTTGCTGTGGCCTCTCCAGGACGTTTCCTCACAGGCAGGCTCAAGCGCACGTGTGGCTCTCCATCGTCACCCCACTAGACTGTAGGGTAATCACGTGACACTCTTCTCCTTTAGACTCAAGGGCCAGACCTTGAGGGGAGAGACGGTATCCCCAGCACCTGGCACAGGTAGGCTGCCCAATAAAGAGGTGTTGTTTAAATGATGTACTCAGGGGGTGACCCACGCAAGAGCGTTTCGGAGGCAAGTGTCTGCCTTTCCCTTTCAGTGTGACCTCAGACCTGGCCGGACCACTGCTTCCAGACCCAAATCCTGGGAGGCGCTGATTTACTGCTGATCTCTTCCAGCTGAGCCACCGTTACTTTTTCCACCAACGACCAAGGACGGGAGCGTGCTCAGTAACAAACACGGCTCTCCCGAGTTCCTACCCCCATTTTCTCTTGGTAAACTCTGACCCCTCTTTCTCAGCAGGGGCAACACTGTCCCCTAGCTGGCATTTTGGAAATGGACGGTAGCAGCTTTAGTTCTCAGCGTTGGGGGATACTGCTGGCGGTGGGTAGGTGGGTGCTAGGGGTACTGACGTGTACATACAATGTCCTGAGCGGTAAGAATTCTCTTGAGTCTGCCTGACTTCTGAGTGTCTGCTGAGCATTTATATAAGAGAAAAACCTTGTTTATGATCATCTGAGCTTAGGACTTAATTGCATTTTACATATGACCCAGAGGGCTTTGGGAGGGCTTGGTTTAATACATAGTGACTTTCCCAAGAACGCAACTATTTTATACGCTGGTGGAATTATATATACATGGGTTTTTTTTCCTAATCTTTCGAGCTGTGATCCCCACTTCTGAAACGTCAGCCTGTTGCTGCTGTATTTGAGTTGCCATCCCTCCCACATCCGTGGCATCTGTAGGTGTTACATTCAGTGATTCTGCAGATGGGTCCAAGTATCTGCCAATTTCACAATGTCTCCTCTTTGCCTGTGCTCCGCATTTCCATACACGTTCTATTATACTATATATATTCCTTCGATGTCTTTGTTATACTATAGTTAGGGCACTCTATTGATCTTTTATTTTATTTGTATTTTTAAAGTATTTATTTATTTGGCTGTGCCAGGTCTTAGTTGTGGCATGTGGGATCTTCAGTTGCGGCACACCGGCTCTTAGTTGTGGCACGCGGGATCTAGTTCCCCGACCAGGGGTCGAACCTGGGCCCCGTGCATCGGGAGCACGTGAGTCTTAACCACTGGACCACCAGGGAAGTCCCTCTATTGATCTTTTAAAATTACCTGTGTAGGTACATTGTTACCTTTGAATTTTATTTTGGGAGAGTAAAGGGGCATCACAATATGTACATTATAAAGTATTGGGTCGGCTAGGGTTGGAAACCATGGTTGGGACAGTGATCTGGTTTCTTTTTCTAACCTCAAGCACTGTATTGGGTGGAAAAAGCTGGGGTATCTTGCCAGCAATTTCCCTGAATTATTACCCAAGTCAGCACAGAAGCTGAAAAGTTCTATCCTGAGACAGTGACTCACTGGGGTGTTGCTGAGCAGGCATGAAGAAATGGGGTGCTGGCATTCTCCCCCGTGCCATCTACTGCTGCCGATGAGCCCATGACCCCCTGAAAGAAATCTACCATCTCTCATTCTAATTTAATCTCCGGAACCAGCCCATTATCTTCCCTCTAAGTCAGGGCCTGCTACACCTCCACCCACCTCACGCTGAGTGTCTGAACTGGAAGCATCCCCTTCCGCTAGGAGTATCTCACCGAATAAATTAAAAACTTCTCCATCTATTTCATGACCCACAGCCACCTAACACACACAGCTCCTTTGTGTGAAGCCAGTATCTGCTTCTCCCGACACAGTGCAAAGGCAGAAAACCTGCTTCCAGCTTCAGTCCCGTCATTAGGTCTGGACGCACTGCGCAGTGAATCGCTCGCTGCTCTCTTCTGTTTCGTGCCTTCCTGGTCCTGGCACTGTGAGTTTGGCCAACATGTCTGTCCTGTGTGAAGGAGTGAGGGCACTTCTGTCCTTTCTGTACGAGTCCCCGCAGGCCCTTCCTCTCTGAGCAGACTTGCACCGAGGGAACCGATGGACACAGGTGCTACCCTGCGTGCTTCCAGCAGCAGCTCTGAACCAAAGTGGGCTTGCCCTACGCAGCTGACAGATGGTATGTCTCCACTTTGCTCAGCGCCGCCTGAGCCTGAGAGCCCCGCTCACTCCTCCCCACTCCACGCAGGGCAGTGGCGGGCCGACAGTGGCTGGCAATCTGTTTGTCTGCTTCCCAGGTCAGCCCCAGAAATGGAGGCAAGAGGGAAGAGAAGCCAGTGACAGTGGGCTGTGACCTTGGTCTGGTTAGTCCAGGTTAAACAAGAATCTTGCAGGGTCACGTTTACAGAAAAATCCCCCACCCCTGATATCTGAGCAAATTCTTCATGCCCAACCTTGATACCCGATCACCCTGGCGCACCTTCAGCAAGAATCCTGATGACTATTATAACCTTTAAAACTTCCTATTTTCCCGCTGCCTCAACATCCCCGCAAACAGGCTGTGAGTGCCGGGCCAGGTGCACCGGTGTGTAAGGTGGGCTCAGCCACAAGTTCCCCTTCCTACCCTCCCAAGGGTGACCCTGTGACATTCAAACACACCAGTGACACTGCCCCCCGCTCCCCCTGCCTTTCCTCATGTACCACCCTGATCCCTAGCAAAGGCACTTGCCACGGGGGCTCGCAGCTTGCCCCTGGCTTGAGTCTGAGCTCTGTGACAACGCTCCAACCCCCATCTCTCTGGGACCTATGATATAGCACTCAATCCAGCAAGAAGCCTCTCAGCCTTTGGGTTTCCTCTTAGCAATTTTCCACCCACTGACCTCCCCCCACCCTTGCTCCTTGGCTATAAATCCCCACTTGTCTTTGCTGAAGTTGGGGTTGAGCCAGTCTCTTTCCTCTGCTACACGCCCACTGCAGTACCCCTGGAAGGGTCATGAATTATTCTTTCACGAACGGAGGAGTTGTGACAGATGCATTTCCTGTCTGCAGGAGTAACTTCCACATTTGTTTCTTCCAGCTTATGCTGTCTTTTCACTCACATCCCTTATTAAACCTCAAAGAAACCTTTGTGGTTAATGTGGTCGTTCTCTGTTTCAGATGTGGAAACCAAGGCTCAGAGTGGCCAAGGCACTTGCCCAAGGCAAAGACAGAACTCACCACCAGGTCTCTTTTCTACCACTGCTGTCAGTGAAAGGGAGGTGGTGGGTTTCTCAGAAGGGGACTGGGGAGCAGGGAGCGGTAAACAAGGATTTGCAGATCGAGAGCAGAATCTCAAAGTGGGGATGTCTTGAGTTACAAGCACTGTGAATATCCAAGGAGGGCCATTTCCAGTTTGTCCCACTCAGAAGACACTTCCCAGTTAGTGCAGGGTCCCGATTTAAAGTAAGATTTATAAGACATTGCTACGATAAAGGCAAGTAGAATGAGAAGGGGCCCCCCTGCTCTGGATTTGCAAGGACAAAGGGCACATTTCGGCACCTCATTTTTCCTAAGCAAATGAGTTGGATTGCTGGCCCGTGTTAACAGGCTCCACGTCCTCGGGGAGCCCCAGGGAGGCTTCAAGTTTTTTTTTTTTATTTTATTTTTTTTATGAAATTGCAGATTGAGCCTTCATCTGGAGGGGCTGTGCTCATCTCAGAACCCATCACTAGCTCACATGTTGTCTCCCCAGTAATAACTGTCCTCAGGAAATCTTTTGTCCAAGAAAATACTGCTTCACTGGACTGACAGCTCGGCTTTTACAATGTCCTCAATTCCAGACGATCGTGCGAACACACGTGCATTCTCACCTTTCAAGTGGAGGTGAATGGCGGGCAGATGAGAAAAATAATTCGCAGGCCAAAGAAAGGGGTACAGGGGTTGCAAGCCATCCCACGTTCCTGCCCTCTGCCCAGGGCCTTTGCACATCTCCTGGCCCTTCCTTTCCCCTTCCACCAGGACCTGCTGGCCTGTGTTGGGATGGACTCATTCACCCTTCACCTTGCCCTTGGGAAGATGAGCCAGGAAACTGCTCTCCATCAAGACTGACAGAATCCACCATTATCTTGAAAGGCAAGGAAAAGCAAGATATACTCGAGATTTCCTGTCTAAGGAAATTTAACCTCGTCCTCGGGGATGACCCCTCTTCGTGCTCACTAAGAACTTTGGAGAATCTGAACACAACTGAATTTGATATAGTAACCTGAGACAGAAGTTTCTGAAATCTCTTTCCTCCTGGTGGGTGATGCGTTTCCACTTTTCACCACTAGATGTCGCAGCAGGGACGCATCCAGACCGGGGTCCCCGGGAAGGCAGCTTGCATCAGCCTGAGTGTGCCCTCTCCAAGGCAGACTATGGTTTTGATGCGGACAGGGGCAGAGGAAGGTACGGAGTGTGCTCTTGGCTAGCTCTAGGAGGTGGTAGGATATCGATTTCTTTGGAAGGGGAGCACTGAAGTCCATCCGTGGTCTATATTTAACAGAAGCTCTAAGACCCTCCCTGTGCCTGGGCTGGTCAGGTCCTCACTGTCTGGGCCGGGGAAGCATAAGCAGGGACACTGCCCGAGGGAGTGGAGGGTTCTTTGTTACCCAAGTCTTGGCTCATGCGTTGAAATATTCTCGAGTCCTGTCCCCCTCTCCCCCAAAGGCTGGCGGATGTGGCTGGGACGTGGTGAGGCCTCTTGCAAGCGGGCTGGGAAGCTGGGGGGAAGCAGCAGTGAATCCCGAGGAATCAGAATCCTAAACCAGAACCTGGGTTTCCAGGTGCTCACAAAGGTGCGTTTGTGAGAGTGGGAGGCTAGAGCACATATTTCCCCGTTAGCTTTAACTATATACTTTAAATATTTACACAAGAAAGTGAGCTCCCGTTTGTATTCTTGCCCAAAGCTCACAAAGTAACTGAGCCTGGACAGCTCTGGTCCAAGCAGCTGTCCTATCTCACCTGGCTGCCAAGACCACCTTCTATCTGGTCTCCCGGTCTAAGCAGAGGGAAATTCCTAACCTACTTACTTAATGCACTTGGACCAATACCCAATCACCTTACCAAGATCTGCAAAGCTGGGCCTATCTTTCAGATCAGATCTCCTCGGGCATCATTTTCTGCCCCAAAGACCGCACTCAGACTCTGCTGCTAACCCCATCACCCCATCCTTTTTGATCTATTTCCTAGAACACACCTGACTCTTTACCGCCTCAGGCCCTTTTCACTCATTCCCTCTGCCTTCTCCCAGCCCTTCCTCTGGTTGGCTCCTCTTTCTTGCCTTTGGGTGTTGGTTTAAATGTCACCATCAGAGAGGCATCCCCACACCTGTAAGTGGAAAGCAGCCACCACCTGCCATCCCCTTACTTTCTCTCATTTCAGCACATTTGAATCCCCTACACTTACACCAGGCGGCAGCAAACCTTTCTGTAAAGGACCAGGTGGTCTCTGTTGTGACTGCCACATACGTGTCTAGAAACCAGCCAGACACAGGAGTGAATGGAGGGGTGTAGCTGTGCTCCAATAAAACTTTATTTACAAAAACAGGCGATGGGCTGGTTTTGGCTCTACGGCCATTGTTTGCCACCCCCTGACCTATCTGGCATTTTCTTATTTGTTTATTAGCTGGTCTTGCCTCTTTTGTTCGCTGTGGTCTCTTTGGGGCCTAGAACGGTTCTTGGCCTATAGTAGATACTGTGACTATCTTTTAAACACGTATTATTCGGAAACTGCATTGCTTTTTTGAAGGCCTGGTTAATTTGGGTTTCTAGTTTCCTTTCTTCCAGCACCTTTTGCCCCCTGGCAATTTAGCTTTCACTTTCTCATCTGCAAAGGTAACTAAATGTCAGCAGATTGACAGGGAGGACCATCTCCAATCTGGGAAAGCCAGATAAGAGCATGGAGAGATGACATGGCTTTCCACACGTGGCAGGATGCAATTAGACCCAGAAGGATGGGAGCAGCAACTCTTAATTATGCAAATGCAGTTTACTTGTGGTGAATTTTAAATTCTGGGCAAACTCCCAACTTTGTCCTATTTTTCAAAATATTCCTGGGCATGTTTCTTCACTGTCTAGTCTCAGGCTTAGGAAAAGCAACTACTTTTAATATCAGTTTACAGAAATGCTGATTAGAAGGACAATCAAACAAAATAAAAATAAGCCAACTCCCCAAACCCCCTTGAAAGTAGTATTTTAAAATCAGATGAGAATGGATCTTGCAGTGATAGTAAAAATGGATGCCAATGCAAAATCTAAGTGCAAGACCTCCCCGCCTGTCACAACACGCACCCCTCCATTCTCTAGGAGAAGGAGAAGTGGTTTGGCTAGTAACAACACAGTTCTTGGGCAGGTTTGGAGGGCCGGAGGGGGCTTTGTTTAGTAGTGGGGGTGAGCACCGGGGACAGTAGAGGGTGCAGCTCCTCTTTATAAGAAGGTGGTGCCTACAATGCAAGGTGGAATTGTGGGAGCCTCCAGAGACCCCGTAGCAATGGTGTGCTGGAAAACCAGCTCATTGCAGGGGGCTTGGGGCGGGGGTGGGAAAGGCCTGATCTGTAGTGTTTGCTGATTCTTGTGGTGGAAATACCACCACCACGGCTGATTTCAAACCCCGAATGTGGATGGCACTGGACACGCAGTTGGGGAGAGATGTGTATGGGGGGCTCTCCCAGACAGTACCTGGGGCCCCAACATGCCACTACCCCCAAATCATCTCCTGTTGAACTGGATCAGAGAGGAAGATGGACTGTGTTCTTCCTACCCTCACAAGCCCCAGCTCGGCCACCCTCTCCCCCCACCTGCCCAGATGTGCTGGCTGCAAGGGTCTCACTTCCCCGAAGTCAGCCCCCTGCTCAAAGGATCAAAATCTTCTCTCAGTTTCCTCCGGCCCACCCTCTGCTGTCCCAAGCTGGTCAACACGATGACTTTTTCTTTCTTTTTTACCAAATTTCTGATTTCCGTGATTGGAAAGAGTCATGCATTCACTAAGGAAGGACTAGAGAGGAAGACGAGGAATAGACTTTTAAACACATCAAGTTTGTGAATCATCAGATGGAGATCAGAAGATCTATGGACATGGGCTTCCCTGGTGGTGCAGTGGTTAAGAACCCACCTGCCAATGCAGGGGATATGGGTTCGAGCCCTGGTCTGGGAAGAACCCACGTGCCGCAGAGCAACTAAGCCCATGTGCCACAAGTACTAAGACTGTGCTCTAGGGCCCGTGAGCCACAACTACTGAGCCTGCGAGCCACAACTACTGAGCCTGCATGCCACAACTACTGAAGCCTGCACGCCTAGAGCCCGTGCTCCACAACAAGAGAAGCCACAGCAATGAGAAGTCTGTGCACTGCAACAAAAAGTAGCCCCCGCTCGCTGCAACTAGAGAAAGCCCACACGCAGCAACGAAGACCCAATACAGCCAAAAATAAATAAATTAAATTAAAAAAAAAAAAGATCTATGGACACGCAGGTGTGGGCTTCTAGAAGGAGATGAGGGATGGAGGGAGGGTTGGAAAGTCCTTAGTACGTGTCAACAGTTGAAGTCAAAGGCAAAGATGACACTACCCACTGGGAGGGGGTTAAGAGTGAACAGATGAAACCCTGGGATGTACCAACACCTGGATCAGGCAGAAGAACAAGATGACTTTGGTTCTATTTCCAGAAGAGAAAGCTCCATGGCTTACCTCTAACAAATGTTTAAAAATACGTTCCTAGACTTGCCAACTGATTAAAGGTGAAAACACAGGGAACATTTCTTGCTACTTTGGCCCTTAGAAACCAAATGGCATAGCAAGGCAATTTAAGGCCAACCTCCCTGCTGTCCCAGATGCAGACTTCTCCCCATGACTGTGCTTAGGATCCACGTGGGGTGGGTAGGACTGAGGGTGGCAACACCCTAAGGGGTGTTAGGAAAGGCGTAGAGGCAGTTTTTTTGGTTTCCACAATGAATGGGGGAGGGAATACCTTAGACATTAGACACTTGGGGGTCCTCGCATCCTCCAAGGACAGGAAGTTCCACCCACCCAAAATGCTGATGCTGTTAACACTCTGGTGAGAAACAGTGGTAAATACGGAGGAGACAATGACATTGAAACGAAATGGTGATAAGATGCCCCTAAGTATAAATTACCCTCTTCCCGTTCCCCTCACCCATTGTACCGGGTTGTGGACAGTCTCTTCCTGCAGATGATCCAGGTTATGATTGCACATAAATCTACTTTCTTGGCTTTCTCTGCAGGTAGAGCCTGCTCCTTGAGGCAACCGCCCACAAGTCCTCTGCGATGCATTCTCCAGGGATGCACTGGGATATCGCGATCATTTTCAAGAATCAGGTTCCAGTGCTGGGTGTCCCCAAATCCCAAGCAGTTATTTATTTGGGGATTTATTTAAAAAAAAAAAAAAAAGATAGAGGGTGGTTAGAAATGCTTGGCAGCCAACTCCTCCCTTTCTGGCGACTCAGAAAGCTGAGGTCTAGAGCCATCTGAGGGAATGACAAAGGCAAGCGAAAACGCACGTCTCGCTGAACACAGAGCCGGGGAAAACTCTGCTGACGGCAATGGAGCTCTGGGTGACCCTGCGGAAGGCGACCCATGCCTGCCACAAAGCACGTGAGCTCGCTGGGGGAAAGGACCATCCCTGGCTGGTGAGGAATCAGCACCGAAGAAGCCCCGAGCCCCTGATCGAGCCCTGAAAGCAGATATTTCTGTTTTGGTCTGGACCTCTGCTCTGCACTAATTAGTATGTTGCTTAATCTTGTGGAGTCCAGGTTTCCTGCAGGAACATCCCCATCTCAGGGATGTAAAGTTACTGTGCTGCTACACATACCGAGGAGTAAATGGTGGCTGTTCCTAAAAGTGACTCTCAAGCGTACCCTGCCACATTTGCCATTGCTGACGCCCCAACATCTGCTCCTGGGGGGGTGGGGGGTGGGTCACAAGAGGAGCCTCCACGGAAACCTCCATGTTTCCCCGGGACTCAGAGAGTGGTCCACAGGATGCAAGCAAGGAGGCCGACTGTGGCAAACACATGGTGCTTACTGTGTGCAGGCAATGCTCTAAGGACATCATTTACATCACCCATCGACCCTCATCACCATCCCGTGAATAGCACTATATTCAGCCCATTTAACAAACAGGGAAAGTGAGGCCCGGGGCTGTTAAACTGGTGGCTAGTTCATCCAGCTAGGTGGCAGAGTGGGGACTCCTGAATCTGTGCTCTCAGCCTTTACCCCATATTTTGCCCCTCAAAGCAAAGATGAGAGGTGAACTTTTAGGTAGGTTGTGGGCTCTAACAGGGATGACGTACTATATTCATAGGCATTGAAATGACTTTCTTTGTCTCCTTACAAAAACCACAGGATAATGGTAAAATACTAAAGGTTGTGATATTTCCTCTTAAAAAGAAATCTAGACACCAAAAAACGAAGTGCAAATTAATGGAAGAAAAAAAATAAAGGGAAAGCCAAACTGGGACCAGGCAAGAACCCACGCCACCCGGAATTCAAAATTCTGGTCTGGAAACAGCCACCCTTCCCTGAGATGCATGGAGGTGCACCTCCTATATATGTTCCTAATTATAAAAGCAGTCGAAACATATTACACCCATCCAATCCACCCAACCTCAGCTATCGTGTTAGGTACTCTCCTTCCCGTCTTTTTTTCTGGGCATTTATCCGTTGTTTCCAATCTGCCGTAATAGACATCTGGGTTTGCACCCAGCGTAGCAATCTGTCTTTAAATAAAAGGAAGGATCTTCCTAAGGGGTAGATGGGCAGTAAAACACAGCACAGTCCAAGGAGAAGCCTCGTCCCTCGGCCAAGGGTGACCCTCAGACCACTGGAGATCGTGGTTTGCAGCTGATTTTTGCTTAAAGGTGAATAGACTTCACCTTCCCCTGCGGTCACTGCTGTATAACAAGAGTTTCTGAGATGGTGAACAGCACTCCAGGAAAGTATGTGGCAATGGGATTGTCCAGAGTGCTACGCTTGTGAGGGGGCTCCCCGTGTGCCAGCTGAGCCCACAAAACACCCACGAGGACAATGCTGGGGCTCCGATCAGGACCATGGCGCCGGGAGTGGCAGGTGGGTTAAAATCCCCGTCTGTGGAATGTGGGAAACCTGAGAATACCTGACTCAGCATGTTTATAGACCTGCTAAGGTGTGAAGCCTAATAAAGTGTTTCTTTCTACCAGTGGTCCGTACTAGAGGCTAAATAATTAACTGTAAAAATGTGTGCTCATCCAGCCCGTGGACCAGATTTTGTTTCAGTTTCTTTCCTCTATGGATGAATACTATAACGGGGAATCAATTTAAAACAGCTCTTATATTGTGACACTTTGTCTATGAACGTAAAACTCCACACACACACAAATGTGGGGCTCCCTACTATAAAATCCAGCAAAAGTCAGAGGTTGCAAACCGGTGGCCTGAGGTTGTGTTTCATTTGGCTGAATATAGCTTCAAATAAAGTGAATTTTAAGATTAGGAGATTTTATGTGAAAGTTCATTATTGATTTGCTGACAGACTCATAGGCTCCCCTGCACCCCCCTTGTTTTGCCTGTAAACAAAAAGTTTTCCCTTGTTTTTCTAGTTCAAATTCTCTCTCACAATGAGACAGTCTGTGGTGGTACAGAGTAGGGGAATTCGAAGCCCAGAGTCAATTTAAGTCTTTCCTGTAAGAACGTGTGAATAAGGAGGGATCTCTTTCTAGAACCTCTAGATCAAAGGGGGGACTGAACCCCTGCAGTGGCCTGGGGGATCTCAGTGTTTATCAGTTCACAGGATCCAAAGCACAAAGGTGTGAAAATGAATTATCTTCCCCAGGTCAACTCCAAGCACTGGGGAAGAAATCATTCCAACCTACGTGTATGTGTCCCTTCTCACTCCCCCCTCAACCAGGACCAGGAGACCAGGGGACCACTATGAAAATTCAAACTTTCAGTAGCTGTGAAATTTACTGTGATTATAAGACATTATAATCCCTCCCCCGGGCACTTTTCAATTTATATGGCAGGATCTTTGTAGGATACCCCAAGTTTATTCTGGACAATACCTTTTCAATGAGCACTTAACTGAGTAATTTTTTTATTTCTATAAAGTTTGTTTTTTGAAAAGTTATTACATGATTATTATAGGAAATTTGGAAAAAATACAGTAATGTTTAAAGAAGAGTGTTAATTAAAAAAGCAAAATCCAAAGACACCACTGTTACCCTGTTCTTTCCATGCATTTTAAAAAGATATAGTTGAGATTACAATGTGCACATAATTTATCTTCTGCTTTGAAGCCCAGGAATATCCTAAGCAATAAACTCCTATTACTAAAACCTCTTCAAAAACATTTTAACGGCCCCAAACCACTCTCTTTTATAGCTGTCTGTCAATTTACTAGACTTCATTGTTGGTCATTCAATGTTTCCGATTTTTATTACGGTATTATAAATAATACTGCAATGGACATCTTTGTGCATAGAACTTTTTGTCTCTGCGTGTCTTCCATTTCTTCAGGATAGAGTCACAGACATAGAATCCCTAGCTTAAAGGGTGTGACTATTTTGAAGTCTCTCAGTACATACTGCTATGATGTGGGCTGGAAAGTTACACCTGCATTTACTTATTTTTGTCATGCTTCCTCAAACCTTAGAGCAACAACGTTTGATAAACTGGAGCACAAGTGATATCTTGGAGCTCGAAACATTAAGAAAGAAAGAAGCAGAGTCAGCTTTCTCATTTCCCCTCTACTTCACGGTGGGGAGAGGGCAGGTATTACAAAGCGGGTAGAAGGAGGGAAGCCAGGCATAGCGACTGCAAAGAGGCCAATGATTTCCAAGTCTCGATACAGAAGAAGAAATCAGAGAGGTAGCCAATGTGTTCATGCAAATCGATATGCAAACCACAGCACAGGACCAGTGCCTTTTGGTACCACTTGTGTGTCCAAAGCCTCTTTTGTTCATCCTCATAGTTTACAAGGGAAAAAACAGAATCTTTCACATAAAAACACAGCACTTCAGACCACAATTTCTCACCTTTCGGAGTCTTGTGAGGAGACCTGCTACCTGTTCATGCTGTTCCGATTTAGCAAGATCTTCTGCTGTCTTTCCATCCTGTTGGAGAAAAACGATTAGTATTTTCCTTCACGACAGAGAGCTGTGTGTTCCATATACCAGTACTGCCATCTGAGGCAGAAACAGTGTAACAGGCATCAGAAGCAAATAAGGTGAACAAAAGACCATGTCCTGGATTATTTCCCTTTCTGTGGAATCCTTATTTCACTTATTGTCCAAAAAAGGAAGATAAGAGGTAGAAAAAAACGTGCATCGGTGCTTTGAGGTCCAATGGCGAGATGTCTCAGGCCCACAGGCTTTAATCAAACCGGGCACCTCGTTAGCGGGCAGATTACCCTGTGTCCTGAGCCTCCTCTCTTCAGTTAGGCCAACGATAAAGACTGCCATTTGCTGGCGAATTCTAGTTAGTGGAAGCTAACGTCTTAAAATCCTTCCATAGGGCTTCCCTGGTGGCGCAGTGGTTGAGAGTCCCCCTGCCGATGCAGGGGGCACGCGTTCGTGCCCCGGTCCGGGAAGATCCCACATGCCGCGGAGCGGCTGGGCCCGTGAGCCATGGCCGCAGAGCCTGCGCGTCCGGAGCCTGTGCTCCGCGAGGGGAGAAGCCACAACAGTGAGAGGCCCGCGTACCGAAAAAAAAAAAAAAAAAAAAAATCCTTCCATAGACAATCTGTAGCACTCATATCAAGCTAGTTACTGTTAATTACTGTGCATTTCAAAGGAAAGGCTGAGTTTTACAATTTTTATCTGAAGATTTTCGGTGAACATAAAAGGAGGGAATAAGGGTCCACAGCATTTTGGTGTTTGCTTTTTAATTAGAGAATTTTCACAGGGCTGCAGTTTCACACTGAACGAATTCCTTTCTGTTTCCAGGCTGTGAACATGCACGATGATGGCTAACATTTATTGAGCGCCTCTTAATAATCTCAGTGCGTCGTGTGCAGTAACCTCACAGCCACTCCAGGGCGGCAGGAACGCCGGCTGTTCACGCACTACCAAGGAGGGAACGGAGGCTGAGGGATCTTTCTGCTGCAGTTTTAGGAATTATTACAAATATTTTATTTTATTTTTTTTTGCGGTACGCGGGCCCCTCACTCCCGCGGCCTCTGCCGCCGCGGAGCACAGGCTCTGGAGGTGCAGGCTCAGCGGCCATGGCTCACGGGCCCAGCCACTCCACGGCATGTGGGATCTTCCCGGACCGGGGCACGAACCCACGTCCCCCTCATCGGCAGGCGGACTCCCAACCACTGTGCCACCAGGGAAGCCCTATTACAAATTTAAAAGTAGAAAAGATGGGAGGCAACTTCAAAAGAAATAAAAGCAGTATTTTTTTAAATAAGAAGACTAGGGGGCCTTTGGCCCATCTCTCAGTGTTCACCAGTGACAGTTAAAGTTCTCTTCCCCGGGGAGGCTGGGGGAATGCCCGGATCTGACTGACAGCACACCTGCCAATCTCTCAACCCAGGTCACAATCCCTGCCGTCAGATCAGCTTTTCTCAGCCTCGGCACTACTGACATTGTGGCCAGGCCGATTTTCTGCTGTGGAAGGCTGTCCCGTGCGCTGTGGGATGGCTAGCAGCACCTTGGCCTCCATCACTAGACACCAGTAGCATCCCTCTTCTACCAGCTGTGACAACCCCGTGTTTCTGGACATTGCCAAACGTCCCCTGGGGGGTGAAGCTGCCCAGCTGAGAACCGTAGCCGTAGGCTGTGGTCGAAGCTCAGGTGGGCACTCCGGAGGAGGCGTGCTTTACAGTCATGCCACCCGCCTCTCTCTGCCCGCCCCCCCTCAAGTCCTGAAATGGCTCCAACGGGCAGACGAAAGCTTCCAGTTTGCTTTGGGGTGAATTAGGTAATTTGTCAGACACTACATCCAAACCAGGGATGCATGCCAAACTGTCTAGATCCTTCCTGACATGGTAAGAACAGGCCTTAGTTCCCAAATCTCACAGCACATTGGAATCACCAGGGTGTTTAAGAACTCCTGCTGCCGGGCTCCCACCTGTATGCTCTGCTTCTACCTCTCTGGGGTGTGATCTGGACATTAGGGTTCGAAAGCCCTCCCAGGTGATTCCATTGTGCAGTGAAGTTTTGGGACCGTTGCCTTAGTTGGAAGCAATCTGAGCTTTGACTTAAATTTTCTGTCCTCTGGTGTGACTGGCCATGAATTTATCTTGAAGACCTCAGATCTGCATAGCACACAGACAGAGGATGTTCACTGGCCAAGTTACTCTCCACTGTTAAGTCCCTCAAATGTCAGGAAAACAGCCATCAATTACAATTCCTTACGTTTGCACAGCACTTCACAGTTTGCAAAACATGTTGCTCTAAAGGACACTGTTTGGGCTTCCAAAAGCAATGTCTACCAGTGTAGTGGAAAGAGTTTCAACTTTGGAGTGAGAAGGACCCAGGTTTAAGTCCGGATTCTGCCCCTCCCCAGCTGTGTGGTCAGTCACTCGGCCTCCCGAAGCCTGGGTTTCTTCATCTACGGCATGAGAAATGACACCTTGACTGCATAGGTTCTTGAGCAGATTAGAGAAAACCAAATGGAAAGAACCAACAAAGTACCAGGTGCAGAAAAAGCAAGCAGCAGTAATCATCAAAGAAAAAAAAAAAAAGAGTTGAGAGTGTCCCAAAACTCCCTGACTTTCTGTCCAAGAGGGAAAAGGGTAGGAGCTGTATCTCTTCACTCTGGCCCTGTGCTACCATGCACCCCTGAGCAAGGTGCCGGGTCTGCAGCTGGCCCACGAGCGATCCTAGCACTCACTGCCCTGCTTGTGCGGTACGCGGGCCTCTCACTATTGTGACCTCTCCCGTTGCGGAGCACAGGCTCCGGACGTGCAGGCTCAGCAGCCATGGCTCACGGGCCCAGCTGCTCCGCGGCACATGGGATCTTCCCGGACTGGGGCACGAACCCGTGTCCCCTGCATCAGCAGGTGCAGTCTCAACCACTGCGCCACCAGGGAAGCCCGAGAAGGTTATATTTGAGTCACAACCTGAAGGAGGTGAGTGAGCAAGACATTTGGATACCTGAGGAAGTCTTGCAAAGAACAGCAAGTGCAAAGGCCCTGAGGCAGCAGGATGACTCTCATGTTTGAAGAATATCAAGGAAGCTCGTGTGACTGGTGCAGGCGGAGCAAGGGGAGGAGGAGGAAGAGGTGGCAACAGGGAGGCAATGCGGGTCTTTAGGGACGTCCCCATCACAAGGACTTTTAGGCTGAAGGAAGGTCAGAACAGATGAGGGACATGATCTGACGTATGTCTGCACAGGGTCAGGCAGGCTGCTGTGTGAGGAACAGACTGGACAGGGCAGGATGGGAGCAGGGACACCAGTTAGGAGACCAGGACAAGTTACACGTGATCATGGCCAAGGGCTCACAGCCTCATGGGAGAATCAGCGGTCAATTCCAACAGAGCAAGATAGGGGGCAAATCATACCCACTGAAGGGGACTGGGAAAGAGGAGGCATCCTGGGGCTCCAGTGGAATACTGGAAGATGACAAGGAGTTAGTGTTCCGGAATCTTCCTGACGCCAACATCACGCACTACTATGTGCCTGGGTGCCTCCTAGGCACTGAAAGGCTCTCCCTATGAAGGCAGAAGCACGTCTTATTGCCTCATGGCAGGGGTATGTGTGTGTACGTGGGGGCACTATGTGCAAGGGGTGGGGCTGGAAACGGAGGAGGTTCCAGAGGGAAGGAACAGCGTGTACCAACCGGATGAGGTGGGAATGAGCGAGGTCCCAGGACCTGCAAATAGTTCCACTCAGTTTGGTATAGCCAAGGGGGTGCAAGGTGAAGGGTGAGGTGGGCACATCCTGAGGGCAACGGAGCCCCGGGATGATTTGCAACTGGAACCCACTGCAGACTGGCTTTTCCAGAATGATAAATGTGGTGCTGGGTCAGAACTGTCAGGAGGGCCATGAGGCTACTGGTGAGGGACCAGTTCCGAGGCAGAGCTGGTCCTGGGGGAAATACACAGTGAGATTTTAACCAAGTGGAGGCAGAGGACGAAGAGCTGTGAGTTCGAGAAGAATCAAGGATGTGGCCACCAGCGTGATGCCAGGGAAGAGAGCATCCACATTTCCTGGACCAGACGATTGGATGTACGCAGAAGGCTTTTGCAAAGGGCAGACACTGAGGGAGAGGATGCAGCGTGGAGGCGGGGGGCCTTCCACAGGTGGTGTTCACCAGGCTGGGTCCCAGCGCAGTGCTCAGGGAACAAGTGGGGCCGGAGACCCGGACGTGGGCCTGAGTTCCTACGTGCAGCTGCAGCCCTGGGGCTGGTGAGAGGAGCAGGGGGCAGAGAGCGGGAGGGCAGCCGGCCAGGGGGCGTGGAACAGCAGCAAGAAGCCTTGGAGCTGGAGGAGGGCAGCAGAGATGGGAGGGGAAGCAGGGGCAAGTAGGATTTTCTTATCCAAGGCCGGAGAGAGTGTTTAGGAAGTGCCGTGTCCTGGAGAGATAACTAGACATAACTGCTGGCACTCAGGTGAGAAAGACAACAAAGAAAGGTAAGGAAGGAAGTGATTATAGTACAACAAAAGTCAGAGTGGGTCTTCCACTGGGGGCAGGGGCAGGGTGGGCTGCGGCTGGGACAGGCCACCAGGGGTTTCTGGGGTGGCCTCGAAAATTCTACCTCTTGACCTTAGTGGGGTTACAAAGGTGTTTGTCAAATCCACCAAGTTTTACTTTTGCTCATGTCCTTTCCTTAAAAAAAATCTGTTTTATTTTACAATAAAAAAATTTTGAAGGCGAGGTGACTGGGGCTTCTGCAGAGTCGAGGGAATTCCGGGAGTCGAGGACAGACTGTGGCGGGCGGAGGAGAGGTAGGAGGGAAGGGAAAAGAGGACTGGACCTTCAGAAGACTCTTCTCAGTTATCCCGGCTGAGAACAGACTGGGAGAGGGAGGGTAACAGCTAGAGGCGCTGTAGGGTCAAGGGAGGTGGTGCCCGACGGGAAGAACCCTGCGGTCAGGCAGAGGGGAAAAGCTGGCTCACGAAGAGGGCTGGGCTGTGCTGTCCAATAAGGCGGCAGCCCAGCCCACACGCGGCTCCGCGGGGCTGGAAACGTGGCCGAGCTAAGATGTGCTGTGGGTATAAAACGTACCCAGATTTCCAAGACTTCAATCAAAGAACTGGAAGTATCTCAATAATTTATAAATACTGATTACAAGTCAAAATGATAATATTTTGCATGTTATTGGGCAAAATACATTACTTTATATGTTACTTTTAACATATTAAAATATATCAGTGAAATTAATTTCCTCTGTTTCTTTTTCCTTGTCAGATGCGGCTACTACAAAGTCTAGTACGACATAGGCAGCAAGCTGTCCTTCCATGGAGCCGGCCTCAGCACGGCGCCTCTGTGATGACCCGCACCCTGCGTGGAGCCCACGTGGCTTCCCCGCCCTAGGAGACCCCCGTCTCCACCATGCCCGCTGGGGGGCCATGCACATCCAGCCCCACCAAGCCCCACCTTGGCCGGGCCAGTCCGGGCTGCGCTCCAGCTCACTGTCCTTCCAGCTCCGCCGGCCTGGGCCCTTCCTTCTCTCTCCACTCTCTCTAAGGAGTGGTCCTGGCACTCCTGGAAACGTCCCTGGGGACTCTGGCTCTTAATTCTCACGGGTCCCATCCGGTAGCTGTATACTTACTGCTGTGACCCTTGGGTCTGACTCTCTCCCACTAGACTAGAAGCTTCCCGAGGGAGGAGCAGCTTGCCTGACTTGGCCCCTCTGTGTTCGCTGCTCTGTGCTTGTTGCACAGTGTATGCTCAGTATCTGCTGAATGAATAGACGACTGAGGCCCCGTGGTGGACTCGTAGGGACCAGGGAGAAGCGCCTGCAGTGAGCTGGGAAGGGTGGGGAGCAGAGTTACCCCCGAGGGCCTCTTGTGGGGAGGCCAAAGGCAAGGGGAGATGACTGCGGGCTCACAGTGGTCAGGGGGCAGCCCAAGGACCCAGCAGAGGCCGAAGGTCACGCATTTCAGAGGTCCCGGCCCACACTGCCGGGTAGGCAGGAGCAGCTGCTGGCATCTTCACAGCCGTCCTCGA
>NW_020174042.1:6904227-6977238 GCF_003031525.2 Neophocaena asiaeorientalis asiaeorientalis | reverse complement strand
GGATGCGCAGGCCCAGTGGCCATGGCTCACGGGCCCAGCCGCTCTGTGGCATGTGGGGTCTTCCCGGACCGGGACACGAACCCGTGTCCCCTGCATTGGCAGGTGGACTCTCAACCACTGCGCCACCAGGGAAGCCCGACAGTTTATTTTTTATGAGGCAACATCTGTAACAAAAAAGTACTTCTCCCCATCAAAATGTACATCAATGCTCTATCGTGGAGTAGCTAGACCGAGTGCCAAGGCATGGATGGTCAGGGTTTGATAATGGCTCATCAGGTCATTGCACGGCGGTAGGTGGGTTTGTGATGGACAAGGAGGTGCCCTAAGAAGGGACAATCCCAGGTAGAGCGCTGGTAAGCACTGGGCCTGCAGAAGAGCCCAGCTCGGGGCTCAACACTGCTGAGAACAGACCCACTGCTTGTGGGGAGGGAATCACATCCCTGTCACATTAGCGCAGTCAGGGAGGCAATGTCCTAGGCCAAGAGCCAGTACCCATTTTCTGTCAAGGGCCAGGTAGCAGATATTTGGGGCTCTGAGGACCATAGGGTCTCTGTTGCAATTGCTCGTCTGCCCTTGCAGAGGGAAAATGGGCACAGACAATGTGTAAACAATGGGCGTGGCTGTGTCCCAGTAAACTTTATTAAAAGAAGCAGGCAGCAGGCTGAATTTGGCCTGTGGTCCATAGTTTGCCAATCCCTGTATGACTCTCCAGCCTCAGAGCCCTTATTTTCCCAAGGTTGGCCACCATATTTCAAGACTCCGATGGGTCTCCTTAGAGAAACACTTTATGTCAGCGAAGTTCTAGTGAGTTTTAGGAATCACCCACATGAGCAAATGGAGACTCAATCCACTGTTGGGCCAGAGACAACTCAAATGATAATGTTTCACCGCAGCGGTAAAAACAGCAACCTTATCTCTTAGCGGACATATTTTTCCTCTTTGGTATTTCTTGAAATGTGAAACAAAGGGTTTCTTCTGCAGGGAGGTACCAGGTCTGGAACAGGGAATGTCGGGAGTGAGACATTTAAAGAAATGAGATTTAAAGAAATCTCATTTTAAAATATGTTGTGGGCCTAAGAGCAAAGCCGGACTTTTTTTAAAAAAGAGAGAACAGCTCTTGTCACCTGTTCTCCCAACGCTGGGGGGCCTTCCTCCTCCCTCCTTGGAAGGAGGGGGCACTTTTAGAAAAGATAAACACACAACCTAATGGAAAACACAAAGGCCTGTTGTGTAACACAGGAAACGAAAAGGCCAGTGGGAAACAGCAGTTGTTCCTGGCAGTGCAGACCTGGTGGAAGAAGAGGATGAGGCATTCTCGGGCTCTAACCCCGGGTTTGTGTGGGCAAATGTTTACGTAACTGCAGCGGAGGAGCTGAAGCTTAACGGCAGCCTGTCTGCTCTGGAGTGCAGTTGCCAAGCAATACCTTTCCCGTTGTGCCCTCGAGGCCTGAGGGGTTTGCCATTGCTTTCTCCTGCCAGAGGGCTACTCACCGAAGTCAGCGCCTCCACGTTGGCGCCTGTCAGACAGAGGTAGCGGACCACGTCCAGAATCCCGTTGTTGGCTGCAAGGTGCAGAGGCGTCCGTCCATACTGGAAGAGACAAGAAAGACCCAGGAGAGTCCTCACGGCTGCTGCTGAGGATAACATTTATGGAGTGACCTCACAGGGCCATCATTGGGGGATCTGGGATCCTCCAAGAAGAAACAGGAGGCGAGGTCTCCCTTCTCCAGAAACTTGCCATCTCCTTGGGGAGGCAAGCCAAGCAAAACATTTTCAAGTACTTCTCAGTTAAAAGAGTAACTTTAAAATAAAACTTAAAAGGATGGAAGAGTGGGAGGCTTATCATAAGATAACTAAATTAAGTCTCCTGCTGCGCCAGCAGAAAGGAGGCATGAGTCAGGGCTCAAGGGCCCCAAAGTTCCGGAAAGATCCGCAACACAGTTCAAATTTAGATACAGCAAAGGGAAAAAGCATGGGAGCACAGCCACTGAAGACACTCTAATGAGGTGAAATTCCAAGGCCATACCCACCATTTTTTATGCCTATGGGTTCCCAAACCCAAGGCATCTGGAGGCACTACAGTGAATTCATGGGGTGCTGAGGAACATTTAAAATTTTTGATGGAGCCAGCAGGTTCAGAAACCAGGGAAACTACCAGCTCCAGGTAGTTCAAAGTCTCAAAGCAGCTGGTACTGCCTTCCTTTCAATGACATCATGTATGCACAGCAGGGGGTTGGTCGCTGCTGTGATAAGAGGCAAATATCTTGAGAAAATCCACGTAGAACAGGATATAACGGTGGTGGTGCCCACTCTGAGTCCAAGGTTTGAGGAGTTATCAGGTGCCCAACAAGCATACACATCCCATTAATATACAACTGGGGTCAATTAAGAATGAAATAAAAATAGTTTTCTTCCAACTTATGTGGATCATTTATTCCCACAGCTGCTAAGTTGTTAGGACATACATACTAGGTTGTTTGGATTGAACGACTTAACAAACAGAACTTTAGGTATTTCTTTTGCTCCGGGGGAGCCATGAAAAAGATTCCTAAGACACTATGGAAGTTATGAATTGAGCAAGTGTGGGTATCTCTGCTTTATACTGTTTACGTGCAAATACAGGTTTCTGCTAGAAAGTTAACACATGCTCAGGTAGAAAATCCAAACAACACAGAAGGATATATGGCAGAAAAATGAAGTCTCCCTCCCCCTCCCCCTCCCCCAAGTTCCCCTCTCAGAACTAGCCCTACTCAAACCTTCCAGGCTTTTCTCTATGAATCCATAAATGGAGAGAAATAATCTGAAAGGCCAAGACATTAATCACACTCCACCTTCTATTCTGTCCCTTGCTTTTTTCACCTAACAATTGGTTGTGAATAATTTTTCATGTCTATAAGGAAATCTATTACATTCTTTCAGACACATGAATAATATTCAATATACGGCTATATCATAACTCATTTAGCCAGCCTGCTGAGGATGGACACTTAAGGTGGTTCCACTTCTTGCGATTATAAATAACCCTGCGACGTATGTGCATATTTAAGTTCTGTTTACTGTTAGCTTCTAGAGTGATTTAGAAAGCAGATACGAAGCTTTCAAATACCCTAGGGTTAAAGTGCGAAGGAAAGGAGGAGGTTTGGAAGACCTGGATGAAGAGTTTGGCTTTCTGTGTAAGGAAGATAGTCTTGGTTACAGGATGCATAGTTTCAGAGAAGGAAAGAAGGTCAATGAAGAGACGTGTGCTGAATAAAATGGACTAGGAGAGTTTACACTTTTGATGGCCCCCAATGATTGACAGAACAAAACCCAAACTCTTTAGCATTACATTCAAGGTCTTTCACCATCTGGATTCAGTGCCTCTTTCTTGCTGCCTCCCTCCTCTTCTTGAAATATGCTTTCCCCTCTTCTTCATCTGTCCAAGTCCTACTCATTTAAAATGATCACCTCTGAAAAGCTTTTCCCGGTTTCTTTAATGTCCAGATGTCCATGTTTCTGGAGCACCCGTACCTCTATCACAGCAGTGACTGCAATATGAGATGCTGTTACATTGAAATGTCTGTGTGTCTGTCCAAAAGCAGCCAGAGGGCAAGAACCATTCCCTGCCGTCCATACCCTGCCTAGCCCTGCTCCCCACCCGCGCCTGGTACAGTGTTGCCACAGAAGGGCATTCATCAATGCTTGGCAGGCACGGAATTCTCTTGCAGGCTCCTGGATGTGTGTGCGCATCTGTGTGTGTGTGCGTGCACACACACGTGTGTATCGACATGTTTTTTCTACTTTCGCTGATAAGAAGAGTCAGTCCAGAAAGGAACAAAGGGCTAAGGGCCGTGCACTCTGCATCATCTAGTTCCTCTCCTCTCCTGCATTTCCCGATGTGGCCGAGTAAGTAGCCACTCTCCGGATTTTCACATGAGAAGAATGCAGAAAAAGACATGTCTGTTTCACTGCAACGAGCGTCAAAAATAGTGACAAGTTCCTGTCACATACTGCTGACAGGGGTAGGATCTGAATGAACATTTTTATCTCTGGGGGAACTGAGTCCAGGTAAGGAAAAGGCAGGACACACCATGGGAAAGGAGTGACAGTCTGCCTGTGGGATATGGGCCGTCACTGTGCCACCTCCACGCTGACAACCGGCTACCGGGGTGAGACCATGTAAAGCCAGATGTGCTTTCTGGAGAAATAATGCCTTTCTCTTACTTTTCTGTGCATCTTTTAAGCTCCCCTACAGCCCCCATCATCTTTCCTAAAATAAACAGCGAAAAACTGAACAGGAAAACAAGCTGACACCAACCCTTCTGAAGAAGGTGTGAGACCCACAAAGTCGTGGTGTACAATGGCCAAGTCAAAGGTATTCAAATGAGTGCCACGAGGTTCCTAAAGTTGCTTTTTATTCATTTAAAGACTCCTGGAAGGAAAGCCTAGGTCTTGATGCTGCTTAATATTACCTTTAGTTTCCTCCTTAAGCCACTTATATAACTGACTTGGCAAGGTTAGAATAGGATAAACTAAGAAAGCAACCAGCAGCTAATGGTTAAGACCTAGTATATTGTCTTTTCATATTTCCAGAATATGAAGATTACCAATTTCAATTCCCATTAGAATTAATCACATATATGCAAAAGGACTATTTTTTTTTTGATAGAAGCATCATTTTCCAGTTGTTTCAGATATTAATTCTTTTTACCTCAAACAAATCATAATAAAATTCTGCTGGTATCATGTCTACCATTTATAAACAAACATTTCCTGCAATTAAAAAATTAATTCTACTTGGACTTTGTTTTTAACTAATCGGAACAGAATAGTGCTTGCCTTTCATACAGTTGCAGGGCTGAAACCACGTGAATATCCAACTGTCCTATCATATTTGGTAATGAAAATCTAGATGGTATTCAGGGAAAAGAGAAGGTGTTAGCTAATTTCTAGGAGTCAGCATATGGGGATTTTTATTTCTTTATCATTCACCAAATGATAGTATCCCCTTGGTCTTACCAAACTTATTAAGCACAAAAAAGATGTTATGAACTTTTGACCATAAAACTCTCAGTGGGGGAAACTGGAGAAATCTGGCCCTAGGAATTTCAATCACATCAGAACTCATTAGGTGTTTTCCTGAAGACTTAGTGCTCCAGGAAGATGCCCCAATTTGTACCATGTTCTCTGATTACAGGAGGGGACGCGCGTGCGTGCGCACGCAGGCACACACACACACACACACACACACACTCTCTCTCTCTCTCTTTCTCGATGCCCATAAATGGTAAGCCAGGCTTAGCAGGAAGTACTTATTAATGTAATTTTCTGTTACTCTAGGAAATTATTCAAAAGTCAGATGTAAAATATACTTAAAGTGGAGAGCCCTATAAAAAGGAACAGGTTCATATAAGCAATACTGACTTCGAACAATGAAAAGATGCAGAGAGAAACTTGCCCAAACCCAGAAACACGTGGACAGACAGACACAGACGGACTCTGCAGGGATCTTCCTTCCAGCTTTACCTTGTTGGAGAGGTCCAAATTGCAGTTGGCTTCACAGAGGGCCACCACAATCGGCACGTTGCCATCTTTGCAGGCCACATGGAGGGGGGTGTTGCCATGCCTGTCTTGGAAATCGACGGAACAGCCCAGGCTGATGAGAGCCTGGATGACCTCCATCTGACATCGTCTCACAGCAAGATGCAGAGCTATGTGTCCGTCCTGCAACAAACACCAGGGCCGTGAGCGCTTTTGCTTGGGCACGTGGGCCTGCCCGCTTGCCTTTCCAGCTGCACTGGGCCAGGTTTAATTGGCAATGGGACCATTACTGAAAAGCCTGAAGGAAGATTAAAACCGTGAACTTTACTCCTGGTGGGGTCGGGGCGAGGCCCCAGACATCTCACTCTGAATAATCACAGACCAAGCTGACCGTCAGCTTAATTAACCTAGGCTTGGCCAGTACATTCGGGTAGGAAGACTCCACACTCCTTTTTGTCTCTGAATTTATAGGACTTCAGTTATGTTTGGTACTCCAATGGCCTCTTTTATCAAGTATTTGAAAAACACTTTTCAAAACATTTGCTCAGCAGTGTTTACTAACTTCCTAAGTAGAAAGTTTATTATTTTATTTTACACCAGGAGAACCTGAGAGAGCAAGGCGACTTGCTGTCATGTATATGAGCATTAGCCCGGGAATTCACCTGCTCTAGAACCCCCGGTGAAGAAGTGTGTTGGGTTGTTGGAGCTGGGTAGAGGGAGTGTGGAAACATCTCTGTAATGTACTTGTTCTAGGGTTGCTCGGTGTCAGCACTACTGACATTTGGGACCTGTCCTGGGAATTGTAGGCTGTTCGGCAGCATCCCTGGTCTTTATCTTCTAGATGCCCCACCCTGGCTGTGACGACCAAAATATGTCTCCAGCCACTACCAATGTCTCCTGGGGGCAAGGTCACCCCACTTGAGAACTACTTCTCTGTACCCAGAAAATACTCCGCAAGTGGCAGTTCCTAAATTAACCACAGTGTGCCAGATCTAACTATACATAGCAACATCACAGCCTCATTGTAAGTACGAGTTCACAATAAGAACAGATTATGCTGAATTTGCTTAATTAAAAAAGGAAAACCTGGCCTGGAATTGAGATTGCCAAACAAATAAGAATAGTTTATTGTTTTTCTACAAAATAGCCGGTGATGGAAGTAAATAAACCACCTATTTTTTTGTCTGTCTACAAATTAATAGTGTGTTGCCAATTTCAGTCCTAAATGAGGATTTGTCTTGGGCTCTGTGATCATCACTGTACCTGCTGCAAAGCTAAAAAGGCTAAAAATAAGAGACCTGAGTCATCTGACCAATTCATAAATTTTGTTACACCCCACAAATGAATATTAATTATTAAACAGAATCTAGAATCACAGAATCTTTGGATAGGAGAAGAGAAAGGATAATGTAACTTGTTGCACTCAAGTTTGTTATTTTAGGTAAACTAACTGAGAAGTCTTGTGGTCCCTCCAGCCCCCCAGATCACTTTTCAGCGAGCGGGATACATTGACCCAATAAGCACCTTGTCGGATGCATTAAGGTCGGCTCCGTGCTCAGCCAGACACTCCACAATGTCGTGGTAGCCCCTGGCGGAGGCTGTCAGGAGGGGGGTCTCTCCTTCTCGATTCTTAATGTTCACATTGCAGCCGGCTTCACAAAGGACTCTGGCCACAGAGTCATAGCCGTGCCAGGCGGCACAGTGCAGGGGTGTTTCTTCTTCCTGGCCAGGGAGACAAGTACATAGAGGAGGAGAATGCAAGACTATGGAAGAAAGTACAGGCATGGTGAGAGTCCTGGCCAAACCTGGCAGCAAACTCAAGGCAGCGGATTGAAAGAGCTCGTAGCTATTGGAGCAAAACATTAATGTGAAATAACGGGCATGGGTCTGACGGCTTTCCTTAATTTGAATTCAGCTTTCTCAGCATTTTACTGACAACTGACTTTGCAGAGCCCACTGGAACCATGGCTCAGCTCTTCTGAACAAGAGGGCCTCTGCGTGGATGGATTTATATCATCTGTCTCGTAAAAGTGCTGTCTGTCCTTTACTTCACTGGAGACTACTAACCATGGGACAGCACTTCTCTGAGCAGGAACTCTTCGAATAATCTTGATGCCTCAAGATTCCTGTCATGTATATAGCATAATGAGAATTATAGGGTTGTCCAGAGGATTAATGAACGGATGAATGAATGTTAGTGCTTTTGTTCGAGTCCCTGCCCTCTGTAATCTAAGCAGAAAACCTAACTTGGATAAAACTCCGTAAGACCCAGACACATCACCTGGCTGCCTGTATACCCATGCAAAAAGCAGAAAGAAGTGAGGACATCAGGTACCATGACCCACCTTGTCCTGGAAGTTGGGATTTGAGCCAAAGCTGCACAGTAACTGAACCACATCGGCATGGCCATAGCGAGCTGCCACATGAAGGGCTGTCTCTCCAGACTGCAAAAGACACAGCCAAAGATTCAGAGGCCCCTGGGAGCCGTCCCACTCCCACCCATGCCTGGCTCCACCTCCTCCCCTGAGGTGGTACCTGCCCCTCTCAGGCCAGATGCCCCTTTGGTGACTGGGCCAAGGACCCTGGGGTGGGGCACCCACTATGTAGCTAGCGTTAAATCCACACACCTGGCTCATCCTGTGTGTGATAACCCTCCCTCCCTAAGTCAGAGTGCGTTCCCTTTTTTGTGATAGCTGGTCTCGATTTTCATTATATACTGACGCTTCCAGCTATGTGATTTTTTTTCAAAACGCAAAATTCCTTTTTTAATATTAAGTTCTTTAAACACAGGGTTTTATTTATTACCAAGTTTCTGATTTCATTTTGTCTATGTTTAGAATGTAATTTCTTACATTCTCAGAGATTTTAAGAAACATTACCATTAGCCCACACAATAACATTCTATGAATTAGTAATAGATGCAACTTCCTTAAGATTTTTTTTTATATCTGCCATGAAACTGTCAGAATAAACTGATCTAAAAACATAACAGAATGAGATACTTGTTGCCACCCGACAGAAAACTGTTATAATAAATGTATGTCGGGACTTCCCTGGTGGTCCAGTGGTTAAGAATCTGCCTTCCAATGCAGGGGATGCAGGTTTGATCCCTGGTCAGGGAACTAATGTCCCACATGCCAAGGGGCAACTAAGCCTGCACGCCGCAACTACCGAGTATGCGAGCCACAACTACAGAGCCCATGTGCTCCAGAGCCCACGGGCCACAACGAAGGGCCCGCGCACTACAACGAAAGATCTCAAGTGCTGCAACAAAGACCCGATGCAGCCAAAAATAAATAAATATTTAAAAAATAATAATGAAAAATAAAAAAAATAATAAATGTATGTCTTTAATGTGAATGTCCTCCCTTAGATATGGTGCAGTGCACAATCCATACAACTGTATGTGGCAGCCCTGACTGAACATGACAAATCAGTCTACTAGTAGTAGAATCAGAGAGGGGTTGCATAATGGAATACATAACAGATGAGAAAATAGGAATCTTAAGTTCAGGTCCCAGCCCTGCAATTAATTCACAGGGCCTCTGTGTGGACTGAATGAAACATGGGTACGTGAAAGTAAGGTATCTTCCTAAACCAATCATTTTGATAACATCTTTACCCGAAAAGCCTTACTTTACTTGCATTGTCTCATTAACTCTTCTAGTGCCAGTGATCGTAAGGTCAGCACCGTCAGTCAGTCACATCAAAGAGGAAGAGAATGGTAGAGATGTGCGCATGGCGGGTCAAGAAGAGGACCAGGACTCAGGTCACTTTCTGGTTGTCTTTCTGGCTGAACTTTGAGTTTTCATGTTATGGGGAAGATAGTTCACTGCTTATATAACATGGAAAACACTTGGCAGATTTCAGCTAAAATCAGATTTTATTTATTTATTTAAAAAAAAATTTTTTTTTTTGCGGTATGCGGGCCTCTCACTGTTGTGGCCTCTCCCGTTGCGGAGCACAGGCTCCGGATACGCAGGCTCAGCGGCCATGGCTCACGGGCCCAGCCGCTCTGCGGCATGTGGGATCCTCCCGAACCGGGGCACGAACCCGCGTCCCCTGCATCGGCAGGTGGACTCTCAACCACTGCGCCACCAGGGAAACCCCCAGATTTTAATATTAGACTAAGCCACCAGCAAAAAGAAACTTCTACTTAAATTCTCGGTAGGAAGATTTTGGTCCTGAATCCTTGTTCTTTGGGTCATGATGTAGAAGGCATGCCTTTTATTACTTTCCTTAAGAAGAGAAGTGGCCTTACCTTGTCTTTAACATCCAAAGGGCATTTGTTCTCATTGAGAAATTTCAAGGTATCTACATGGCCATGCCGAGAGGCCCAGTAGATGGCATTGGATCCACCCTGTACAAAAACCAAGGCAGAGTCACATTCCCAGACTGAATCTGAATGCAAACATCACTCAGTTGCTATATTTCCCTTCCTATGTGATGACAAACTCCAAAGGAGCAACTCCCAAGAGGAATAAAACCCCATTTCACTTTTCAGTTTGACAAAGGGACCAAGGTTATGTAAGACGTTAACATTCCAGGAAGTTGGGTGAAAGGGATAAGGCAGCTCTCTATACTATCTCTGCAGATTTTTTTTGGTAAATCTAGAATTATTTCGAAATAAAAAGTTGTTTTTCTTTTCCTAAAACCTTCATTTCAACTTCTGGTTAGAATTCCCTATATTGTCAAGGGCCAGATCTAGTCCCTTTACAGCTCAGTTGAAAGTCTATGGAAGCTGATGACAGACCCGTTGTAATGACGCTTAGCTGATCATCACTTGTGTCTACACTTCCAATGTGGTCTACACCTCAAAGCATATCCTCCTTACTCTGTTGTCCTAATTAATGTGCGGAAAAATACATTTCTCATAAGATTAACTGGATAATTAAAACATTTTCAATGTGACATCAAATAACACTGCTGAGTAAATATGATTAGTAAGGAGTCAATCTGGGGCAGGACACAAAGAAAGGATGATGTAGAGCAACTGAGCCACGAGGAAGATGAATGTTTGCCTTTTTCTCTGTAACATGTTAGACAGGGACAGGCTATTCAAGTAGTTCATCTTCCTTTATAGGAAACTGAGAAATGAAGTAGGGCATATGTGTTATTTTTCTCTATTACTTTTTGATTAGAGACATTTGGAAATACTTAAAAAATTAATTCATTTGCAATAAAACAGAATTATGACCTTATCCTGGACATCGATTCTTGAGCCTCTTTTAATGAGCAACTGTAGTATTTGAATATTCCCACAGCCAGCAGCAATAAGTAACGGTGGTGTCCCATGCTGGAAAAGGCAAGAAAAAAAAATACCTATTTTTCAGGTTTGGTAGGAAAGGAAAAGCCCAAACTACCCCTGCTGCCCCATATACCTTCCTGTGTCTCCACAGACACAGGACACATTCCTGTCCTGCGTGAAGGACACAACATCTTCCTCTTTTGGGTTCACAGTCCAAAGTGACATTTTCATTTGCACGATGAGCACATTTAAATTTTCATGGTTAGAGGCGAGTGCTAGGTGCGTGTAGAAAGGCCCTCAATGCAAAAAGACCTTATTCCTAACTCAGCTCACTTTCTAAGCAGAAGTGATTTTCCCCACAGTATGGAGCTTACAACAGTAAGGGAGAATGAAGAGCAGATGGGGTCTTTCCACCTTGGACTTGGAGGTGCCCAATCACCATGACCCCCCCGACCCCCACTACCCCTGGCAGGACAGCATCAGACCTTGTTGGGTTGGTTAACGTCATAGTTGGACAAGGAGCCCAGGAGGTGCTGCAGGCCTGGGACGTTGTCATCGTTGATGGCGTGGATGATAGCTTTCATCACAAAGGAGTCTTCCTCATCCTTGAGAGAGACATGGAAGAGGGAAAAAGTGTTAGATTGTTGGTCATGCTGCTCCTTTTACCAACATCAGAGAAACCAATGCTCATTTATTAAAAGGAGTGTTCAGGGGAAAGTAAGCCATTTAATCCCCAAATCCACCTGGTCATGAAGGGAAGCAGGAGGTCATTTTTTGCCCCTTCCATGATGGCAGCACCTATTTATCAGTGTCTTTATGTTGCCTGCATTGTTACCCAGAGAGCAAACATCTCTTAAGATTCAGATTTAGAACAACGATTGATGACAAACTACACTTTGTGTTTACCTTAGGAATCTTTAAAAACATATAGTCCCAGAAACCACTGTAGAAAATTTCAGGTGTAACTCAGATTCTAAAAACCATAGAACCAAGGAAATGATATCTTTGAATAAGAAAGTCTTACTTTGTAATTTTTGCAATTACAGATTGTCATTTTTTGAGCACTAGAAATTCTTCATTCTCTAGGTATTCTATAACATAGCAAAATTCTCTGAAAGCTGGTCACAATTATTTTTAAAAAAAGGTATGAAAAGGGGAGAAATGTAAAAATAAAGGCCAGAAATGGGAAAATGGATGCATTTCATTTACAAAGAGAAAATAACTAGATACTGTGGAACAGTAAGTTTGTTAAATTTTTGCTACTTTGTTAAAGTACTTTCTTAAATATAAATAATAAGAAATTTGCACAATATGGTAAATTAAAACAAAAAAAAATAAGCTAGAAAAGTCCCAAACAAAAGTTTTGGACTTACAGAGGTACTGCTACTAAAATTTCAAATCTGGAAAAGCATACCTACAGAGGCTGAACCTCTGCCTATGGGGGGGTGGAATGGAGAAAGCATTTCTCTGAACTCTGCTTTCTCTTCTCTATAAATCTGAATCCAAACAAGCTTCATGAGAGACATAATAATATCTGCACAGAGTACATGTTTAAGAACACCACTGGTTTTGCTTTTCTATCACAATCCAAGTTGAAGACTAAGAGGCATTTGCCTGAAAGTGAGAGTGACAAGAAATGGGAGAATGGGAGGAATAAGCGCGTTGTTGTAACACAGCCTCACGATCAGCAGGACACTGAGATGATGAGAGAGAGACCCTGAGGGCTGGGGAGGGGGGTCTTCCCACCTGGAGCTTCTACACAAGCCCTGTCCCTCTCTTACCCTAAACTCTTCATTGCAACAAACTGTCTCCCAACTGATTATTCAGGGCAATTTTAATTTGTAAGATTTCATTGTTCTCATCACCTTACTTAGATTAATAGTTTATATCTTGTCCTGGTTCCATGGCCACCCTCAAACAATTCCCCAGTCCAGCTTTCCTCCCCTTTCTCTCCCTTCTCCTCCTAACTTGCTTCTCTCCTACTTCTTTTTTTCTTTTTAAAATTTCCTATCTCTTTTCAGGCTATGAGGTTAGATCTGGAACTTGAGTAAAACTACTGGCTTCAGGGAGTAAAAAAAGAGCTGGTGTCTGCTGATGTGTGATCCTGCCCTTGGAGTTCCCGGATTCCACTCAGGAAACACTGACTATTCAGTTACAGGAGCAGGCTGGTTCCCACAGAACCACCCTTTCTGCCTTTTCTGGAGTCCCCTTTACCTCCAGGGTTCACAAAGCCCCGTTGTCTGACTGTTGGGGAAAGTCTCGTTGAATTCTGATGTGTCCAGTCATATCTGAAGAGTTAATCTGTGATTAGGTTTCAGTTTGGATTCAGGGAAAAAAGTCGTGGAGTTGTTCTCAAGGGCCTTTAGAAATCAATACAACATCAACAAAGTGAGTGGGTTTAGCCTTCTGGTCTACCATGAACTATATCAGCAAGCCCCACTGCATTTCCCCTGATTTTCTGGTGTGTGTGTGTGTGTGTGTGTGTGTGTGTGTGTGTGTATGTGTTCAGAAGGAGGGTTGTCTGCCCCTTTTGTACTATTACAGTCTAAGATTCTCCAAGGTTGGTGGAAACAGAGGGCTCTCGTTTTAGTTCATGAAAATTAGAATATGATCTCTCCTCTTCTACTGGCAAGCCTCTCTTTTATCAAACTGTGTTGGGGGGAAGAGGAGGGTGGGAAGGTGGTAGTGTTAGAGGTAGTAGGTATAGCCAATCAAAACAAAGAGGAAAAAGGACGAAACAGTAACAGAGTAGATCCAATCAGCCACCCCAACTCCCCCACTCAAGAGGAGGAAGAACAGGCCTGATGTTTCCAAGACTTCAGGTTTTCTGGGTTGCTGAACAAATTAAACAACCTAAACACGGTAAATACACAGTGCTAAGAACAAACCTATCTGGGGGAAAGGTTTGCTTACCAGAGTATCATCGCTTCTGGCAACACTCATGTTACTTCTGGACAAGAATGACCTGGATAATCTTTGGCACAGCGATATCAAGCGAACAGATTGCTTTAAAAAAAAAAAGAGAGAGAGAGAGAGAGTGAAAAAAATGCAGGGGGAGAGGAGGAGAGAGAGCTTACATAATAATACTCAAATTAGTGCAAATGACAAAGCCTTTGAGATAGCATTCAAGGCTGACAGCATGTATTATTCTTCAGGGGTGGGTGATCCCACAAGCAAGTTGGATCATATATATATATATATTTTTATGGTACGTGGGCCTCTCACTGTTGTGGCCTCTCCCGTTGCGGAGCACAGGCTCTGGACGCGCAGGCTCAGTGGCCATGGCTCACGGGCCCAGCCGCTCTGTGGCATGTGGGATCTTCCCGGACCGGGGCACGAACCTCTGTACCCTGCATCGGCAGGCGGACTCTCAACCACTGCGCCACCAGGGAAGCCCGGATCATATTTGCTTAAAGAAATTTCTAAAGGTCTTAGAAATCAAGAAAACAATAGAGAGACATTCTCCTGCATTTCGTTATTAAGCTGCAGAACTGGATACATCCCTTCTGTCTCCATATTCACTCTCTACTCTTTGAGGAATGGGATCTTACCCTAACAAAGCCCTTGCACGTCTCCCCTCAGAGAAGCATGGTATGCAAGGGTCTTGCCCTGTGTCCTTGGTGCCCAGGCAAGTTGGTAATGGCAGACAGTGTGACTCTCAAAACTCATCCAGTTGTTGGAAATGAGCAGGTTGGGGACTCTTTAGCCCATAGGACAAAACACCTCTGCATTTACTCTCAAAGGCAGAAGCAACAGGTAAAGAATGTGTGTGTGTGTGCGTGTCTGTACATGAATGAAAGAGAGGGAGAGAAAGAGAAACTTATGGTGGTTCACTCTACATTTTAAGCCTTATTTTCAAGGCTTCTTTGAGACTAAGAGTCAAGTCTTGAGTAACCCATGGCTGTGGTCCTCCTCATCTCTATCAAGGCATCCCCAACCGGATGAGTACGATGAGGTACACTTCTGGCCCAGTGATGAGGAGACATGGCAAGTACCTGCCTCCTCTGGGCTTGACATGACCCTGTGCACAGGAAGCCATCCTGTCCCCTTCTTAACCCTGAATTTTCATTTGTTCAAGTTTGGCTGGAATGCCCTTTAGAGCCACATCCTACTCAGCCCCTGCAGAAACCATCCGCACTGAGAAGGGATCACATTGCAGACGCTCATGGTCACACCCCACCCCCATCCCAACCACTCACAGACCAAGGCTGGATTTAGAGAACCATTTACACAAGTTCTGGTATAATCATAATGCTTTGGTGCCTACCACAAGAAACAAATCTATTTAAAATGTGGCTTGTTGCCTTTAGAAAAAGACTGCACTACAATTTTATTGTACTGATTTAAAAATTTGCCTTGGGAATGGTTTTAATTTAAAAAAATGCAAAATTACATGTGAAAAGACGAGCTAATAGGACTGAAATAGTATTTCTGATTGTCTTTGAAAATAGGGCAATGGTACAGATGACTACAGAGTGAATTTTTAAAAAGGATGCAGTTCTGCATTGCCAGTATCAGAAGAAGTGAGCCCTGAACAGAGGGAGAGCCCCAGGGGACACAGAATTAGTTAATCCCTTCAAATCAAACAATCTTACTTTCCATTTTTTCCGGGCTGCGAACTTCTTGAATTTCTCCATGTTTACTGCCGATGCTTTTCTACTAAGTGCTTGTTGGGTATCTTTAGGCTAAAATGAAAATCCAAGAAAGACAATTTAGAGCTCTCCAATTATAGAAATGCGTTACATGACAACTATTGAAAACCTCTCATTATTTGGGACGCTTACATATTCACCTTGCTAAAGTAACAGAACGAGTTGGGATAATAACCTGATCCAGGAACCTAGTCTCCAGAGGCTAAACTCTTGTGGCTAAGGGTTTGAGCAAATCCATGAAGGCTGGATCTTGAGGGAAAGTTGGAAAGTTGAGCTTGGACAAGCTGAATTACAACGTTCCATAAGAGAATCTGGGAACGGCATGATTCACGGTGAGGCCATATTGCGAGGCATGTGAACTTAACATCATCAAGTAATTTAGAGCTGGTTGGGACCTCAGATGTTAGCAAATTTGGTCTATCTTACAGCATTAAAATCCCTCCTACTGCATTTTTTTCAGGAGGCCATGCAACTCTACCTCTGAAGGAAGGAGACACCGTTGCCTTCTAGGGAAGCCCAGGCAACTGCTGGGAGCTGGCACAGACAGAGGTCTCCAGCTGCCCCAAACCTACTTCTGCAACGCAAGTTACTGCACCACAATCCACTTATTGGTTCCATGATTTTATTCTGTAACTGCCATGCTTCCCCACCCTTAGTCCTTTCTGGTCTAGCTGAAGCAACTTCAGTTCTTTAACCCAAATGCTGACAGGCGCCAGGCAAACAATGTAAAGGTGTATATACATCGGGGGTGGCTGCTGGCCTGGTACAAAGGCAACTGGGCAAAGTTTCTGGCAGCCTTGCAGAATGAGGGCTCAGTGTTGACAGATCTTCAGGTTTTTCAAGAGAAGCTGGAAATCCAGATTTGATATGATACTTAAATGTTGGAAGTTAATTCAAGAATTTTCAAAAATATTGTTTGGGCTAATATCCCACAATCAAACTCGAGGTTGCTGAGTGGACCTGCCCTTCAGTTCCTCCTCACAATTCTGCACTGTGGTAGCCCACTCCTTTCTACCTCCGTCATCATGCGGATTCTCTCAGCTGTCAGCTGTCTGAAAGTATGGCACCAACAGCGAACACAATACACCAGACATGACCGTGGTTAGAACCCACAGTGCCTAGTGATACCCTAGGACAAACGAATTCCAGGTCGCCCTATAATCCCCAAACCGATCGCAATATGCAACTTACCTTGATCCAGGGATGCTGCAAACTATCTTGAATTGTCATTCTCTTCCTTTGTGGGGGGAGGGGAAAGAAAAAAAATGCGGTGACCATAGAAGCAAACACTAAGGTTGTTTCCATGCCGGCTGGGCCTACCAAGATCTGCTCTGGAAAATGCAGTTCGGGGCCTGCTTCATGGAGCCGAAAACAACATCAGTCTTTGTGTGATTATTTCACTGTGCCCGCAGGGGCTGACTGAGCAGGTACAAAGGGCCCTGCCTGCATTTTCTGAAGCGTTTCACACGGCACGCTTCTCTTTGCCAGGAGGAAACAACCAGGGTCGCCTAAACGTGGCCGTGTGCACAGGACAGGTGCTAACTCTCGTCTAGCTGAGGCCACAGCTGGGCACCTTTCGGGTATAATGGACACTCACTTTGGATCCTTGACGAGGAGTCTTCTTATGAAATCTTTGGCTAGGGCACTGGTATTACTGAAGTATTCTTCCTCAAATTCGTAGTTGACAGCAGATACGTTCGCTAACGTTTCTTGTTTAGTGTCTCCAAGGAAGGGGGATGCCCCACTTAGGCTGTTAATAAAACAGGGCACAGAACACGAGTAAGTCCCTCTTGTGTTGTCATTCTGTTCCCACAATATCTGATAAAGGGAGTGAGGAATAACATTATAATCTGGTGCTTGAGCGGTCACTTTAGAATTCAGTGACATTTTATAGGGCAGTTAATTGTCATGCACAAAAGCTTCAGCTTAATGCAAAGGACAGTTAATTTAGAACAGCATTTAGTAGTTTAAAAAAAAGAAAAAGAAAGCCTTTCCTATTTTCTCAGCAGTCATAGACAGCCATGCTTTCCTTCTGATCATGCTCCAGGTTCTGATGACTCATTTCAAATCAGGAGAAAATGTTTCATTAGTATAAACTAAGGATGTTGTGGAGGTGTAAAATGAACATGTTTAAAAAGCACAGGGCTTCCCCGGTGGCGCAGCGGTTGGGAGTCCGCCTGCCGATGCAGGGACGTGGGTTCGTGCCCCGGTCCGGGAAGATCCCACATGCCGCGGAGCGGCTGGGCCCGTGAGCCACGGCCGCTGAGCCTGCGCGTCCGGAGCCTGTGCTCCGCAACGGGAGAGGCCACAACAGTGAGATGCAAAAAAAAAAAAAAAAAAAAAGCATACATAAGCTGAACTGATCAACACAACACATAGAATGGTCAGTAAAACATATGGTCTCAAAGAAAAAGGAAAAGAACATGAGTTGTGGATTTGGGTACTTACAGAATATAGGTTATTACCCCAATACTCCTAGAGACAAAAGAAAAAGAAAAACAACATCAGAAGAATAGTAAAATAAATCAGAAAGGTGACAATATCAAGAACATGCTCCTTACCACATGTCTGCCTCAAGACCAAGAGGTTCATAGTTGACTATCTCAGGAGCTAAGAGGAAACAAACGCACATTTAGTTTGGGAAGAAAGTGAACCAACAGTTTCTAATCTTCATGTATAAACCAGAAACATGTACCAGGGAAATGATGCTGCAGCAGGGTGAATTTTGCCAGCATAATGTTTATGAGAAATGAATGACCACAGGAATAAGAAAACTTACCAACAAACTCTGGTGTCCCAAATATGTTCTTGAATTCATTTCCAAAGTCAATTTTATGGGCCAACCCAAAGTCAATGATCTTGATCCGAGGTTTGGGAACATTTCTATCCAAAAGCATTATGTTTTCAGGCTTTAAAAAAAAGAAAAATAGTACAGCAATGTTCATAGGTGGAAATAATATGATGCCCATCAGATGAATGGATAAACAAAACGTGGTCTATCCATACAATGGAATACCATTCAGCCTGAGAAAGAAAGGAAATTCTGACATGGGCTACAATATGGATGAATCCTGAAGACACTATGTGAACTGAAATAAAGTCAGTCACAAAAGGAGAAATAGTGCGTGATTCCACTTACATGAAATACCTAGAATACGCAAAATCATACAGACAGAAAGTAGAATAGTGGATGCCAGCAGCTGGGGGTAGAAGGGTTGGGGAGTTAGTGTTTAATGGGTACATAGTTTCAGTTTGGGGAGATCAATAATTTCCAGAAATAGATGGTTGTGACGGTTGTACCACAATGTGAATATACTTAATGTCACTAACTGCATACTTTAAAATGGTAAATTTTATTTTATGTTTATTTTTCCACAATTTAAAAAAACCCTATCATAGGTTATGCTGAGGACAAGATGGCAGGTAATTCTTCCTCTTCCCTGAAAAAACAACCAAAAAGTAGGGATAAAAGAGTAGTTGCAAGAGAACACTAGGAAAAAATAAATGTCTTGGTTTAGATTCTCCCAGGAGCAGACCTGTGACATGGATTTGGATGCAAGCAGCTTATGTAGGAGGGGACTCCAGGGAATACTTGGTAGAGGAATGGGGAGACAGGAAACAGAAGGAAGGAAGCTGATACAAAGTGTGTTATCAAGGTAGGGGTGACTGGAGCACAATCCCTTTGGAGGACTTGGGGAGAAAGGGCAGCACTCAGAATTTTTCAACTGAAGCACGAGGGAGTTGGGGTATTTATCCACCTTCTCCCCAGCTCCATTGCTAAGAGCTGCTTCAGTAGGCATTTACTCTTTGGCATTTCCAGCTCCCAGCAGCAGTCTTTGGGGTGTGTGTTAGTGAGTGTTGGGGGATCCAGATGGGGTCTTGACGGCTCTGCTGCAATAAGTATGGAGGAAATCTTCCCTTCTCTTACATCTATCCTAGCTCCAATGATCTGAATCACTCACTTGGCGATCAACCACATACTTTTTGTGATAATCTTCTCGCTGCCTCGGATTGTACCCTGAATCTTACATTACCACTTCTGTTGCTCATATGTATATCTTCCCCTCTCAGAGAGACCATCACCTCTGTGATGGATGGGAGTATGATGTGCCTTTTTATGTCCGATAATGCCTTGCCTCCAGCCAAGCAAAGACCACAATTAGCCAGTCTCAGAGTTTGGCTTGATTGATTGCCAGAGACTGAGTCAGACCAGAGGCTTTGCATCAAGAGAGAGAGTAGAGATCGAGACACCTTCCATCTTATATGCCTTGTAGCCAGAAGGGGATGGAAACTGGGCAGCCAATGGGTACTCTAGGTTGAAAATACCCCATAGCCAACAGCAGCCCCCTTTCTTAAAGACCTGGCTGGTAAGACCCCTTGATTCTTCCCCAAGAATTCTCAAATGTAATCATTAATCTTAAACCTCTATCTCACACATTGGTTAGAAATTCCTGTAGTAGGCATGCATTATACACTTGCTGATTTATATTGATAATTTCATTTGTTAAACCCCTCTAGGAAAAAAACATGTATCTCTTTGGGACGCCCTCAATTTTTCTTAGCAGACAGCGAACGCTGTGGTACGTGTAAGCTTTCATCTGATTCACACCAAGCAACATACCTTGAGATCAAAGTGGGCAATCTGAAGGGAATGCAGGTAGTAAACACCATTAAGAATTTGTTTGAGAAATTCAGTTGCTTCCTCTTCAGTCAGAGATTCCTTTTCAGCTAAGAAGTCAAAGAGCTCACCACCTGCAACACTGAAAATCAAGAGGTAAAGGTTATTGATGACAGTTCTCTCTCATATTGATTTGTTCTCTCATAGATGATTTGCATGCTCAAGTGTCTGGCAAGAAAATAGCATTGAGGACATGCTGAAACTGCTAAGCAAGGAATCAGAATTCTCTGTGCTTCTCATTGTTGGATGAGAATTCCGCATTCAGGTACATTTGTGCTTGAAAGCACTTGGGTACTGCTTGCCTAATGTGCTAGGTTCACAAATAGGGGAGAGAGTAGAAATGTGATGGGGAAAAAAATTAATGCATCTTTCAGACATCTTAATTAAACATGTTTAGCGAGGAAGTCTTAACTCACTGATTAAAAAAAAAAACTACAATCCAACTTTGTATAGAATTTATAGACTATATCTTCCTAGCCCAAAGAGAGACACCTGGAAAATTCAAAATCTCTGTATTAGTCAATTTTTAAAAAAACCCAAATCACAATATATGGCCTGACAAGGATTTTTTGTTTGTATGCTTTGTATTTGTATATATGTAAATACTTCTACATTTATAAAAATCACATTTAGTAATGAATTTAACAAACACCTTAACAAATAAGAATAAACATACACAAAATTGAAATGCCCGTGGTTGCTGGGGATTTGATGAATCTGTCTCCCTGGCCAGACTGTAAATCCCTAGAGGGCAGCGGTCAGCTCCCGGCTGCTGGCCCACTGCTTGCAGTCTCCCCCTCCTTGCACTGGGCCAGCCACGCAGCAAGAATGAAAAAACTTTTAATTAAGTGGATGAATGAACAAACTCCCCTAAAAAAATCCATGGTACTGATTAATGGCAAATAACAGGGAACTTTTAATAAGAGTTTTTATAAGTTAATCTTTATCGAGTTTAACCATATGTTCACAACATAATAATTAACTGCAATTATGCTCATAACCACGTGTGCGTTATCTTTCTTTCAGCAAGACAGCTCCATAAACATACCTACCGCATCTACATCCAGAATAAGAAAACTGGTGCTCCTGAGATGAAATTATAATGACAAAAAAGCTATTTTTGTAAAAGAAGAGTTTCAGATCCTGCACCATCATCCTCCAAGTGGGTGTTTTTCTTAGCCTGGCTCAGGATCCCCTGGCACCAGAATTGCTTGGGGTGTTTTAAATATGCGGATCCTGGGCCTCACTTCCAACCTGATGCATGAGTTTCTAAGAGTGGGGACCAGGAAGGCAGCATTTTAAACAAGCACCCCAGGTGATTCTTAGCACACTAAAAACTGAGGATCAGTTTTCGGAAGTCTTAATTGTATCCTCCCGCTGCAAGGCCTCTCTCTGATATTTAAATTCAGGATGTTTATCCGGAGGGGAGGGCGAAGTGACTCCTCCACCTCCCGGGACCCAAGAGCATTTCTGCCACAGAGCCTGAGCCTTGCCTTGGGGGCAGAGGCCTGCAGCTGATGCAGCAACGCCCCTCCACCAACGCACCGTCCCAGCCTCACCGCCCTCGGCCTTGCGCCCCTGCACTGGCTCCCTGCCCAACTCCGTGCAGTCCTTTGTGTCGCACATTTTGTCTTCTTTATTCCTCTTAAAACTAACAAAACAGGGAGAGGGAATCTTTCAACTCTAGGGAACAAAAAGAAGGAAAAAATGGGAAGTTGTGAACCAACTAACGCTGAGAAAGACTCTCTATCATCCGTTTGCTTCTTTGCTCTCTGGCCCGCGCGGCCATTCCTTAGGTAAACTGTGGCATCACGGCCGCGCGGTGGGGAGATGGTCCAGAGCTGGCACATCCAACGCAAACCTTAATTCTGCGGCCTGAAGGCTTACTCCTTCTTGCTGAGCCTCGTTTTCTTATCAAATGGGAATCATAGGACATTCCTCTGAGGGTTTTGAGGACTAGTGATAATAAATATACGTAAAGCCCGTGGCAGGCAGGTCTAGCTTTAGGCTGAGGCCCAGTAAGTGGAACCGGTACTGTTATAAAGGAAGAATCCATGCCACCTGCCTAAGGGCGGGCTCCATCATGAAAGTCCCCTTCCTGCCCTGCTTTTCCCCTCTCCCCCTTTCAAGTCCATTGGTCTGGCTTAACCACTGTACTTCCGGTCAGGGGAGCATTACAGGTGCTCCTGTAAATATGGTGTCGGCCTTTCTTCTCTTTGCCTCCCCTTCAGTGGCTTCCCCACTCCCCCTTGCTCACACAGCCTGCTTGTGCCTTTAAAACATTGATAAGTTTCCTGACAATAAGAAAGGGCTGGGGTTTGGTTGCTAGGAGTTGGGGCGAATCTTCCAGTGTCCACACAGCTGGGCCCGATGTGGAGGCCTGAGTCCTTCCCAGGAACCTCATGGCTGCCCCGGCCAGGCCTTTGCTCCCCTTCCTTCTCTGGCTGGCTTTCCTCCCTCTCGCCCAACCTGAGCTTCCCTCAGGCCCGTGACAAGGAGCCTATTTCATCTTCCTGAGACCTGGCGGAGGGTGAGGAGACCCCGGTTCGAATCCTGCCCAGTTACCCAATCTCGCCACACCTGGGATTCCTCTTTTGTGAAATAAGAGACACCCCCTAGAGTTGTTCTGATGTCCCAGGATACGTTGAGTGCCTCGGCAATCAATCAGTACTGCTGTCTTTCTTCTTGCCTTGCTTCAAATCGTAACCCCCGCTGCCCCGACCACGGCAGCCATGGTGTGCTGGGCCATACTTAACAACCGGCTCTCTGGGGTTGGGGTGGGGCAAAGCCGATCCCCGAGGTGTCATATTCCCACCATGGTCATTTCAAGCCACCCTCGTGATGATGGCGACTGTGGAGGTGGGAAGGATGTGCTCAAACAGCTCCGAGACCCGGCCCACTGAGGCACCGTGGATTTTCCAAAGATGGTGCAACCAGCACTTTCCGCGCCCTGCTCTGTGCTGTGACCTTGCATCTGGGGCTCCATCCCCTTGAATCTGGATGGGCCCCATCATAGCTTTGACCAATAAGACACAGCAGAGTGATGCTGTGCCATCTCCGATATGCTTTTTCATGGGCCCAGGGCTTCCACAACCTGCCTCTTGAGTCCCTCCTGTAAGAAGTGTGATGATCCCGAAACCACACCATGGCATGGAGAACCCCCAGAAGATGAGATGCCCCATAAAGAGAGAAAGAGACAAAGGAGCACCGAGTGAGGAGGGAATCTTGGCAGTGAACCCTCCAGCCCAGATGAGGCCATGGAGGTCAGACTGTCCATCTGAGCCCTTCCAGAGTTCCTGACCCACCTAATGCAACGGTCATTTTAATCCGCTGTGGTGGACACCATGAGCACTGCGCACATTCCCCTTGAGGAAGGACCTGCTGTCCCCAGTGCTGGGCGTGGAAGCAGCACAGCCCTCAGCCCTCATCCAGCAGGGCTCACCTCTGCTGCAGAGCCACTGCCCAAGGTCTTGTCCTTTCCCTGGAAGCCCACAGCCAATGGCTACTGTGGAAACGTAAAGCTGAGGTCGACTCACTTCTAGAAATGGCAAGATATTTAATATTTTAGGCTTCGTGGGCCACGCAGCTTCTGTCACAACTACTCAGCTCTACGCAAGCAGCGTGAAAGCAGCCTTAGATCATACGTAAACAAAGAGGTGGAACTGTGTTCCAGTAAAACTTTATTTACAAAGACAAGTGGCCACCTGATTTGTAAGACATGCCAGTTTGTGAACCCCTGATATAAAAGCCAGGTCACCTCAGCCTAATGTGGGGCAACTCTCAAGGGTCATTCTAGCTCCAGGACTCTGTTGGGCCAGCTGGGGCTGTCACTGAGCTGCAAGGCAGCATGACTTTCTCTACCCACTCCTACTGCTTCCTCTCCCTTGGAAGACTTGATTCTAAGAGTAGTTCTTAAGGAACATCCTGCATGCTCTTCTCCAGCTCAGAGTCTGCTTCCCAGAGAACCCACCCTACCCTCCACTAAATTTGGGGGTAGTTTGTTACGCAGCAATAGCTGACCAGAACACCTACCATCTTGACTGGGTCTGTTTACTCAGTTCAGCCAAAGATCAGGTTTGCCTTTCTACAGGCTGGCCACCTCGTGCCCTGTTCAGTCTTCCTGTCCCGAGTAACTTAACTTCAACAGTGCTTCCTGACAAGAGAAGTGATAACTGGGAACAACCCTGGAGCCCCTGCAGCGAGGGGCCAGACTGCAAAGTGGCAGTTCCTGATCACAACTGAGGGAAAGGAGGCAGGCATCATCTCTGATTTTCTCCATCTACCCTGCTCGCAGGCCCTGTGCAAATCCCATGCTGTTCACGATGAGGTCCACACCATCGCTTGTGCGGGGTAAGGACACCCCCGCATCTCACTGGGCCTGGAACCATCACCGGTTTCCTGATGCCCTGAGGGTCTTATCTACATTCTCATTGTCCTTCACGCCAATATGGGAAGGCAGATGATTTAGCTGCTTACAAAATCTTTAGTGATTAATCAAAGTAATTGAAACTAAGTGATTTCAGCAAAGGCTGGGAAGCGTGATAAGCATCCTTTGTTAATTTACCCCCGTTTGTCCCCCAAACTCAGAAGGTAGACAGTGACTTGAAGATTTTTTTTCATGGGAACTTTCACATACATGCTTAGAATTAGAACTCGAATGTTTACAATGCAGCTGCCATACAGCAGAATACTGTTAACAAAAAGATCAGTCAAAACCCTAGTATCTTCGCTCTTTGTTCCAAATTTTACATTTTGCTCAAGAGAAGGAAGATTGATGGAGGGAGATGTGAGCAATTTGTTCAGCAAATTTAGAAAGCTAGTTTCACCTCCTTTATTAGGTCTTTCAGTCAGTGTTTTAAATTATAGCATCATCATGGAAATTGTGTGGAATGCATGCTAATAAGCATTGGCTGTTTTCATCAAGAGCTCTGGAAAATATGAAGTTTCCCTCTCCTCCCCATGCCTTTCACTTCCACCAAGGCCTCCCCTACAAGCTAGCTATATCAGAATGTCATTAGGACACATTACAGCTTTAAAGATAAGGTAGGCCTTCAGAGCGACATAAGAGAAATTATTGTAGGATTCCAATTTCTAAATTAAAACACTATTCCGGGTCCCCGACTCTTGCTAGGAATGTCCAAGATATAACAGGACTTGATTCTGGACTAGATCTGGTCATAATCTAAACTGCAGGGGACTCTTGGTTATAAACTGATGAGACTTTTCAAGGAAAACTCTGTGATTCTACCGCACTGGGCTGGATTTCCCTGTTGGTGTCTCAGAGCAAGTACGTGTGGTTGTTGAATTGGGGGCCAAGGCTACAATTCAGTAACCGAGTACACTCTGCCAGGGTACACCATCGGGGTCCTGGCCAGCTATGATGCAGAACCCTGGGAGGGGCGTGGCAAGAGGACTGGATGGGCCTCAGGACACAGGTCCCCAACTCCAGCTCTGGCCTCAGGTTGTGAGTAGCTGGAAGGAAAGTGTGGAGGTCATGTCCTTTCTCTGGACCTCAACTTTGCTATCTGTACAGTGATGGGGTTGAACTGGTAAGTGACTCTCTAACCTTAGTGTACATAACAAGAACTGGGGGGGATTTGGCAAAAATCAACTGGCTAGAACCCACTTCCTGAGGTTCTGACTCAGCAGGTGGGGCCCCAGAATCTGCATTTTAACAAGTCCCTCAGGTGGTCCTGATGCTGGTGGACCACACTTGGAGAAGCCGATCTCTCACGTCCCTTCCAGTTCTGATAACATAAGATTCTATCGGCCAGCGTGCGAATGTAGCAGAGCTATGCTCCCATTACACTTACTTTTTCCTCCTGGGTGCACAGCTAATCTGCACTTCCCAGCTCCCTTGAGTCAGGGACTAGTTCTAGCCAGTGCAACGTGGACCAGAATGACATGTGCCACTTTCAGACCCAGCCTCTGAAACATCTCACATGATCTTCCTCTCTCTCTCTACCCTTTCTCTTTGGCTACCTGAACACAGATGACCCAGCAGAGGACCCCAAGGAGGACCGGGGACTGCAAAGACATTAGGTAGAAGGAATATGGATCCCTGAGTCAATGCTTGTAGGAGAGCCACCCAAACTGTAACATCCACATTGGACTCTGAGTGAGTGAGAAATAAATACTATTATATTAAATCATTGAGATTTTGTGGTTATAGTCTGTCTTCTCTAAATATAAAACTATTTAGTCAGAAGTAAAAATTCAATCCATTTTTTAAATTAAAATGAAAACACCCAATGCAAAGCACAGAGTACACGAACTGTCCCAGACATCTACTGCTGTGTAACAAATCTCCCCAGAACTTAGTGGCTTTAAGTATGGCAATTATTTTGTGATCTCTTAAAGCTTCTATGGATCAGGAATCCAGGAAGGGTTGGACTGGGCAGCTCTGGCTCAGTGTCTGTCATGGGGGTGCAATCACATAGTGGCTGAAGCTGAAACCGTAAGGTTGCTGGAGCATCTAGGGGCTGTCTGGGTATCTCTCTCCATGTAGTCTTGTGCCTCCATGTGGTCTCTCCATTTGGGGTAGTATTGGCTTCCTCACAGCATGGAGGACTCAAGACAAGTGGACTATTTACATGGCAGTTCAGGGCTCCAGGGCAAGTGTTCTAGGAAACAGGGTGGAAGCTGCCTCAGAAGTCATAGAACATCAAAAGGGAGTCACAGCCCATCCAGGTTCAAGGGGAGGGGATTTAGAATTCATCTCTTTTTTTAAAAAAATGTATTTATTTTATTTTTGGCTGTGTTGTGTCTTTGTTGCTGTACACGGGCTTTCTCTAGTTGTGGTGAGTGGGGGCTACTCTTCACTGTGGTGTGTGGGCTTCTCATCGTGGTGGCTTCTCTTGTTGCAGAGTACCGGCTCTAGGTGCATGGGCTTCCATAGTTGTGGCACGTGGGCTCTAGAGCGCAGGCTCAGTAGTTGTGGCGCACGGGCTTAGTTGTTCCGCAGCATGTGGGATCTTCCTGGACCAGGGATCGAACCCGTGTCCCCTGCATTGGCAGGGGGATTCTTAACCACTGTGCCACCAGGGAAGCCCTAGAATTCATCTCTTGATGGGGGAATTTCAAGGGTCTAGACAGACATGTAGGACAGGGGATGATCTTGCAGCCATCTTTGGAAAATATAATGTCACGCTAACTATAACAGATGAACAGAAATTCTCAATCTTATTTATCCTACATGTGTATTTTATAAGGGTTAGGTACAGGTAGCTGTGTTAGTTTACTAGGGCTACACGAACAAACTGTATGGCTTCAAATAACAAATCTACGGTCTCGCAGTTCTGGAAGCTACAAGCTCGAAATCAAGGTGTCAGCACTGCCTTGCTCCCTCTGAAGCCTGTAGGGGAATCTTCCTTGATTCTTCCTAGGTTTTAGTGGTTTGCCAGCAACCTTGGGCTTTCCTTGGTTGTTGATGCGTCACTCAAATCCTATACCTGCACATGGACTTCCTTCTCTCTGTGTCTCTTCACATCATCTTCCCTCTGTGCATGTCTGTGTTTATGGCTAAATTTTACCCTTTATATAAGGACACCAGTCAGGTTGGATAAGGGCCCACCCTAGTGGCCTCATTTTAACCTGATTACACCTGCTAAGGCCTTATTTTCAAATAAGGTCACATTCTGAGGTACTGGGGGTTAGAGCTTCACCATATCTTCTGTTTTCTGGGGGCATGGGGCACAATTCAAACCATAACAGGTAGTAATTGCTCACAGGCTGCAAACAAAGTATTACATACGGGATGTCTATAGCAACTCAGGAGAAGGAGAGGATGCAACAGAGAGACGATAATTAGAATCTACTGATGTTTTTTGTTAGTCTTGCTTTCAGATTCTCCTGTGAAGAAAGGGTTCATCCATGCACTATTATAAAAACTTTTAAATTCAGGTCAGAAAATGTGGCAGACAAATGCATATCTGATCCCATCCTGAAGTAATTTCCCCAACACTTTGAGATGCTTCTTCTTTGAAACCTAACTCTCCTGGTGGACCGTGCTGTGAAGGTGTGAGGGGAAGTACCCAACCACTTCTCGGCTCTGCCTCTAAATAAACCCCAAATTAAAACCCAATGCTCCATTGTCATCACCAACTGCTGAACACTCTTTCTTGTTAATCTAGGGCAAGTCCTGAAGGGTTTTCACATTCTCACCTCTCACACTCTAAATTTCCTGGGTTACTGAGGACTTTGACGAATGCAAAACGGAAGCTGGAGAATCCAAAGGAAAGACGCAATATGAAACCTTCCTTTTTGCATCCGTGAAATAGGTGTGAATTTAAGGTCAAAGTAGATTAGGAGTCTGCGAATAGCATTCTTTGATTATATACTGTTGCCTCAAATCACATAAATAACATCAAAGGAGTCCCTAACCTTCATGCCTCCTCTTGAATTAGTGCAAGCTGTATCTGTAAACACATTTTCTGTCTGTTTTCACTTCAAACTTAAGCAACAACTTAAAAGGAGTTCTGGGGATTCTCAAGGAAAAGAATGCCTGGCACTCAAAATTCATGGGGGAAGTGATCTTTCATTTCACTCTGGGAGGTTACGCAAAAAGCAGGGAGGAGACTTCTGAAGACTTCTAGAATGAAATCCCTAAAGGAAAAATATGGCTCAGGTTAAAAAGCATTGGAGGCAGGCATTCTGGGTTTCAGTCTGGACTCTGTGACCTCAGATAGGTTAAGTTACTTTCTGAGGCACAGTTCCTTTGCTTGTAGAATAGGAATAGTAACACCTACTGTTCATTATTACCTCTGGGGATGAATGGGGATAATATGATGTAGGATGAGTGTGTCTGCCACATGGTCAGCGGGTCAATATTCCATGCAGCCATCCTGGGCCTTCACTCCTCTTAACTACAGGCGAGGAAAACCCTCGAAGCTACTCTCCGTGTATCCCTTGTCCAGCTGCCATCGTACGGTGTGGGCTTCTGATGTGGCTGTCATGTTAACGGTACAATGAGACCACACATTCGCCTATGGTTAAACAGAAGAGTTTTCCTGAAATGGGTGGACATACCTGGGGCCAAAACTCTGGAGAAGAGGTGGGTTCCTAGACATGAAATAGGTACGTTGGAAGGGTGCCTCGGCCCGGTTTCCTTGGGTCTAGACATAGAGGAGTCTAGACGTGCCTGACAGCAGCCGGGAGGTGCAGGGATGAGAGCCCTGAGGGGGAAGATGGGAGGGGCGGGCAGAAGGCAGTGCTGGTAACCTCAACCCAATAGGGTCCATCTAATGTGACTCTGGTGCCCTCGCTCCTGGCCAGCCTCAATCTTGCAACAGGAAATTAAGGACAAAAGCTTTTCCTCGCTTAGGCAAAAGTGTTAAGAGAACATTGAAGCCTGGACGGAAGTGAGAGAGAGAGAGTCCTCAAGGGAAGTTCAAGCTCATGGGCCAAAGTCAGCACCACTCACACACCCCTCCCAAGTGGTCCCCGCATGGCCAACCTGGTAGATGTGGGCTTAGCCAGGGAGACGGCACATTCCCTCACAGAAGTCCTTCCATGTGGGGAGCACCAAACTTTAATTTGGTCTCTTGAAAATATTATACAAGAAATACATAAATATATTCTCCTTAAGAAAAATTAAAACACCCACATATAAAACTAAAGTTCCTTCTATCTCCCCTTCTCCCCAGTCCTGGCCCTCTCCCTCCCTACACCCTCCACAAAAGTACAGATGGTGCCAATCTGACTTACGATTTTCCAACTTCCTGATGGTGCAAAAGCCATAAGCATTTGGTAGAAACTGTATATCGAAATTTGCATTTTGATCTTTTCCTGGGGCTGGTGATAACTGGTACACTCCTCTCCCGTGATGCCGGGCTGCAGCAACCATGAGATCACGAGGGGAAATGACCAATGCTCTATAAGGTACTATGTTGCCAGCATTTACCGTGTATTGTATTTTGTGTTTCAAATCCCACCATGTCTACAAAATGTCCATCTGTGTCTCCTGCTTCTGGTGAGAAGAAGAGGAAGGTAATTACTCTTGAACTTAAACTCAAGATAACTGCCCAACTGTAGGCTGATGAAAGTGCTCTGAGCATGTTTAGGGGAGGCCAGGCTAAGCTACAGTGCTCGGGAGGTTGGGTGTATTACATGCATTTCCAACTTATAATGGGTTTATCAGGACATAACCCCATCATCAGTCAAGGAGCACCTGTGTACACTATTATGGTATATAGGCCCCTGGAACTTTCTAGGGATGTTCTACGGACTACACAGCATTCTTTCACCTACATTTTAAGAACATAAATGGTACTCGACTGCCTGAGCCATTCTAGAATTTGCTATCTCACCTCAGCAATGCCCGTTGGTACAGAGCTCCTGTGTCCTCTTTTTCACTGCTGCCTGGTGCTCATAGGGATATCTAGATCAGAGTATACTTAGCTATTCCCCGACTGAGGGGCTTTATGTTGTTTCCAATTTTTCACGACCGCAAACTACAAGGCGGATGATCTTTTTGTGTCCCTGCCTCCTCTGAAAATGTGAGGTTTTTTTCTCGGCCCGATTTGGAATTTCTGGGTCAGCGGTTACTTTGTAGACGTGATGGGATTTGAAACATAAAACACAATATGCAAAAAATGCTGGCAATGCGGTACCCTGTAGAGTGTCTGTCCTCTCCCTTCATGTGGCTGACTGGGAGCTGCCCAGCATCATGGGAGAGGCCTGTACCATGTATCGCTAGCCCTGGGAAAAGATCAAAATTCAAACTTCGAAGTATGGTTTCTACTGAGTGCTTATTGCTTTGGCACCATCATAAAGTTGAAAAACCATTAAGTTGAATTCGGACCATCTTTCCTTTTGGGGAGGGAGGGAGGGAGAGGGCCAAGGTTGGGGAGGAGGGGAGATAGAAGGAACTTTACTTTTGTATATGGACGTTTTAACTTATGTTCTTCCAGCTGCAGTCAATGAATGTGGTCTGATCACAGCCTCACTTGCTTGGTATTATTACTTTGGGCCAATTTGATGGATGAAATAAATGAATCCCACTATTATCCCATTATTTCTGTGCTTAGTAGTGAGGCTGATGTTCTTTCATATTGAAAGGCTAATCATCTTTCCTACATTTATCAGCCTTTCGTTTTTTTTTTTTTTTTTTCCCAACCACTGCGCCACCAGGGAAGCCCCTTCGTATTTGAGTAGGTATACACTGTACGTCCACACCCTTTGCCCATTTTTCTACTGGACTGTTTTTGTTTTTAATTTTAATTGATTGATAGGTGTTTTTTACATCCTTTCGGCACTAGGCCTGGATCTCTTAAGATTCCACATGTTTTCTTCCAATCTGTCATTTACATTGTACCTTTGCTTAAAGTGATGTTTTCTTAAACGGAAGTTCTCGACTTGCATGCAGTCCAACCTATCACTCTTTGTAGAAATCAAGATTTTCTAAACCAAATGTGAGGCAGGAAATGGCAGGTGGAGTTTAGCAGCTGTGTAATCCAGGGCACGGTACGTAATCTTTCTGCGTTTGCAGATGCTAACGATGGCTGCCCAGAGAGGCAGATGGAATGTCAAAGGTTTCCCAGCACTACTGTTCCTCCCTGCACACCTGCAGCTCTCCGCATTGGGAGCTACTTGAGGACAGCATTATAGAGCATCGATCCCCTGAACCCATCACAGTGGTAAACTGGAACACTCCTGCAGCCGATCATGTGCATCTCTTCCCAACTCCACCTTTCGTGACATCGTGTCAGAACTGAAAACTGACCACGGTTTTCAGCTGTGACCACGGTGGGATCCAAAGAAACAGACAAACATTACACATCAGGGTTTTTCCGGTCGTTACACATTTACCAGCACACCACTGACAGCAGCATCCTAGGCACAGCCCTCTGCCTGCACGGCCTTCAGCTGAGAGCTGCTGTTCCTGCGCGTGGACAGCTCTAGATAGAAAATTCTTACGCGGACCTGAAATCTAGCTCTGCTAACACAGTGCTGATCCTGCCTTCTAGAACAAAGGTCAACTAACTTTTTCTGTAAGAGGCTTTGTGTGCTATACAGTATCCGCTGCAACTATCTGACTCTGTTACATATTCTTCTTGCTTTTTTCTTCAACCATTTAAAAATGCCAAGCTATTTTTTTTCTCGAGGGCTACACATAAACCAGGTCCCACCGGCTGTAGTCTGACAAGTTCTGCTCACGAACAATACAGGATGCAGAATATAAGCCACGCCGTGACCTACACAACCAGCTTTCCCGTATCTAAAAACGGTTCTCATGTACCCCTGGGTCTTTTCTTCTCAGGCCTAGGATTCTTCCAGGGATGTTCTTAAAGTCAATTCCAAATACAGGTGAAGTGATTTAGGAATGTTTCTGGAATCTGCTTCACTGGGCATCGACACTACAGGCCCAGTTCATGGCAGGAAAAGGTACAGAAATCTGGACTGAGGTCCGTCAGGTGCTCTGGGCACCTCGGGGAGTGTCACAGGATCTAGCAAGACGCAGATCACAGGGGACCTGTCAACGTGCTAGCTGTGTGATCCAGGACAAGGCACTTAACCTTTCTGGGCTCGTGGAGGATAAAGGTGGCTGCCAGTTTTTTGCCACTACCCGCTGAGAGCTGTGGCCTCGGTCTCCTCGCCTCAAACCTGAGCATGCTCTGTGTCTGCTTGACCGATAGAAGATGAAAGAAGTGATGCTGTGTCAGTCATAAGACGCTGACAGTTTCTACATCCCGTTTGGAATTCTTGCCCTTGGAACCCAGTTGCCACGCTGTGGGAGAGCCCAAGCCGCTCTGCGGAGAGGCAGGCACACGTGGAGCAGAGCCAACACCCCCGGCTGAACTCCCAGCCAATGGTCAGTACCACCTGGCCCGTCAAGTGAGAGAGCTGTCTTAGAAGGGGGTCCTCCAGCCCCAAGTAGTCACCCGCTGATGCTACAGGGAGCAGAGAGGAGCTGGCGCCATTGATCCCTGCCCACATCAGAGAGTCATGATCAAAACAAATGACTGTTGCCATTTTAGGCCGTTAAGCTTTGGGGCGGTTAGTTATGCAGCAAAAGACACCCAGAATGGGGCCTCAGAACACCACCTCCTTGGGCTTTTGTGTGCTTAATTAGCTCAGTGCCTGGCACATAAAAAGTCCTCAGTAATGTCAATTACTATTCAGAGAAAATACAGCTGCTTGAGTTCCCTTCCGGGGATAGGGGAAATGTTTTACTTCCTTATCTTAGGGGGTTTGCTCCTAACGCTGAGCTTTCTAAAGAGGCTGATGACTTTTGTAGCTTCTTCATTAAATGAGATTCTATGAAAAGCACTTAGCAGACTATGGCATAAAGTACTTGCTCATGAAACATCAAAAACCCTTCTGCTTTGGTGCTCGGAAACTTTCACACAAGCTCTAGTCCATTTCACACCTCCACTCCCAGCCCACGCTCCAGCCCACCATGCAACCACTACACCTGGGCAGCTCTGCCTGGTCCTCTAACTCTTCAAGAATTAACAATTTCATTTCAGTTTCTTTGCATCCCGGTGGACATGGCACCTCCATGATTCAAGAATGATTGACTGAAGTAACTGTCAAGAAAACCTGAAATGGTATTAAATAAATAGCGAGTTGGTCTGTGTGCTTTTAGGGGTGTACACTTTGTGCGAGAGGCACCAAACTTGTTAGCTCTGCCAGCTGTGGCAAGAAAAGGAAGATTCCAGTCTTGTACAAAGACATACATTTGGAAATAAGCTGGGGTCTCCAAAAGGTCCCTTGCCTCAAAAATCTGGTCTTCTATTGTCAGGAAGGACTCATCTGTGAAGCTGGGTTAAAGTATGACTTCTGTGAAGAAATGAAGATTTTAAAGCAGTCACTTTCATTCATGAATGAAAGAGCAGAATCATGACTTTCTTTCAGTATCCAGGATAGAAATAGGATGCTGGACTGGTAAACAGAAAATGCATCTTGATTTATCAATACAGCAGGCACGATGCACAGGGCCAGGCCACATCACTCAGCTGTTAAGAAGGTGGCAGTAGTTGTGGACAAAGTATAATGAGCGATTGTGCTCCAGTCCGAGTGGTCCCAGATGCGATTATCCAACCCCCTCACTTAAATGACCACAGGCTCAAATTCAAGGTCGAAGGGGAGAGCCGCAGTTCGCTGAGGCAGACGTTCAAACAGGAGGCTTCAGTTCTCAGCTGGACATGGTACTAAAAAAAAATCCCTAATTATTTTTTTTAAATTGAAGAAGCTCTATGTGGAATATAATGAGGCATTTGCAAAACAAGCCAACAAACCAAAACCAGTTTTGTTTCTTTCATCCTCTTTCGGGAATCAGAATCTACTTGTCCTCTACCACTGACTAGATCAAAATCATCACGACTCTTGAAAATATGGTACCGGTTCAGAGACGTGCTTTGTTAGCGCAGGTCTCTGGAGAAGAAAACCTTGATGTCTGTTTTTTGGGTGTCAGGGCCTGCTGTTCAGGCAGTGGAGTGACACATCATGCCGCGGGATGTCTTATTTAGGTGGTCCTCACACCTACAGTAGATTCATGTAAGCCACAGCCCTCCCACCCCCAACCCTGAGCACTTCCTCATTTTCTGATCCCCTACTTGCATTTTTCCCCCATACTGGCTAGAGAGTAAAGGGACATGGGAAGGAGAAAGGGATGGGGGAGGGAACACAAAAATATGCCAAATAGATAAAATCAGTTTCAAGTTTCCAGAAACCTCCCAGAAACAAAAAATGATGGAGTATATCCGTTTAGGAGGGAAAAAGGTATAAGACAGCAAGAACAAAAACCTCTGTAGAGCAATGGCTCAGTGTGCTTCCCCGATAATTCCATGAGACCAAAGGATACCCTTGGAGAGAGGGAAGAGTGTGCGAGAAAGGGCCGTGTTGGGAGCCCAGCATGCCGTCTGGAGAACCTTGCGTTTCTGAGTTAGGGTGATGAGCAGCCCCAGATCTGGGGGCACCCAGGCCTCTGTTCTAATGGGGGTGGTGGGGAAGAAGAAAGGGAGGGTGGAGAGGGAGAGTCAAAAGTGTCGGCTCCGGGTGAAATTATAAAAAATTCAGATGAGAAAAAGCAGATGCTAGCACGCAAGGAAGGGAACCAGTGTCAGAGGAGATCCTCAGCCACTTGTGCTGGGAATGCACGGTGGATTTAAAACCTGAAGACAAGTGGTTCCCCATCCGTCCACATCCTGAGGAGAGCACACAGTCCCAGCCCTACATTTCAAGAGAGAGACAGAGTCTGGAGGATCCTCAGGAAATGCCACGCCAACAGTGAGGGCGATACACATGAGGCTACATGATACACATAAAGACTGCTCATCCCTGAGGAGCTTAGGGAGGTCAGGAGATGCAGGAAGGCCGGACACAGGCGGCCCAGGAATGCAGGAATCCCAGCTGAGGTGGTTCAGGCAAGAAGCTCGCTAGAAAGGCCACATGTAGCCTCCTGGGCATGGTGTCCCAGAGTTCAGTTCAGGCCGAGCCTGCCAACTGGGTTACCACAGGTGGGGTACAGCTGAACAGAAGTAGAGGGGTCCCAGCCTTCAGGTGTCTGGATGGGGTCCAGAGGTGCCCATCTGAACCTAAAGGATGGTCACCTCCAGCCATGAACAGCCTCATCGGTTTACCCCAAACCAGTGTCACATGACAAGGGATGAGCAGTACTGCTGTAGGCTGGGGGCTGGTAAAGAAGGCACTGAGAGACAGACTGGTCCCTCCTTTCAATACGTCCATGCAGATTTCTTCAACAAAAGAAGGTACTCACGTAAAGGGACACGAGAAACTCAACAGCAAGACTGACCACAGCAACTGACAAGCCTCTTTCTACTTTAATGGCTCCAGAGGTCAATCAAAAGTGGGGCAAGGGCTTCCCTGGTGGCGCAGTGGTTGAGAGTCCACCTGCCGATGCAGGGGACACGGGTTCGTGCCCCGGTCCGGGAAGATCCCACATGCCGCGGAGCAGCTGGGCCCGTGAGCCATGGCCGCTGAGCCTGCGTGTCTGGAGCCTGTGCTCCACAACGGGAGAGGCCACAACAGTGAGAGGCCCGCGTACCACAAAAAAAAAAAAAAAAGTGGGGCAAATGGAAAAGTCGGGCAGCCAGACACCTCTTCAGCCTGGGTCATTGTAACTTGTGCGAGAACAAAAGGCTAGTGGGAAGTAAACCACACTGGAACAGCCAGAGATGGAGGCTGTTTCCAAAATCATTCTGGCTCGTCTAGTTGCAAACAAGGCAAGGCTATTATCTGGGGAAGCACAGGGATTCATCTCCTCCAACTACTCCTTGATCAGCTTTATTCTCTATGACAATCCATCCTGAAGGGCTCAGATGAAAGCTGTTGACTATTGCTAACCACCTGGAAATCACAGGATGAAAGACCGATGGCCTATCACATAGGTGGCACCGGCCAATCTGAAGTATGCACGGTGTGGGCCAGGCTACCCGCGATGTGGAAAGCTGTGATTTTAAATAGGTGTAGAGCAAAGTGGTCTTTCCCTTGGGTTTGAGGATGGATTTGAGGAAGAGGAATAAGAGTTGGAGGAGGAGGAGATGGAAAAGGTGAGGGAGTTGATAGTCACTCAGCAGGCGGGAGGCTCTCAGGTCATGCCCTACCTTGGCTTCCCCCTGAGAGCGCCAAAAACATGGCCACCGGCAGAAGGTGGGGAGTCATGGGTAGAGGAGTGGCGTGGAGCTGAGCGCCTCCTACTGGCCACCTTGGTCGGTAAACGGAGGGAAGGAAAGGGAAGCCTGAAACCTGCTCCTTGGAAGAGGAAGCTGGGAGCAGAGAGTCAACCCCCAGCTGGAGGCCTTGAAGAAAGATGGAGACGGGATTTGGATCTCTTTTCCAACAGCATGGTCAGCCTGGGACCATGCCCGGGTTTGAGAAGGGCAGGCTCTATGCAGAATGCTATAATGGGCAACGGTGACTTTTGATAGTCTGAAAAGCTTTCTGTTTTTTCATTTGCATAAATGTTTATTGAGCACCTGCCACGTGATGGGCATTATTATACCAGATGCCAATGACAATCAGCAGCTTTAACTTTAGCCACCTACCTGATTGTCATTGGCCTCACAATGTCAGGCATATTATAAGTTCTCAATTCCTGACCCTCGGAATCCCATCAACTATCCTTCTACCCTACTCTTTCCTCATCCCACGCACTCAGCTTAAACATATGGTCCTATTCAGGCCCAAGATAGAAATTAGCTAAGGTGACAAACTGCTCTGTTCTCAGGAGAGAGGGCTACTTCCACAGGTCACAAATGAAGCAGAGCTTTTGGCTTTGTTAATTCTTTTCATCCCCACTGTCCTAACGCTAGAAAAGCCACTCATCGATGTTCATCAGGATCTCCCTGCTAGTCTCCTTAACTGAATTCAACTTCAGCCGCTTTTACCGGGCACTGCCTGTGCACTAGTATTTATGCCCTCTTCTAGGGGCTTGAGATGGAAAGACAAGTAAATAAAACACTAGCACATCTCCTGGAAAGCTCACGATCCATTACAGGGGAACAACACAAAAAAAATATATAAAAGTATATATAAATACATATAAAATATAGTATGGTAAGTGCTATAATCAACACACTTCTCAAAGGCGACGAAAACACACAGAAGAAAGCAATTAAATCTAACTGGGGCAGACAGGAAAGCCAAAGAGAGAGGGTGATGTGTGAGCTGAGCTTTGACAGATGGGTAGGAAGTCTCCAGGTGGACAAGGTATGGAGTGAGAGGCAGAGGGGGCAGCATAAACACAGGTTGGGGGTGCCTACAAGCCTGGCGAAATCTGAAAAAGACAAGAGATTCTCTGTGAATCATGCATCAGGGGCACAGGCAAAGGAGTGCAGGGGAAGTGGCTGGATATAAGGAGGGGACTGGACATGGGTTCAAAGATCCTACACCATTCTATGGATTGTGGGCTTCATTCTGCAGGCAGGAGGGAGCCATCAAAGATATCTTCTAAAGCTTTCTTGAGATATGACTTCCTATTGACTCTTTTAAGGTCTACAATTTGGGCTTCCCTGGTGGCACAGTGGTTGAGAGTTCGCCTGCCGATGCAGGGAACACGGGTTCATGCCCCGGTCCGGGAGTATCCCACATGCCGCGGAGCGGCTGGGCCCGTGAGCCATGACCGCTGAGCCTGCGCGTCCGGAGCCTGTGCTCCACAATGGGAGAGGCCACAACAGTGAGAGGCCCGCGTACCGCAAAAAAAAAAAAAGTCTACAATTCAATGGTTTTTACTATATTCACAGAGCTGTGAAGTTATCACTACAATCTAATTTTAGAAGATTCTCATGGTCCCAAAGGACATTTCATGCGTATTAGTAGCCACTCCTCATTCCCTGCCACGGATACCCCGTGTTCTTGAGGCAACCACTAATCTACATTCTGTCTCTACAGATTTGCCTATTCTGGACATTTCATATTCATCAACCATATGATATCTGGTCTTTTTTAAAATTTTATTTTATTTTTTTGTGTGGTACGCGGGCCTCTCACTGTCGTGGCCTCTCCCGTTGCGGAGCACAGGCTCCGGACGCGCAGGCTCAGCGGCCATGGCTCACGGGCCCAGCCGCTCCGCAGCATGTGGGATCTTCCCGGACCGGGGCACGAACCCATGTCCCCTGCATCGGCAGGCGGACTCTCAACCACTGTGCCACAAGGGAAGCCCTGATATCTGGTCTTTTGAGCCGGCTGTTGTCACTCAGCATAATGTTTCGAAGATTCAACCACAGTAGTATGTATTAGTACCTCTGCCTTCTTTATTGCCAAATAACAGCCCATTGTATAGATTTTTGTTTATCCATTTATCAGTTGATAGACATTTGGGTCGTTTTAACTTTTTTGGCTATTGTGAATAATGCTGCTACATACTTCATGAATAAGTTTTTGTATGAACATATATTTCCATTTTTCTTGGGTATAATCTGAGGAGTGGAAATGTTGAGTCATACGGTAACTCTATGTTGAACATTTTGAGGAATGGCTAAATTGTTTTCCAAGTAGTGGAACCATTTTATATTTTCACTAGCAGTGTAATTATGTTACATTACATTTTAATTACGTTGCAATGTTAATGTTTTGGAAAATGTTCCAATTTCTCCAAAACCCCACCAACATTTGACATTGTCTGTGTTTTTTTTATCATGGCCATCCTACTGGATGTGACGTGGTCTCACTGTGGTTTTGATTTGTAGGAATACCTAATGATGAACGATACTGAGCATCTTTTCACATGCTTATTCACATCAAAGATTTTTAAGCAAGAGAAGTAGCTGTTGTATAATAAATCTGGGGGTGAGGTGGACAGAAGAGAAACTAGAGGATGTTGTAATAACTCAGGCGAGAGTTAATGAGATCCTGGACCAGGGAAAAAGTATGAGCATGGTAACAAAGAGACGGATTCAGGAGCTCTTTCAGAAGCAGCACCCACAGGATGTAATGAAAGATTGGCTGTGTAGGTCAGTGGGGAGTGAGGGGAGAAGGAAGCGGCAAGGGTGGTGCCAGGGTTTCCAGGCTGGGCAACCAGGACTATGGTGATGCCACGAACTGAGCTAGAGAAGGAGAGGGGAGAAGTAAATCGGGGAGTGCAAGATTATGAGCTCAGTTAGGACATGTTAAGTTTGGGGAGATCCATTTGGGTAGAGATGTTGAACAGGCAACTGGAGAAGCAATTGTGGGGCTGCAGACAGACTGATAGATATAGCTGTAGGGATATCAATATATTGGAAGGTGATAGTTGAGTATCATGGGTTGTATATAGATTAAAGAATTTTGCGAATTAGAAAGCTTCTGCAAGAGTCCTTTCAGTGGCAAGTAGAGAAATGGAAGGTAGATTAAAGTGATCTGAAGAGGGAATGAGAATCACAGGAAAGAAGATACAGAATGCTTCCCATCTCCATGGAAATCCTTCCCACTGCCGCCATTAGACGCATGGATGACAGGGAGCATGAAGACAACTCCTGTCCCTTCAGAGAGGGACACAGCACTCAAGGGGTAAAAGAGGCAGGATGGGGCTTCCCTGATGGTGCAGTGGTTGAGAGTCCGCCTGCCAATGCAGGGGACACGGGTTCGTGCCCCGGTCCCGGAGGATCCCACATGCCGCGGAGCGGCTGCGCCCGTGAGCCATGGCCGCTGAGCCTGTGCGTCCGGAGCCTGTGCTCTAAAAAAAAAAAAAAAAAAAAAAAAAAAAAAAAGAGGCAGGATGAACACAACCCTCCTGCTGGGTGAGTTACCCTGGCAAAGGAGAACTACTGCCTGTCAGAGAGCCAGGACTTCGAGCCTTGCCCTCCATGTCTCCACCTCCTCACTCCAATAGAGTTTTTAATAAAGTGAAAAACAAAAGGGAGTCATGCTTCAAAAAAAGTACTTCCTTTTTACGAATGCATGATGGGCACACAGCCTTTGATAAATGAGGGCATGAGATCAAATGGATCCTAACCATCCAGTGACAAATTGGTATTTTTCAGGTCTGGACAGATTTCATGAGGGGGTGCCAGGAAGTTTGGACTCTAAGTACTTAGTGTCAAAAGGATTAGAGAATCAAGAAGAAAACCCCTCTAAACCCAGAGCAAGATTATTTTCTATTTACCTCTCCAGGTCCATGTTCTACTCTTCTCCATCCACTTCTGGGTGCAGGGAGGCTGCTCACTGAGACTGAATGAAAAGGTTCCCTTGTCAATTGGCTTCAGGTTTGGTTTGGTCAATAGGCAGCATCAACAGGGAAGGAGAGTGAGGTCAACCCTGCTTCCCCTGCCAGGTTGCCAAGGAAGGGCCGAGTCCCTCTACTGAGCGCTCAGCTCAGGTCAGGTGGTTCTTCTCTCCAGGAAGTTATCCTTTCCTAAGTCACTCCCTCTCCTACCCTTCAGATCTAAGGGTGGTGGGAGCACCTTGCTATCACTAGTTCCAGGGTGCTTTCCCAGTACTTGTTTTCTTTAACACTTGGACACACCTTTATTAATTGCCTCTTTATTAAATGCTCTTCAAATATCCCTGCTGGGGTGTGCCATCTGCTTTCTGGTAGAATCCAGACTGACTCAAACCCTCAGGTTGAAGGTTTTATTCCTTACCCTCTAAGAAACTTAGTCAAGAGTACTACGTTTGGGCTTCCCTGGTGGCACAGTGGTTGAGAGTCCGCCTGCCGATGAAAGGGACAGGTTCGTGCCCCGGTCTGGGAAGATCCCACGTGCAGCGGAGCGGCTGGGCCCGTGAGCCATGGCCGCTGAGCCTGCGCATCCAGAGCCTGCGCTCCGCAAAGGGGGAGGCCACAACAGTGAGAGGCCCGCGTACCGCAAAAAAAAAAAAAAAAAAAAAAAAAAGAGTACTACGTTATCTGAAACCCAAGCAAGTCAATCAGCTTCTCACAAAGAAAAATGTCTCCGTCAGTAGTCAGCTGGCTCTTGAGCCACACGTGACCCCTTCCATCATATTGTCATGTTCTTCTGACTCTATCTGGACTTTGCATACATTTATTGGGCCAAGAACAGTCTTAAGTGCTGTGGAACCCAAAGCAGGATATGGTCTTGCCCTCAAAGAAACATATTTAAGGGGGCAAATACACATACCAGGGCCCTCAAAAAGCTGCCCTGGACACCTTCATTCCCATGGGAACACTAGAACGTTTTCTGCTCTCTCCCAACATCGTGGAAATACTAAGAAATGAGGGGGTAAGAACAACATGACTGTCGGAGAAACAGAAACAAAGAGAGAAACAGAAAGGTTCTCAAGGTCCAGATTGGCTTTCAAAAGCTGCTAAGTCACTGTTTTGAAATTGAGAGGAGCAAATACGGCTCAAGAGCCACTGGAACGTGAGCATCACTGCCCTTGAAGGTCATGGTCAAGGTGACTGCAGCCCTAGATGAGGAAGAGGGTGAGGGGGCAGACCTGGAACACCCTCCCTGCTCCAAGATGGTCTTTTATTTCATTCACCCTCCCCGCAACCCCCAAAGATGACGGCTTAGCCTTGTAGGCTAAGTCCTACAGGGGCTCAGCAGAACTTCAGGACTCAAACAAAATATTTCCCTCCCTGAGAAGCTGTCTGAGAGTTAGAATCCCCTATCCCTCTATCAGGATTGGATAGGCACAGCTTTCCAAATCTGGAGGGTGGTGACAATACCACCCTCCTGGGCTTGTGCCCAAGGACTAAATGAGAAAACAGAAGGCAGGGGCCCCGCAGAGACTGACTGACCCAAAGACTCAGTGAAGTGCAGCTTCTCTTTATTCTCCAAGGAAAGCCTCTCTTGTCCTTTATCCTCTCTCTCAAGGAAGTTTATATATAAAGATCCACACCGACTGCACATGACTAAAAACAAGTGAACATTCTACCCTGTGTTTCTGATACAATCAATTCTACTTGAATTTTATCATCAAAATATTGGGGGAAAATATTCTGTCATCTAGGGAGAACGAGGTCCTTTAGCCCATGTTTCACTTACACCTAATTTCATCAATGTAGCAGCATTCACGTTTCACTGTAGCCATGACTGGTAACTACATTCGTTTAGAGGCTGGAAATGAAACTGACATTTCAGGATGGAACAAGCAAATACCAACTGCTGAGGTTCCTCCTCTGCCTTAGAGTGATTTTGACCATAATGAAAACAAGTTAGACCCATGATTAAAAACCAAAGAAAGAAACATAAGAAAGTGAGGTAATATTCAGTTACTTGGAAAGACAAGTAAGGGAAAAAAGCAATTTAAGGTTGTTTTTAGAACTATTTCTGTTTGTTCTTTTTTTTTTAAACATCTTTATTGGAGTATAATTGCTTTACAATGTTGTTTTAGTTTCTGCTATATAACAAACTGAATCAGCTATATGTATATATATATCCCCATATCTCCTCCCTCTTTCATCTCCCTCCCACCCTCTAGGTGGTCACAAAGTACCGAGCTGATCTCCATGGTCTATGCAGCTGCTTCCCACTAGCTCTCTATTTTACATTTGGTAGTGTATTTATACGTCCATGCCACTCTCTTACTTCATCCCAGCTTACCCTTCCCCCTCTCCGTGTCCTCAAGTACATTGTCTACATCTGCGTCTTTATTTCTGTCCTGCTTCTAGGTTATTCAGAACCTTTTTCTTTTTTTTTTTAGATTCCATATATATGTGTTAGCATATGGTATTTGTTTTTCTCTTTCTGACTTACTTCAGTCTGCAGGACAGACTCTAGGTCCATCCACCTCACAACAAATAACGCAATTTTGTTTCTTTTTATGGCTGAGTAATACTCCATTGTATATATGTTCCACATCTTCTTTATCCATTCATCTGTCAATGGACACTTAGGTTGCTTCCATGTCCTGGCTATTGTAAATAGAGCTGCAATGAACATTGTGGTACTTGACTCTTTTTGAATTATGGTTTTCACAGGGTATATGCCAGGATTGCTGGGTGGTATGGTAGTTCTATTTTTAGTTTTTTAGGGAAACACCATACTGTTCTCCACAGTGGCTGTATCAATTGACATTCCCACCAACAGTGCAAGAGGGTTCCCATTTCTCCTTTAGGTGTAATGTTAGATTGTTTATTTGAGATGTTTGTTGTTTCTTGAGGTAGGATTGTATTGCTATCAACTTCCCTCTTAGAACTGCTTTTGCTGCATCCCATAGGTTTTGGGTCGTCATGTTTTCATTGTCATTTGTTTCTAGGTATTTTTTGATTTCGTCTTTGATTTCTTCAGTGTTTTTGGTTATTTAATAGTGTTGTTTAGCCTCTATGTGTTTATAATTTTTACAATTTTTTTTCCCTGTAATTGATATCTAGTCTCATAGCGTTGTGGTCAGAAAAGATACTTGATAACAATTTCAGTTTTCTTAAATTTACCACGGCTTGATTTGTGACCCAGGATATGATCTATCCTGGAGAATGTTCCATGAGCACTTGGGAAGAAAGTTGATTGTGTTGTTTTTGGATGGAATTTCTTATAAATATCAATTAAGTCCATCTTGTTTAATGTATCATTTAAAGCTTGTGTTTCCTTATTTATTTTCATTTTGGATGATCTGTTCATTGGTAAAAGTGGGGTGTTAAAGTCCCCTACTATGATTCTGTTACTGTTGGTTTTCCCTTTTATGGCTTTTATGGCTGTTAGCATTTGCCTTATGTAGTGAGATGCTCCTATGTTGGGTACATAAATATTTACAATTGTTATATCTTCTTCTTGGATCGATCCCTTGATCATTATGTAGTATCCTTTTTTGTCTCTTCTAATAGTCTTTATATTAAAGTCCATTTTGTCTGATATGAGAATTGCTACTCCAGCTTTCCTTTGATTTCCATTTACATGGAATATCTTTTTCCATCCTCTCACTTTCAGTCTGTATGTGTCACTAGGTCTGAAGTAGGTCTCGTGTAGACACGATATATACAGGTCTTGTTTTTGTATCCTTTCAGCCAGTCTATGTCTTTTGGTTGGAGCATTTAATCCATTTACATTTAAATTAGTTATCAGTATGTATGTTCCTATTACCATTTTCTTAATTGTTTTCGGTTTGTTACTGTAGGTCTTTTCCTTGATTGTGTTTCATTCCTAGAGAAGTTTCTTTAGCATTTGTTGTAAAGCTGGTTTGGTGGTGCTGAATTCTCTTAGCTTTTGCTTGTCTGTAAAGCTTTTGATTTCTCCGTCAAATCTGAATGAGATCCTTGCTGGGTAGAGTAATCTGGGTTGTAGGTTTTTCCCTTTCATCACTTTAAATATGTCCTGCCACTCCCTCTTGCTTGCAGAATTTCTGCTGAAAGATCAGCTGTTAACCTTTTAGGGACTCCCTTGTATGTTATTTTTCCCTTGCTGCTTTTAATATTTTTTCTTTGTATTTAATTTTTGCTAGTTTGATTAATATGTGTCTTGGCATCTTTCTCCTTGGATTTATCCTGTATGGGACTCTGTGCTTCCTGGACTTGATTATTTCCTTTCCCATATTAGGGAAGTTTACAACTATAATCTCTTCAAGTATTTTCTCAGTCCCTTTCTTTGTTCTTCTTTTTCTGGTACCCCTATAATTCGAATGTTGGTGTGTTTTATGTTGTCTCAGAGGTCTCTGAGACTGTCCTCAATTCTTTTCATTCTTTTTTCTTTATTCTGCTCTATGGTAGTTATTTCCACTATTTTATCTTCCAGGTCACTTATCCGTTCTTCTGCCTCAGTTATTCTGCTATTGATTACTTCGAGAGAACTTTTAATTTCATTTATTGTGTTGTTCATCATTGTTTGTTTGCTCTTTAGTTCTTCTAGGTCCTTGTTAAACGTTTCTTGTATTTTCTCCATTCTATTTCCAAGATTTTGGATCACCGATACTATCATTAATCTGAATTCTTTTTCAGGTAGACTGCCTATTTCCTCTTCATTTGTTTGGTCTTGTGGGTTTTTACCTTGCTCCTTCGTCTGCTGTGTGTTTCTGTGTCTTCTCATTTTGCATAACTTACTCTGTTTGGGGCCTCCTTTTCACAGGCTGCAGGTTCGTAGTTCCCGTTGTTTTTGGTGTCTGCCCTCAGCGGGTAAGGTTGGTTCAGTGGGTTGTGTAGGCTTCCTGGTGGAGGGGACTGGTGCCTGCTTTTTGGTGGATGAGGCTGGATCCTGTCTTTGTGGCGGGCAGGACCACGTCCAGTGTTGGGTTTGGGGGTAACTGTGACCTTATGATTTTAGTCAGTCTCTGTGCTAATGGGTGCTTTAGTGTTCCTAGTGTCTTGCTAGTTGTTTGGCATAGGGTGTTCAACACTGGAGCTTGCTGGTCGTTGAGTGGAGCTGGGTCTTAGCATTGAGATGGAGATGTCTGGGAGAGGTTTTGCCGTTTTATATTTCATGGAACTGGGAGGTTTCTGGTGCCGAACTCGGCTCTCCCACCTCAGAGGCACAGGCCTGACACCTGGCTGGAGCAGCAAGACCCTGTCAGCCACATGGCTCAGAAGAGAATGGAGAAAAAATGAAAGAAGAAAAGAATAAAATAAAATAAAATAAAATAAAGTTAATAAAATAAAAATTATTAAAAACTTAAAAAGTAATTTAAAAAAAGAAAGAAAGAAGAGAGCAATCAAACCAAAAAACAAATCCACTAATGATAACAAGTGCTATAAACTATACTAAAAAAAAAAAAAAAGAGGGCTTCCCTGGTGGCACAGTGGTTGAGAGTCCACCTGCCAATGCATGGACAAGGGTTTGTGCCCCAGTCCAGGAAGATCCCACATGCCACGGAGTGGCTGGGCCCGTGAGCCATGGCCGCTGAGCCTGCGCATCCGGAGCCTGTGCTCTGCACCGGGAGAGTCCATGACAGTGAGAGGCCCACATACTGCAAAAACAAACAAACAAAGAAAAAAAACAAACAAACGGACAGATAGAACCTGAGGATAAATGGCATAAGCAAAGCTATACGGACAAAATCACACAAAGAAGCATACATATACACGCTCACAAAAAGAGAGAAAAGAAAAAAAAATATATCTCTATATAAAAATAAAAAGGAAGAGAGCAACCAAATGAATAAACAAATCTACCAAGGCTAATAAACTCTAAATACTAAACTAAGATAAACATAAAACCAGAAATAAATTGGGTGCAGAAAGCAAACCCCAAGTCTACAGTTGCTCCCAAAGTCGACCACCTCAATTTTGGGATGATTCGTTGTCTATTCAGGTATTCCACAGAGCAGGGTACATCAAGTTGAATGTGGAGATTTAATCCGCTGCTCTTGAGGCTGCTGAGAGAGATTTCCCTTTCTCTTCTTTGTTCGCACAGCTCCCAGGGGCTCAGCTTTGGATTTGGCCCCACCTCTGCGTGTAGGTCGCCTGAGTGTGTCTGTTTGTCGCACAGATAGGACGGGGTTAAAGAAGTAGCTGAGTGGGGCTCTGGCTCACTCAGCCTGGGGGGAGGGAGGGGTACGGATGTGGGGCAAGCCTGCGGTGGCAGAGGCCGGCGGGACGTTGCACCTGAGGCTCACCATGTGTTCTCCCGGGGAAGCTGTCTCTGGATCACAGTACCCTGGCAGTGGTGGGCTGCAAAGACTCCCGGGAGGGGAGGTGTGGATAGTCACCTGTGCTCACACACAGGCTTCTTGGTTGCAGCAGCAGCAGCCTTAGTGTCTCATGCCCGTCTCTGGTGTACACGCTGATAGCCGTGGCTCGTGCCCGTCTCAGGAGCTCGTTTAGGCAGTGCTCTGAATCCCCTCTCCTTCGCACCCCGAAACAATGATCTCTTGACTCTTAGGCAGGTCCAGACTTTTTCCCGGACTCCTCCTTAGCTTGCTGTGGCGCACTAGCCCCCTCCAGCCTGTGTTCAGGCAGCCAACCCCAGTCCTCTCCCTGGGATCTGACCTCTGAAGCCCAAGCCTCAGCTCGCAGCCCCGCCCGCCCCGGCGGGTGAGGAGACAAGCCTATCGGATGGTGAGTGCTGGTCAGTACCGATCCTCTGTGCGGGAATCTCTCCGCTTTGCCCTCCGCACCTCGGTGGCTGCGCTCACCTCCGTGGCTCTGAAGCTCCCCCCTCCGCCACCTGCAGTCTCCACCTGTAAAGGGGCTTCTATTGTGTGGAAACCTTTCCTCCTTCACAGCTGCCTCCCACTGGTGCAGGTCCTGTCCCTATTCTTTTGTCTCTGTGTTTTCTTTTTTCTTTTGCCCTATCCAGGTACGTGGGGAGTTTCTTGCCTTTTGGGAGGTCTGAGCTCTTCTGCCAGCGTTCAGTAGGTGTTCTGTAGGAGTTGTTCCACATGTAGATGTATTTCTGATGTATTTGTGGGGAGGAAGGTGATCTCCACGTGTTACTCCTCCACCATCTTGAAGGTCTCGACCTTCTGTTTGTTCTTTAAACAACATTTTTCAATGACGAGAGGCAGAAGGGAGGCTCCCAGGGAGTCATCGATGTTCTGGAGAGATTGTTACTGATCTACTCTAAATACTAGCCTAATAAGAGAATCCCACCCATGACCTGTGATCTGGATGCTCTCTCTTCTGCGCCACTGGCTCGGGGGGAGTCCCCCCCAGCTTCTTGTTCCCGAAGCTGATCCCAACCAAACCCCAGAGTTCTGGGCGCAGTGTGCCTAGACGTGGGTGCTGTATGAGCCGCGTGAGGCAAGCCAGGCAGAAGGTCTGGACTGAACGTGGACCACCAAACCAGCAGCCCTCGACCTGGGAGGGACCTGGGCTCTGGGGGCAGAAGAGAAGCTGAGCAGTGCAGCGAGGCTGTGATTGTGTCCAGGATGGCCCCCACCTCGGACCTACGAAACCAGAGAGGCAAGGAGAGGGAGCAGAGCAAGAGGGGAAACCAGAATGCCTGAGGGGTCATTTGAAGCCACAATTCTACAGAGTAACCTGTTTCATGCTCTTGAAGTGTTGATTAGGAGAATGGCTAACCAAGACAGGAAGAATAATGAGATCTGTGACATGGCTGTGAGATTCCAAGAGGAAGCGTGAGCAGTTCCCAGGGACTTGGAGTACCCCAGAGCATCATAAAGTAGAATCTGTGGTCCCTGAGGAGGGATTAATAGCCCATCACTGCAGCTATGGAAGTCTCTGAGGCTGGCAGGCAGAAGTGTTACCCCAGTTTACCAAACCTTAACAATTATACACCTTTCTTGGAGATAAGCAAAGATTTCAAATACTCACTATCTATAACTTATGTATACAGCACAGAGTAAATCGAGCCAGATATTAAAATTATGAATATATGATAAAAACTGCACATCTATGAGCACACAGATACTACGTGTGATTTGTTTTTATGATTTTCATTGTCCCAATTTTTCTAAGACCATCTGGAAATCAAATAATCCACTTAAGTGAATAAAAATGCCCATTTAATAAATGCTAAGGAAACACTTTCAACCGAATTAGCAAGAAGTAAGAGCACGGGGGAAGACATACATACAGGGTTTTATTTCTCAAGAGAATGCCTGAGTGGAAAATAACCTACTCTACACAAATTTAATTCTGTTGTGAAAGGTTGAGACTGTTGCCAAATGCATTTCAGTTCTCTGTTCTTGCCTAATAGTAGATATCTGAGGATCCAGAAGCCAAAAGTGTAACCCAGAACAGTTCTTGAAATTACCTTTGTGAATAAAAACAAAAGTTCAAAAAGTCAGAAGAGCTGGCGGGAGCTCAGAGAAGAGAGAACAAATGTAGCAGCAAAAAGGAAAAAAAAAAGAAGGAAGGAAGGAAGGAAAGAAAAAGAAAGAAAGAAAGAAAGAAAAAGAAAGAGAAAGAGAGAGAGAGGGAGGAAGGAAGGAAGGAAGGAAGGAAGGAAGGAAGGAAGGAAGGAAAGCATTTAAGCAATCTTAATGTGTTTTTGTGTCTTGTGAGGACCAGGAGAGCAGTAGAGAATGGGGGTGGGAAACTGAAAGGCCCCTGGCGTCAGATACGCCTCATTTACCAGCATCACTTATGTCCCTATAACTGCGTTCAGCTTAGTACAACTTTGCCACTTTTAAGGTACCCTGAAACCATCACTTTAATCACTGCATTTGCTTCTTGAAAGGCCCTTGCAATTCTGGATTTGCTGTCAGTGAAGCATGAACCTATCCACATACATCCACTGTGCTGATGTACAATGAAACAATCATATTTATATTCTTATGAGTCTGCATCTACGTTTGGCTACGAGAGAGTGAGCCAACTTAACAACGATCCTGCATAAAGTGGTCTAATATTACACAAATATCTGAATACAACTCGGCAGTTGTTTGCAATGAACAAACTGAATTCCAGAAATTATTAACTTAGACAAAGTCAGAAAGAGAGCTGAAAAGGAGAGTTGTTCTTCCATTGGAATAGAGTTTCCATTTTGCAAGATGAACAAGTTCTGGAGATATGTTGCACAGGTGAATACGCTATGCTACTGAACTGTATACTTAAAAATGGCTAAGATGGTCAATTTTATGTTATGTGTTTGCTACCACAGTAAAAAAGTAATAAAATTTACTTTATTAAATAAATAAAAATAGAGTGCATTAATTCCATGTTCTGCACCTGGCTACAACCACTGCATACTGCACTAATTAAACTGAATTTCCTACGAGAAAGAGAAAGAGAGAGAGAGAGAGAGAGAGAGAGAGAGAGAGAGGGAGGAGAGACTACTCTAACTTAAAGACCTGCTTTAAATTCCAAGCAGAACAAATAAAGGGGAAAAATTAAGGTTGGAGATCCAACCTGGCTTGATTTCTTTGGAACAATCCACTATGCCAAGTTTACATGGCAATTCTAGGATGTTTACTTTATAAATCTTAACAGGGTAACCTTTCAGACAGGTCATCCAAAGCTCAGGTGACCCTCCTGAAGCAGGCCATGACAGGGTGATGTCCATTCCTGACTTAAGGTAGACCCAGAATCACCTACCCCACTCCAGCCCTCCTCTGCGCAAGCTTCCTGCAGGGAGGAAGAGTCACGCATCCCACTGTTTCTTGGTTGCCTGATGGAACTACCATGATTAGGTGTTTTATTTTGTTGTTAACTGGCTCACAGAGTTCTTGGTTAACACATGAGTGGGCTCGCAGTCCAGCAACGGGTAGTTTTCTATTCTAGTGCTTCTCTATTAGTTTGCTAAGGCTCCTGTAACAAAGTACCACACAGTGGGTGGCTAAAAACAACAGAAATTCATTGTCTCACAGCTCTGGAGGCCAGAAGTCTGAAAGCAAGGTGTGGGCTGTGGTTCCTTCTGAGGGCTCCAACGGGAATCTGTTCCAGGCCTCTCTCCTAGTAGCTTGTAGGTGCTACTATTGCATCACTTCAATCCTCCATCTCCACATGGCCTTCTCCCCAGATCTCTGTCTCCACATGGCCTTCTTCTTATAAGGTCACATGGGATAAGGAGCCCGCTCTACTCCAGTATGACCTCATCTTAACTAATGACATCTGCAACGACCCTATTGCCAAATAAGGGGACACTTTGTGATAAAGGGAGTTGGGACTTCAACATATCATTTTGGGGGAGACACAATTCAACCTACTACAGCTTCTCAAAAGGTGAACCCTAGACCAGCAGCATCGGCATCACCTGGGAATTTGTTTAAAATGTAAATTCTTGGGCCTTACCCTAGACATACTGATTCAGAAACTCTGGAAGTGCAGCCAAGTAATGTGTATTTTAACAAGCCTTCAGGAGATTCTGAAGCACGCTAAAGTTTGAGAACCACTGTTAAACCACACTGGACATTTAAAAAATCATTTTGTAATGCTAAGTGTGTATCTTGCCTTTCCAACAGAATTGCTAGCCTTTTGGGACTCTCTCTGACGGTATTTATCACATGCTGCTAATACTTATTGCTTACCTAAAACAGGCTAGAATCTGGAGTTCTGTGAAGGCCACATGTGACCTTCAGGAAGGTTTTATTTTGTCTGCTCATGAATACTATGAACTAACTGCTAAAATTAAAAACCTAGATACCAGACTTTTCTTGAAAAAGATTGCAGGATCTGGCAACACTGGATCCAAAATCCCACATGGCAACAATCAACTGAAGAGTGGCTGAGGGTTCAGTTAGCCACAGTCCCCACCATTCCCTGATGCCTCCCCGATTCTGAGGCTTTGTGTAGACCAACCTCACTCACTTACATCACCTGTCCAGTCCCTAAAGGCATTTGGGTTTGACCCATGTCTGGGCAGAGGGAACCTAAATTATCCACAGCTTGAAATACTTAGCTGTTTCTGAGCAGCAAGTTTAGGAACAGAATTCTAGAAGCCAGTGTCTCTGATTAGCACTGACTTTGTTTGGCTTCACTTTTCACCAGGTAACAGGGCAAGTTATGAAATGACTCATGCACTGAAGATCAAAGTTTTGTAGTGGCTTGCCCATGTGACAATGCACGGGTGAGCTGTAACAGAACAAAGAGATTTTTGTATGACTTCATTATGGAACAATGGGATGTGGAGGACATGGAATTGTGATTTTGAGACATCAGGTTTGTTTCCTTGGTGTATATGCTCTGCTGAGCTGCAATAGCAGATAAGGTGTGGAAAGATTCTTTTCCAGAGAAGCATGTGGGGGAAATATCATTCTTAAAAACTACTTTCAGGGCTTACAGAAATTTTAAGTCAAATCCTGGAGTAGGATTTGACAACTGTGCCTTTAACACAGACACCAAGTAGCTTCTGTACAAAGGACGGAAAAGATATCATTTCTGTATCTCGCCCAGATCATTAGGGGCAGCTCATGAAATAGTGCATGGAGTGGCGGTTTGGGGTCTCTGTCTCACTGGTAAGGACAGGGCCAGATGTGGGAGTGAGAGCTCACACATCCACATGGAAACAGGCTTCAATGAGGGAAGTTTCAACAAGGGAGCAAGCTTCATTAGTAAGCCAGAAGGAAGCTCTATTGCCATGGAGTTCATCCCAAAGCAAAAAATCAAAAAATATATCCACTTAAAGATTTCTGAACCAGAGGATACAGACAAGGGGCCACTATTAGGTCATAGAGCTATTTTCTGACAAATTCCTACATTTTATTCTCTCCTTAACCACCACTGTATCCCAGCATTCTTAAGAAAGGAAAGAAGAGATGGAATATGTCACTGATGACTAAATCTTCCTTTAAAGCTGTTACAATTTACAACAACAATAATTTTCTCAAAGGCAAAGATGACTCTTTCTCCTGGGCAGACCTAATATCTTGAATAGTCTATTAAAAATGAAAACACCTCTTCATGGCAAAGTAAATATAGATATAAAATGGGACAGACTTGTGATGTGAAAACAAGGGTGCACTTTCCCTCCTTAGCCTTTGGTACCACTGTATGAGTCAGGGTTCTCCAGAGAAACAGAACCAAAAGGATATACAGATATAAAGAGAGAAAGAGATTTATTTTAAGAAACTGGCTCATGCAATCATGGAGGCTGACAAGTCCCAAGACCTGCAAGGGGAGTCCACTGAACCCAGCTGGTGACCCAGTAGGGCCAATGTACCAGTTTCAGTCTGAAGACAGGAAAAAGCCAATGTCCCTGCTTGAAGGCCGTCGGGTAGGAGGAATTCCTTTTTATTCAGGGTAAGGTGAGCTTTTATGTTCCATTTGGGACCTCAACTGATTAGATGAAGCCCACCCCCATCGGGGAGGGCAATCTGCTTTACTAAGTCTACGATTCAAATGTTAACCTCATCCAGAAACACCCTCAAGACACAACCCAGAATAATGTTTAACCAAATGTTGGGATACCCTGTGGCACAATCAATTGACACATAAAAGTAACCATCACTACTCCCCACATGCCCGGTGGGTGAAAAGGCTAGGACAATCAGCTCACAGGGAATGCTGGAATCTGTAAGGAGCAAATACCCAGGGAAGACAAACATGCATCTGACCCTGTGGGGGAGGGGCCATCTTCTAAGATTCCTCCTGCTTCTTCCACCTAAGAGCTGCTCTTTGTGAGCTCACTCAACATTTTTTTTTTTGCAGTACGCGGGCCTCTCACTGTTGTGGCCTCTTCCGTTGTGGAGCACAGGCTCCGGACACACAGGTTCAGCGGCCATGGCTCACGGGCCCAGCCGCTCCGCGGTATGTGGGATCTTCCCAGACTGGGGCACGGACCCGCGTCCCCTGCGTTGGCAGGTGGACTCTCAACCACTGAGCCACCAGGGAAGCCCCTCAACTTTTATTCAAGGTCTCCACATAATGAACTGTGTAAAGCTGTGCGCCACTATCCACCTAATAGAATGGCTACAATTAGAAACAAATATTGACAATACAAAGGGTTGATGGAGCAACTGGAACGCTTACTCATTGCTGGAAGGGCTGTAAAATGGTGAAGCCACTTTAGAACGCAGTTTGGCAACTGCTTGTAGAGTTAGATGTACACTTACCACATGGCCCAGCAAACCCACTCATTGGTATTTACCCCAAAGAAATGAAAACTTATGTTCACACACATGACTGTTTATGGTAGCTGTATGCATGATCACCAAATATTAGAAACAACCCAAATGTCCTTCAATGGGTGAGGAGATAAACACCACACAATGGAACACTCTTCAGCAATAAAAAGGAGCACATGACTCATGCACAAATCTCAAAAGCATTACGTTGCGTGAAAGAAGCCGGTCTCAAAAGATTGAATACTTTATAATCCTACTTATATAATCTTTGAAAAGACAAAACTACAGTAATAGAGAATGGCTCAGTGCTTGCCAGAGGGTAGAGGGAAGAAGGTGGGTGTGACTAGAAGGGGAGAGTACAAGGGAGTTTTGGGGGCAATGGGACTATTCTGAATCCTGATTTGGGTGGTGGTTACACAAATCTATACATGTGTCAACTTTCATAGAATTACACAACCCTCCCCCAACATCAAATTTACTGTATAATAATTTAAAAAAAATTTAAATCAAGTGGTAAAAAAAATCTGTATGTTATCCATTCTATGCACAGGATAAATAAATGCTCCTAGTGGAAAATACCTATGAACTGGGAGTCAGTCAACAGAAGCTGAATCCAGAATATACACACGCAGGTGGAAGTAACTCCCCGGCATCATTTGTACATTCTGATACACAAAGGGAGCAAATTATATTCTTGACTTACTACACGTGACCTGGTAATTCTCTGAAAACGCAAAACAGTTGTGATCTACATAATTTCTTTCCCAGGAACTTTGCATTCATGGTCTCTGACAACAGCCTTAAGGGAGGAAATTTAGGCTTAGAGATAGATGGTAAAGGATTTGCCCTGGATTTTGATCTTGGTTCTGTCTGGTTTCCAAGTCACCATATAAAGCCATAGCAAGGCTTACACTCTGATTCCTGTCTTTTCTCTGCTGAACTCTGAGCAGGCCCCCTTAATCCTCTGTGCCCTTAAAACCCTGCTCTTTCGGGTAGGGGAAGAAAAGAATCTGCCCCCCAGGGAACATGTGGAAGTGTCTGGAGGCATTTTTAGCTGTGACAGCTAGGGAAGAGGATGCTCTCTGGTGGGTAGAAGCCAGAGATGTTGCTAAACATCCTACAACACACAGGATGGCCCCCTGAACAAAGGATCATGCAGCCCAATATGTCACGAGTGCAGAGGTTGAGAACTTCCCAGAAACATGTATTAAAAACATCCATGAGCCAGACATGTTTATGTTCTCATCTCATTTATCTCCTCAAAACCCTTTTGAGGTAGGTATTATTGACCCCAATTTATAGTTAAGAAGGTTGTTGCTCAGACACATAAAGGTATGTGCCCAGATCCCAATGGTGAGGCAAGAGGCAGTGGGCATCCCAGGCCCTCGTGACAGCAAAGCGCAGGTCCCGATAGTGCGGTGCCCCCAAGGCTGGGCTCCCTCTGTATACCTCCCTTCACTTCCATCTCCCCTGGTCTCAAAAATCACCTCTTAGCCCTAAGAGATCTGCACATAAGGGGGAGCTGCTGGGCTGGCAGAAGGACACATCTTAATTCGAGGCTCCAGGAAATGGGTGGTTCACTAAGAACCACCCAGGATTGCTCCATCCATCCCTCCCTCTGCCCTCAGGGTACTAATGTGTGTCCTCCATCCAAACAGCCCAGAGACACTCCCAGTGGCGTGTTCTTGATGACTTCCTCTCCTCTCCTCTCCTGCCAGCCCATGTTGCTGGACTCATGACCAGGAGTGGGGCCCTCAGGCAGAGGGCCAGGGACAGGGGGACGCGTCACAGAACATCACGCTACAGTTTCCCACAATAACATCCGATGGGCAGGGTGTGCCTGAGAAAATCAGCAAAACGCTTTAAAAACAATCACTCACCCTGAGTGATTCTGGTTCACTTCTACCCTTTCATATGAGTGTTGACAGTTCCAACAGTTAAAAATGGGGTGTGGTAAGACAGAGGGAAGAGAATAGAGAAAGAAAGAGAAAAAGAGAAGTAGGAAAACAGAGGGGAGGCAGAGGAACAGCATGACAGGAGGGAAGAACGTAAGCCTAAAGCTTACTATGAAACTCAAAACGCAGACGACCTCAAGAGAAACGAGGAAGAACCCCAAGATTGGGGACCCGCCTGCCGATCAAGTGGGACCACATCAACGGAAGCTGCTGTAGAATTACTCCAGATAACCGCAGCCGGCCTCACAGCGCACCACCCACTGCAGCTCTCGAACTTGGCAAAGCCTAGTCAATCCCTGACGAGGCTCCGGGGCTGGTCACTGCGCTGTCCAGCTGCCGGGAAGCCTGCAGCCCACCCTCCTCCCCGCCCAGCCCCAGCACTCACAGTTCCAGGATCAGGATGACGTCCGTCTTGTTCTCATAAACCTCGTGCAGGGTGATGACGTTGGGGTGCTGGATCTCCTTCAGGATGCTGACCTCCCTCTCGATATCCTCACGGCTCACGCCCCGCCGGCTGGATTTGGTCCTCCTCTTCTTGATGAATTTGGCGGCATACTGTAGACCGGTGCTTTTCTCACGGCATTTCTTCACAACTGCAAACTGCCCACTGAAGACAGAAGGCAGAAGAGGTCCCAGGTCATTTATACATCCTTTATTGTTCACTAAAACCCAGATTTGGGGCAAGGATGTGGCCCCATGCCGGTGGTGGTGGTGTGTGGGTGGGGGGAGGCAGTGGGGGGAGGACAACAGGATTACAAATAGGAAAGTCCAAATTGTGGGAAATTAACAAATTCACCGGAGAAATCTCTTCTATATTTCAGTTCCATTAAGCCTGTCTCTTTATGAACATTGTTGCAAAGAACAAAAATTTATTTTCTTGAATTAAATGTCATTAGGTGGTAATATGCCCCCGTTTCTCTGCTCTCCTCCATCTCCCCCATTTCAGATTCAGGGGCCACAGGAAGGAGCTCCCTCCTGTCTCACCTCATTTCCTTGTTCTTATCCTGTATGTCTAGGAAAGCAAGGGATCGGGACCAACAGAAAAATATATAGGGCCCTGCCTTCAATGACATATTTCTAGCACCAATATTTGTCAATTGAAACACTCAAAACAACTACAAACAATGCAGGTATACCTCATTTTATCGTGCCTCACTTTATTGTACTTCATAGATATTTTTACAATTTGAAGGTTTCTGGCAACCCAGTATTGAGTAAGTCTGTTGGCTCCATTTTTCCAAGAGCATCTGCTCACTTTGTGTCTGTGTCACATTTTGGTAATTCTTGCAATATTTCAAACTTTTTGATTATTGTTATATTTGTTATAGTAATCTGTGATCAGTGACCTTTGATGTTATCCCTGAAGAAAGATTACAACTCGCTGAAGGCTCAGATGACTGTTAGCATTTTTTGGCAATAAATTATTTTTTAACTAAGGGATCTACATTGCTTTGTTTTAGATAAAATGCTATTGCACACCTAACAGACTACAGTATAGTATAAACATAACTTTTATATGCATTGGGAAACCAAAAAATGCCTGTGAGTCACTTTATTGTAATATTTGCTGCATTGCCGTGGTCTGCAACTGAACCTGCGATGTCTGAGTCTGCCTGTGTATATTTTGTTCACACTTCGGGGACTGATAAGTCACATGACCTAAGTGAGACCTTTTGGAGATTTTTTCTGAGACACTTTGACCCCCCAAAACTGCTGCCAGTCATCTCAGGACCACTCTTGGTCTAAAGTAGAGGCAAAGCTGGTAAAAGGAAGAAACCAGTAACACTGCAGTAACACTGTGGAATGGCTGGATCAACCTTAGCCTGAAGTTATCTGCCTTTAGATTTTTCAGCAACGTAAGCCAACAAAATTCTGTTTACCACTAAAACCAGTTTGATTTGGGTTTTTTATTTCTTGCAGAGGAAAGCATCCTAAATTCGACAGCAAGCAACCAGAGTCTCCTATCCACATATAAAAGAATATAATAACAGAGCTTGACAAAATATAGTAAAGTGACTATGTAAGCAGCTGAAATGTTGAGAAGCAAGTAGGCTACCCTGAAAGTAATGGAAGGATGCTTCCTGTGTCAATGGGGGCACCTTCACTTCCTCCCTAACACCCTAGTGCCCAGGGCCCATCCGCCCATCACAGGATCTGTATATTTCTTGGCACCTTCTAGGGAACTGCTATGTGGAGAATTATCACAGTTATTTCTAGCTAGCTTTATTCTCCTCACATGAAGACAAAAGGGAGATAGAAAAATCAAATTAAGGTTAATATTCTGATGTTAAAGAATCGATACTTTAAAACGTTACTCATTTACTTTGGCAGCGGGAGGCCAGTGAAGAAAAAATACATAATGAAGGATTATTTTTATAGCAGCGTCAATTTTTTTGCATGACAGCTTATTAATACCATCTTTCCCCCGGCAGCAGGATAGCCGAGAAGCTGAAGAATAAATCACATCGGAACACTAGCACCTATTGCCCGTAAACTCACAACCTTAAAGAGTCATGGGATCTGTTATGACTTTATTTACAACCATTTCCTGATTTCTTTGGGGAGTGAAGAACTGGGCTTTCTCTCTGGTGGGGGATGGGAGGTGAACAGCAGAGATGGGGCTTATGGAGGAAAGAGGAAAAACAGCCTGAATACAAAACAAAGTTAGTTACTGCTTTACAGAGGCCAGTGAAGTGGTGCTTGTATCCCCTCTCCTCTCAAAGACAGTACCATGTCCCCACTGAGTGCTCTCAAGGGGCCCCAGGCCAGCCCAGGACCCCCAACCCATAGCAACCCATGTTTCCAGGAGCTGGGCCTTGCACATATCTTGCAGTCACAGTTACTTGTCTCGGGGGCTGTAAAGGCAGACTCAAGGCAAACTCAGTGGTTTGAATCACACTGCTTTAAAAAACAAAAGCAAAGAGCCAAAAGCCTGCTGAATGCAAGCCTAAACTCAAAGACTGTTCCGAATGTGTTTTCACTGCCAAATGTTCCATGCTGACCTTTTTTTTTTTAAGTTTTGGACATTCTTTTTTATTTTAAGCTAAACTTTAAAAAAAAATTATTTATTTATGGCTGCGTTGGGTCTTCGTTGCTGCGCGCAGGCTTTCTTTAGTTGCGGCGAGCGGGGGCTACTCTTCATTGAGGTGTGCGGGCTTCTCGTTGCAGTGGCTTCTCCTGTTGCGGAGCGCGGGCTCTAGGCACCCGGGCTCAGAAGCTTGTGGCTCGTGGGCTCTAGACCACAGGCTCCGTAGTTGTGGCCCACGGGCTTAGTTGCTCTGCGGCATATGGGATCTTCCCGGACTAGGGCTCGAAGCTGTGTCCCCTGCACCGGCAGGCAGATTCTTAACCACTGTGCCACCAGGAAAACCCTTCACGTTGACCTTTGATGCTTTTAATTATGGGAAGTGAGAGCATCAGGCATCCCAACCCTAAGGGCTGGGTTCAGGCATGGTTCTGAACGTCCTATGTGTCGAGGCCAGTAGTCTGTGCAGAGATCTAAGCTGACCATGTTGCCCAGGTTTGCAGCGAAAACATCTGGAACCCATCCCCTCACCAAATCATTGATCCCCCACTCACACTTCAGGGTCCCCACATGAGGGGTGCTGGTGGGAGAGGAGGGGCCAGCAGGTGGGAAAGGCCCCTGCGCAGGAGAGGGTGTGATCCTAGTGCCCCACGGCAGCATGCTAGTGTTCTGGATAACCCTGGCTGCAGAGGGTCAGACGAGGGGGTAGAACAATTTTGGAAAACACCTTTTAGACTTATCTCAATGCTGTCTCTTTAAAGACACTTTTCCTTATTTATTGCCAATTCTTGAACAATCTGCCTCCCCACTCCCTTGCTCCAACCAGTGTTCCACCCCTGAGTCCACAGGGAACCTCATACCCCTCTGTGGCACCTGCTGTTTCCTGTTTCTTGCCCATTTCCACCCCTCCCAAGAGCGTAATCCCTTCAGGACCGAGGGCTGTCGGGTGCATCTTCTATCCCCGAGGCCCTTGGTGCAGAGCCCCGCCAGGAGCCCATGCACGATGCTGATGTCCTGCTCTTGAATTCCGAATCTATAACCCTAAAAACCAGAGGTGCTAAACTGAAGCTGCCTCATTGTCATTCCATAGAGCCGTGGAGCCGCGAGGGGCTCACACTGCCTGTATTTGAATGCCTAGTAGCTGCGTACCTGTGGGCTTACTTAACCTACTTAACCACTCTGCCTCACTTTCCTTACCTGTAAAGTGGGTACAATAGAGTGCCTACCTGGGAGGGTTGTTGGGATGGAGGGAGCAGGGATAAATGAGCTAAGATGGGTCAAGTGGTTAGAACAGTTCCTGGCAATAGTAAATCTTCAGTAACTGTGAGCCATTTTCTTCCAAAACTGGAGGATTTTTTGTGTTTTTTAAAATTCATTTTTTGGCTGCGTTGGGTCTTCATTGCTGCGTGCGGGCTTTCTCTAGTTGCGGCGAGCGGGGGCTACTCTTCTTTGCAGTGCACGTGCTTCTCACTGTGGTGGCTTCTCTTGCTGTGGAGCACGGGCTCTAGGCATGTGGGCTTCAGTAGTTGTGGCACGCAGGCTCAGTAGTTGTGGCACACAGGCTTAGTTGCTCCGTGGCCCGTGGGATCTTCCTGGACCAGGACTCGAACCCGTGCCCCTGCATTGGCAGGCAGATTCTTAACCACTGTGCCGTCAGGGAAGTCCCCCAAACTGGAGTTATTGTCATTAGCTCACGGTTGCTCAAATCTCAAAGCGCTGCAGTATTTACCCCCAAAATGTCACCTCTCAGGACTGCCTGTGGGAAGAGAGCCCTAAATGGAAAAGCAACACAAAACACACACAGCAGGGCGATACTCTGTTAAAGTATGTAAAACTGCTGCTAAATCTGGAGGCTGGCTCCAGCCTTCCAACACAGCGTCCTACAGCGTCCTGTCCCCCTTCTTCTCACTGCCCCACCCCGAGGGAGAGGAGCTGCTCAGGACTCCTGGTCCCTGAAGCTGGCTGCACTCAGCGCCTGGGACGAGGATGGAGTCCCAGCTGAGCCACATGCAAGGCCCACAGGGAGGGGCTTGGTGTGACTCGGTGATGCTCGTCGGGCATTTCCACAGGGCCACCTCCTCAGGCGACCAGCAGGCTGAGGACAGACTCCTCAGAGAAGACATTCTTCTTTAACACAGTGATTTGCTTTGCGAGGCCTAATTCCAGTTGGGCTGTTGGTTAACTGCTGCTGCCATCCTTCCCTGCCTGGGTGCCTGGCCCCTGTCTCCCTCACGCCCACATTCCACCCTGCATTTGGCCACATTGGGGGAAAGTCCTCTTCTCCAACACCCCACCCCCAGTTGAAAAGGCAATTTGCTTGGGATTTTTGTGGCAAGGCTTTTAAATTGTGGGCTCCCGGAGCAACAGCCTGCCCCAGCTTCCGGGGTGAGCTCTGGGCAGGAGGAGAGTAGGCACACACAGAGAAGCCAGGCCACCACTGCTGCCCACTTGGAGGACTGCTTGTCGCTCCAGCCCCTCCCGTGACAAACACACGAGGCTCCTCAGTGAATGATGCCCACACAGGCTGTGGTGACGGTTCCGTGGATGGGGAATGTACCTTCCTCACTAGAAAACAAAAACTCACTGTATGTTATCATTTAAACTTGATGAAACAGAGTACAGGCTACCCTCAATTTTTGTGGGATCCATATTTGTGAATTCACCTACTCCCTAAAATTTATTTTTAAACAAAAAAATCAATACTCGCAGTACTTTTGTGGTCATTTGTGGATTTGAATAGCCAGATGTGCATGTTCCCAGCTGAGCTCAGTCAAGGCCACGCTCTGCCTTCCTTTCTCAGCTCTCACACTGTAAACAGTGTCCACTTTACAGTCTGCTTAGTGCCGTGGTTTTTGGTTCTGTTTTGTTTTGGGTTTTTTTTTTAATTGCATTTTGTGTTTTTTGTTTGTGGTTTCGCTATTTAAAATGGTCCCTAAACATGGCTTTGAAGTGCTGTCCAGAAGCATGGATGCTATGGTGCACCTTACAGAGAAAACGTGTGCTAGATAAGCGGTGCTGGCTGTGAGTTCACTGTTAGTGAATCAACAATATATATTAAATAAGGTACCTTTAAGAAGAAACACACAGCAAACAAGGTTATGCATTGATCTGTTGATGAAAATGTGACCAGAGGCTCACCGGTACCTAACCCTGTATGTCCTCCAGAACCATGGTTCTGTATCCATTAATTCAGTGTTTGTGATGAATTTATAGAACATACCACAATGAGAATTAACTGTGTGTCATTTTAAAAAACTCTACTAACATTCCGTCATTTAATAACTGACAGTTTGTTGCACTAAGTACAGACAGCCACACTCATTTTAAAATGAAAACTTTCACTTCAATGTAATGAACATGTATTAAGCTCTACTGGTCAGGTGAGTATAAAAAGAAGGAGATCCATCCTTGCATTAAGGAATTACCTACTTTAAAAAATGTGTTTTATGCATAATCACAAATTTTATTAAAAAGAGAAAAATTTAGAGGGCAGACAGCAGAAGCAAGAAAAACTACAATCCTGCATCCTGTGGGAAAAAAACCACGTTCACAGAAAGATAGACAAGGTGAAAAGGCAGAGGGCTATCTACCAGATGTAGGAACAAGATAAAACCCCAGAAAAACAACTAAATGAAATGGAGATAGGCAATCTTCCAGAAAAAGAATTCAGAATAATGATAGTGAAGATGGTCCAGCACCTCAGAAAAAGAATGGAGGCGAAGATCAAGAAGATGAAAGAAATGTTTAACAAAAATCTAGAAAAATTAAAGAACAAACAAACAGAGATGAACAATACAATAACTGAAATGAAAAATACACTAGAAGGAATCAATAGCAGAATAACTGAGGCAGAAGAACGGATAAGTGATCTGGAGGACAGAATGGTGAAATTCAGTGCCGCAGAACACAATAAAGAAAAAAGAATGAAAAGAAATGAAGACAGCCTAAGAGACCTCTGGGACAAAATTCAACACAACACGTTTGCCTTATAGGAGTCCCAGAAGGAGAACCGAGAGAGAAAGGACCCAAGAAAATATTTCAAGAGATTATACTCAAAAACTTCCCTAACATGGGAAAGGAAAGAGCCACCCAAGTCCAGGAAGCACAGAATCCCAGGCAAGATAAACCCAAGGAGAAACACACCGAGACACATAGTAAAAAAATTGGCAAAAATTAAAGACAAAGAAAAATTATTGGGCTTCCCTGGTGGCGCAGTGGTTGAGAATCTGCCTACTAATGCAGGGGACATGGGTTTGAGCACTGGTCTGGGAAGATCTCACATGCCGCGGAGCAACTAGGCCCGTGAGCCACAACTACTGAGCCTATGCGTCTGGAGCCTGTGCTCTGCAACAAGAGAGGCCGCAATACTGAGAGGCCTGCACACCGCGATGAAGAATGGCCCCCGCTTGCCACAACTAGAGAAAGCCCTTGCACAGAAAAGAAGACCCAACACAGCAAAAATAAATAAATAAATTACTAAACTCCTACCCCCAACATCTTAAAAAGAAAAAGAAAAAAAGAAAGAAAAATTATTGAAAGCAGCAAGGGAAGAATGACAAAAAACATACAAGGGAACTCCCATAAGGTTAACAGCTGATTTCTCAGCAGAAACTCTACAAGCCAGAAGGGACTGGCATAATATACTTAACGTGATGAAAGGGAAGAACCTACAACCAAGATTACTCCATCCAGCAAGGATCTCATTCAGATTCAACGGAGAAATCAAAAGCTTTACAGACAAGCAAAAACTAAGAGAATTCAGCACCACCAAACCAGCTCTACAACAAATGCTAAAGGAACTTCTCTAAGTGGGAAACACAAGAGAAGAAAAGGACCTGCAAAAACAAATGCAAAACAATTAAGAAAATGGTTATAGAACATACATATCAATAATTACGTTAAAAGTGAATGGATTAAATGCTCCAACCAAAAGACACAGGCTTGCTGAATGGATATAAAAACAAGACCCATATATATGCTGTCTACAAGAGACTCACTTCAGACCTAGGGACACACACAGACTGAAAGTGAGGGGATGGAAAAATATATTCCATGCAATTGGAAATCAAAAAGAAAGCTGGAGTAGCAATACTCATATCAGATAATATACACTTTAAAGTACAGAATGTTACAAAAGATAAGGAAGGATACTCCATAATTAATATTGGCACAAAAACAGAAATATAGATCAATGGAACAGGATAGAATGCCCAGAGAAAAACCCACACACCTATGGTCAACTAATCTATGACAAAGGAGGCAAGGATATACAATGGAGAAAAGACAGTCTCTTCAATAAATGGTGCTTGGTAAACTGGACAGCTACATGTAAAAGAATGAAATTAGAACACTCCCTAACACCATACACAAATATAAACTCAAAAAAAAAAAAAGAGAGAAAAAAACTTCAGCTAAAAGGAGCAAAGCTTCATAAACACCTAACCTAATTTCCAATGTGATTTTTTTGTCTAATTTACAAATACATGTAATTTAAACAGTACCCTTGTAGTCACTCAGTGAACTGTATCCAGAATGCTATGCAAGGCATTTTACACGTATTATCTTATTAATAACCACAACTATGAGATTCACATTATCACTGTCTCTTCTATCAATGAGAAAACCAAGCCTCAAAGAGATTTTAAAAATTGCCCCAAATCATTCAGCAAGTAAATTGCATAATTGAGAAATGAATTCAAACCCAAGTGCATTTGCCTCCAAAGCTCTATTCACTGAGCACAGTTGCTGTGCTGGGCTTGTGTCCAGTTTGTCTGAGATACAAGCCACTCCTGTGAAGTCACAGACAGGACTGGAGTATCATTCAGGAAAGAGTTTTGTGAGGGCAAGGCAAAGAGAGGGGCCTTGTGGTTAAGTAAGTTTGGGCAATGCAGCCTCCTCCTCCCCACTGAAAACTCAGACAGTGTTTTAATTAGCTGAAACCATGGCTTTAACATGCTCAGAGGGGCTCTGCAATAAAAAGAGAACCCTGTTTGTATGTGTGCTTAGGAAGCATGATACTAACAATAAGAAAGAACCACAGAAGGTTCTTTCTCAAGGTCAGCACACAAGGATCACACACAGTTGGGGAAGCATTTGTGTATATTTCACTGCTCATTAAAAATAAACTTATTGTGGGACTTCCCTAGTGGTCCAGTGGTACAGCCTTCCAATGCAGGGGACGCAGGTATGATCCCTGGTCAGGAAACTAAGATCCAACATGCTGCAGGGCAACTGAGCCAGTGCACCTCAACTAGAGAGAGAAAACCCGCACACCACAACTAGAGAGAAGCCCGTGCGCTGCAACGAAGAGCCCATGTGCTGCAACGAAAGATCCTGCATACCGCAATGAAGATCCCATGTGCCACAACTAAGACCCCATGCAGCCAAAAATAATACATACATACATACATACATAAATAAACCTGTTGAAGTTTGTTTAATCCAGTAAAGATTTTATTTTATCTTATTTATTTTGGCTGGGTTGGGTCTTCGTTTGCTGAGTGCGAGTGGGTGCTACCTTTCGTTGTGGTGCGTGGGCTTCTTATTGCAGTGGCTTCTCTTTTTGTGGCGCACAGGCTGTAGGTGTATGGGCTTCAGTAGTTGCAGCACGTGGGCTCCATAGTTGTGGCACATGGGCCCTAGAGCGCAGGCTCAGTAGTTGTGGCACTTAGTTGCTCTGCCGCATGTGGGATATTCCTGGACCAGGGATCGAACCTGTGTCCCCTGCACTGGCAGGTGGATTCTTAACCACTGCGCCACCAGGGAAGTCCCCAGGTTTTGTTTTCAAATTTATTTCTCTGTGGCAGTTTTGCTCTCACTTGGGGAAAGACTAGATGGACACACAATGTCAGAGAAAATGCTGCATTTAGAATGAAGAGCAAACTGTCTGGAGTGACAATTTTTTCTACCTTATGGGTTGGTACCTACCCTAGGGCCTGACATTTTCATCATCGACCTTGATCCAGACACTACATTTGAACAAGCTCCCACCAAGGAAGGTGGATGCAGATTCAAAAAGAGTGACTAAAACAGGGTGTAATTTTTTCTTTGATTTTAAATATGTATCTACCCAGTGCATATGACAGTTAATATTATTTTTGGTAACTATTTATGATTGTGACTTCCCCACATTAATGCTGGAAACAGATCTGGATTAAATCAAACAGCTGATCAGTTCCATCTCTCCCCTCCTCCCAAGATTTGCAAAAAGGTTTTTAATTAACACAAAATAATTTTTACTTTTGAATTCATATATCAAGCCCGTGGCAAAATTTTAGTGCTGGTTTATGGGTCATCTATTTTTCTTGAAGAACTGCATTCTTAGAGTGGCATTGACTCAAATCCTGCTAGAATACTGAAATTACAGGTCTTATATAAGAGGTGAGGTGACAGAAAAGATTTTTCAAGGATGAGTTAACATTTGATAATAATTCACATTTATGGCAGGGGATACAAACCCCAAAGGGTTTACAGAATAAGGGAGGGAGAAGCATGTAACGCTATAATATGGAAAGGGCCACAAACAGGACATAGACACTCAGGGCCACTCCAGGCGAGAGGGTGAGGTCAGGAGGCCCAGGCTGTGTCCTGAAGGCTGGGCTCCAGCCTGGAGAGGAAGAAAGTGTGTGTTGGAGGGACGCTTCCAAGAGCAGGAAGAGTGTGACCCGAGGCAGGGAGGCATGAAAGAGCCTGCATAATATTTCTGAGGGAGGAGGAAGTGATGGGGGAGGTATGAGGGATCCCCACAATCATGGCCCTGCCCAGAGTGGAGCAATGCCAGCCCCAACTCTGCCAACAACATGGGAAAGCAGGGACCTGGCTGAGCCTCAGTTTCCACATCTGTGCAAGGGCAATGGCAACATGAAATGAGGCCACTCAAGTGAGTGCAGCATATCAAGCACATGTAAAGAATGAAAATTAGTATGCTGTCTCAGCTTCAGATTTCTCAAAGAAGCCAAGATGGTAGTATTTCAGAGGCTGAAAAGCAGCACCTAATTTCTTCTTGGCATTTTTCTCTCCAACATCTTTGAAATCTGAGTGTTAAGTCTCTACATTTCTTTTTCCCCATTAGGACTCAACAAAGCTATTTTCATTTTGGGTGGGACCTATTTTATTTTTACCCCCTTGGTTCCTAAAGGATCTTGTGGCGTTGTTTGTATGCTGAAGTTTTAGCCTGTGGGTAGGTGATGGGAAGCAGATTGCATTTTGTAAACATGGCCTCAGCCATATCTTCTATCTCACATGCTCTTCCGCAGTGTGGCCCTGCCTCTCCCATCATCCTGGTCCCCTGGAATCTGAGCGTTGCTTGATCACTAGAATGAGGCAGAGTTGATTCTGGGGTTTCTGCCTGGGTTGCTCAGCATGCACATTCTTTGGAGCTCCCTCTGGGAACCCAGCCACCATGCTGGGAGAAGCCCAAGCTCTTTGGAGAGGCCATGTGGATGTGTTCCCGTCAAAAGCTCCAGCTGGGCTGACAGTAGCTTTAAAAGGCCAGCCGGGAGATTGGTTTAAGATGGCAGAGTAGAAGGATGTGCACTCACTCCCTCTGGCAAGAGCACCGGAGTCACAACTAACTGCTAAACAATCATCGACAGGAAGACACTGGAACTCACCAAAAAAGATACCCCACATCCAAAGACAAAGGAGAAGCCACAATGAGATGGTAGGAGGGGCGCAATCACAATAAAATAAAATCCCATAACTGCTGGGTGGGTGACTCACAAGCTGGAGAACACTTATACCACAGAAGTCCACCCACTGGAGTGGAGGTTCTGAGCCCCATGTTAGGCTTCCCAACCTGGGGGTCCGGCAACAGGAGGAGGAATTCCTAGAGAATCAGACTTTGAAGGCTACCAGGATTTGAGTGCAGGACTTCAACAGGACTGGGGGAAACAGAGACTCCACTCTTGGAGGGCACACACAAAGTAATGTGTGCATCGGGACCCAGGGGAAGGAGCAGTGACCCTATAGAAGACTGAACCAGACCTACCTGCTAGTGTTGGAGGGTCTCCTGCAGAGGCGGCAGGGGTGGCTGTGGCTCACCATGGGGACAAGGACACTGGCAGCAGAAGTTCTGGGAAGTACTCCTTGGCGTGAGTCCTCCCACAGTCTGCCATTAGCCCCACCAAAGAGCTGGGTAGGCTCCAGTGTTGGGTCGCCTCAGGCCAAAGAACCAACAGGGATGGAACCCAGCTCCACCCATCAGCAGACAAGCGGATTAAAGTTTTACTGAGCTCTGTCCACCAAAGAAACACCCAGCTCTACCCACCACCAGTCCCTCCCATCAGGAAACATGCACAAGGCTCTTAGATAGACTTATCCACCAGAGGACGGACATCAGAAGCAAGAAAGACTACAATCCTGCAGCCTGTGAGGAAAAAAAAACCACATTCACAGAGAGATAGACAAGATAAAAAGGCAGAGGGCTAAGTACCAGATGAAGGAACAAGACAAAACTCCAGAAAGACAACTAAATGAAGTGGAGATGGGCAATCGTCCAGAAAAAGAATTCAGAATAAAGATAGTGAAAAGTTTCTTGTAAACAAGAAATGTTTAACAAAGATCTAGAAGAATTAAAGAACAAACACCTAGAAAAATTAAAGAACAAACAAACAGAGAGGAACAATACAATAACAGAAGTGAAAAATACACTAGAAGCCATCAGCAGCAGAAAAACTGAGGTAGAAGAATGGATAAGTGACCTGGAAGACAGAATCATGGAATTCACTGCAACAGAACAGAATAAAGAAAAAAGAGTGAAAAGAAATGAAGACAGCCTGAGAGACCTCTGGGACAACATTAAATGCAACAACATTCACATTATAGGGGTCCCAGAAGGAGAAGAGAGAGAGAAAGGACCCAAGGAAATATTTGAAGAGATATAGTAGAAAACTGCCCTAACATGGGAAAGAAAATACCCACCCAAGTCCAGGAAGCACAGAGAGTCCCAGGCAAGATAAACTCAAGGAGAAACATACTGAGACACATAGTAGTCAAATTGACAGCAATTAAAGACAAAGAAAAATTATTGAAAGCAGCAAGGGAAAAAGGACAAATAACATACAAAGGAACTCCCATAAGGTTAAAATCTGATTTCTCAGCAGAAACTCTACAAGCCAGAAGGGACTGGCATAATATACTTAAAGTGATGAAAGGGAAGAAACTACAACCAAGATTACTCCACCCAGCAAGGATCTCATTCAGATTCAACGGAGAAATCAAAAGCTTTACAGACAAGCAAAAGCTAAGAGAATTCAGCACCACCAAACCAGCTCTACAACAAATGCTAAAGGAACTTCTCTAAGTGGGAAACACAAGAGAAGGAAAGGACCTGCAAAAACAAACCCATAACAATTAAGAAAATGGTAATAGGAACATACATATCAATAATTATGTTAAACGTGAATGGATTAAATGCTCCAACCAAAAGACACAGGCTTGCTGAATGGATACAAAAACAAGACCCATATATATGCTGTCTACAAGAGACCCACTTCAGACCTAGGGACACATACAGACTGAAAGTGAGGGGATGGAAAAAGATATTCCATGCAAATGTAAATCAAAAGAAAGCTGGAGTAGCAATACTCATATCAGATAAAATACACTTTAAAATACAGAATGTTACAAGAGACAAGGAAGGATACTCCATAATTAATGATCAAGTGATCAATCCAAGAAGATATAACAATTATAAATATTATGCACCCAACATAGGAGCACCTCAATACATAAGGCAACTGCTAACAGCTATAAAAGAGGAAATCGACAGTAACACAATAATACTGGGGGACTTTAACACCTCGCTTAACACCAATGGACAGATCATCAGAACAGAAATTTAATAAGGAAACACAAGTTTTAAATGACACAGTAGACCAGCTAGATTTAATTGATATTAATAGGACATTCCATCCAAAAAGAGCAGATTACACTTTCTTCTCAAGTGCACACGGAACATTCTCCAGGATAGATCACATCTTAGGTCACAAATCAAGCCTCAGTAAATTTAAGTATATTGAAATCATATCAAGAATCTTTCCTGATCACAACGCTATGAGATTAGGTATCAATTACATTGGCCGCTGAGCCTGTGCGTTCGGAGCCTGTGCTCCACAACGGGAGAGGCCACAACACTGAGAGGCCCGCGTACCGAAAAATACAAACAAACAAACAAAAAAAGTTACTAAGTAACGAAGAGATCATTGAAGAAATCAAAGAGGAAATCAAAAATTACCTAGAGACCAGTCTATGCCAATAAAATGGACACCTGGAAGAAATGCACAAATTCTTAGAAAGGTATAAACTTCCAAGACAGACCAGGAAGAAATAGAAAATATGAGCAGAGCAGTCACAAGTAATGAAATTGAAACTGTGATTAAAAATCTTCCAACAAACAGAAGTCCAGGATCGGATGGCTTCACAGGTGAATTCTATCAAGCATTTAGAGAAGAGTTAACACCCATCCTTCTCAAACTCTTCCAAAATATAGCAGAGGGAGGAACACTCCCAAACTCATTCTACGAGGCCACCATCACCCTGATACCAAAATCAGACAAAGATGTCATAAAGAAAGAAAACTACAGGCCAATATCTCTGATGAACATAGATGCAAAAATCCTCAACAAAATACTAGCAAAGAGAATCCAACAGCACATTAAAAGGATCATATACCATGATCAAGTGGGGTTTATCCCAGGAATGCAAGGATTCTTCAATATATGTAAATCAATCAATGTGGTACACCATATTAACAAATTGAAGGATGAAAACCATATGATCATGACAATAGTTGCAGAAAAAGCTTTTGACAAAATTCAACACCCATTTAGGATAAAAACCCTCCAGAAAGTAGGCATAGAGGAAACTTACCTCAACATAATAAAAGCCATATATGACAAACCGACAGCCAACACCATTCTCAATGGTGAAAAACTGAAACCATTTACCCTAAGATCAGGAATAAGACAAGGTGGTCCACTCTTACCACTATTATTCAACATAGTTTTGGGAGTTTTAGACATAGCAATCAGAGAAGAAAAAGAAATAAAAGGAATCCAAATCAGAAAAGAAGAAATATAACTGCCACTGTTTGCAGATGACATGACACTATACACAGAGAATCCTAAAGATGCTACCAGAAAACTACTAGAGCTAATCAATGAATTTGGTAAAGTAGCAGGATACAAAATCAACGCACAGAAATCTCTTACATTCCTATACACTAATGATGAAGAATCTGAAAGAGAAATTAAGGCAACACTCCCATTTACCACTGCAACAAAAAGAATAAAATACCTAGGAATAAACCTACCTAGGGAGACAAAAGACCTGTATGCAGATAACTATAAGACACTGATGAAAGAAATTACAGATGATACCACAGATGGAGAGATATACCATGTTCTTGGATTGGAAGAATCAACATTGTTAAAATGACTATACTACCCAAAGCAATCTACAGATTCAATGCAATCCCTATCAAACTACCAATAGCATTCTTCAGAGAACTGGGACAAAAAACTTCATGATTTGTATGGAAACACCAAAGACCCAAAAAAGCCAAAGTAATCTTGAGAAAGAAAAACGTAGCAGGAGGAATCAGGCTCCTGGATTTCAGACTATACTACAAAGCTACAGTAATCAAGACAGTATGGTACTGACAGAAAAATACACATCAGTGGGTCAGGATAGAAAGCGCAGAGACTACCCATGCACATATGGTCACCTTATCTTTGATAAAGGAGGCAAGAATATACAATGGAGAAAAGACAGTCTTTTCAATAAGCGGTGCTTGACTGTCATACAGAGTGAAGTAAGTCAGAAAGAGAAAAACAAATATCGTGTATTAACGTATATATGTGGAAGCTAGAAAAATGGTACAGATGAACTGGTTTGTAGGGCAGAAATAGAGACACAGACGTAGAGAACAACGTATGGACACCAAGGGGGGAAAGTGGTGGTATCGGGGGTGGTGTGATGAATTGGGAGATTGGGATTGATATGTATACACTTATATGTATAAAATCGATAACTAAGAAGAACCTGCTGTATAAATAAATAAATAAAATAAAATTCAAAAATTCAAAAAAAAAAAAAAAAAAGGCCAGCCAGGTGAGTCTTCAGATGGCTCAAGCCCCAGCCAACACCTTAGTGCTACCATGTGAGAGACTCCAAGCAAGAACACTCAAGCAACCCACAGAAGCATGAGCTCATAAAAAATTGTTGTTTCAAGCTATCAAGTTTTGGGGTGTTTGTTCCACAGCAATGGATAAGTGGAACAGCCACTGTTTTTGTTTTTTAAACAGATGACTCCAGAAGCTACATGAAGAAAGGATTCAGTACAGAAGGTGAGGCGCCAGAAGGTGACCAGTGTTGCTGACGAGCCTAAAGGGAGCGCCTGGGAAAGGAGTGAGAGTGTCCAGACCATTCTGAACGCAGGTCGCCCTGGGGTGGGGTAGGGCCTCCCACAAACAGCCCCCTCGTTACATCAGCACGTGTGGGCTCACTTTTCAGGTTCTTTGCTTCTCATCTTGGCAGCAATTCCCCCTCTTTCAAGAAAAATGCTGCATCACTTACGAGGGACCTCTGTGCCAGAACCCCAAACCGATGACAACAAAACCCAAAGATCTCCCTGAAATGCTTTTGCAGATTTCTGCCTGAGCTGTGCTCGTCTCCAACCTACCTTTCCCAGTCTCTCTGGTGAAGCAGGTCCCCACTCTGGGAAACACACAAGAACCAAACTCTCCAGCAGGACCCAGTAAACATATGACTGCTAATCTCCATCCTGACTGCTCTGAACGTCCAGGGCCTATCCGTAGTGACATCACCTGTAGGGGTCTCTGGTGAAGAGGAAGCACTTTGTCCTCGTTCAGTGGAAACCTCCCCTTCCATCCTAACCCACCGGCTGTGCAGATTTCAGGATATGATGATGGCTAACTCAGTATGAGAACCTGGTACTTCAGCACCAAGTTAAATTCCCTTGGAATGTTTCCGTGGTGCAGCCCACACTTGGAAACTGCTCTCTTTCTGCCTTTTGAGAAGCTAGCTACATGTGACAGCAAGCGAAACCACTTTTTACAAAAAAACAGAACTGGTGATTTATCACTATTATTATTATTAAAAAAAACAACCCTCCAAAAATTATTTTGAACTGCTGCCACGGGTCAGTTAAAATGGCACATTTTCTGGAGAACAAC